>NW_020654422.1:14897572-14918414 GCF_003589595.1 Hyposmocoma kahamanoa
TAGATTTTCAGTACAAATCGGCAATTTCATACATTAACCCCTATTATTATATATATCCAATGATACAATGTATAATGTTCATAGTATTATAATTTATTGTTATTTTATTGTATTTTTTATGACGTGTAATGTAAATATTACTTATATTGTAATCTTAATGCAATTTTTTTTTACATTAATTTCCAATTACATAAACACTGACTTAATTAAAGTAATATTCGTTTTATTATAAATATTGAATGTTATGATCTCTGACTTGTAACGTACAAAATTGTTACATATAAATAATTTCATTCCGTTTCAAGCCTGCACAGGACTCGGAATAATTAAGCGGTGCACTAGTGGAAATTAAAACCAAGACTTACACTAATTGAATACATATCTAGAAGTATACCTTGAAATTAATTCACCTAAGAATGAGTGATAGTGTTTCATTTTGACGATTTCAAATGTAATTTGACTGCTTATGACATTTACGATTTTAACCTGTATAAAAAGGAGAATTGAATATTGGGTTTGGCACGAGAAGCGCGAAAGTTTGTACTTTTATGAATTTTACGAATTTTTTCATGAATTAATGCAATGAAAATTAGAGCTTTGAGAAGTATGGCTGGAGTGACTCTGGTGGACAAATTACGGAACAGTGTGAAAAGAGAGCGATGCAGTGTTGAAGAAAGTGTAGAGACAATGATAGAGAAATGGTTCGGGCATGTATAGAAAATGGAAGATGATTGATATTAATCTATTTTGTCTATGGCGGGCAAGTTGATAAGGGTCGATCAAAGCAAACTTACCATGACTAAATTGTAGATGTCTTAAAGAAAGGCCAGGTCAATAGTACATTTAACCGAATAGCATGTAAGAAAGCACTTATGCGTATTGATGAGGCGAAAGATATATGTAAGGACCGTAGCAAATGGAGACTCTCGTCTCTGCCTAACCCAAAGGGAGGGATATGAAATAAATATATGTATAAAGGACGCAGGTAAGCATTTTCCTAAGTACGCTTTCACTGCTAGGTAAGTCCAACGATGTAAAAATTATAGACGTAAAATTTAAATATCAAATCCATTATATAGTTGATATAAAACGGCTAACCACTATTTGGCTTTACACTCGGCAATAAATTCCGACCATAGCGAGTCAGGTGACTCGCGTAAAATATTGGTAGTGCATTGGGCAGTTAGTGCTCATGAAAATTTAAAAAAGGACTTTAAACTTACTTTAGATACTTCTGAAAGTAGAATAAGGTTAGTTGCCAAAACAGATTAGCCTAGGCTTAGAGAAATGTGGAAGTAGAAGGCTACGTCCACAAGATTTGTTGTAAAAAGAGGAAAAGAAAGGCTGTAACAAATAATAAAATGATGTAAAAAAGGAACAAATTATTATAAATCACTCCCTGTAAGTCTAAATAACACAGTACACAATAGTTACCCCAAAAGAGCCTACATAACTATATAATTTTAGTGATAATCGATGTGACGTATAACAATAAAGAAATGAAAGTAGTTTGTGATTCATGGGTACGTCCTCTCATTCCAAGAATTTTGATGGAAGTGACGACGACGGATCGAAGAAACGTAAGAATAGTAATGGAAAAGGAAAAGTTTTTAAAATAAGTTGCCAGGAAGCCTACTGTGAGCTTATAAGCAGCCAGCCAAGTTCCATGCAATTCACTTGACGTGGTAAAACTGAATTGCTTAAATTCGTATCATGAACTACACAAAGTTGAACGGGTATGGCATCACACGATGATGAGTTTTATTTTTTAAACGTTAATTAATGTCTCTGTCTGGCTAGCTGACATATAACAAGAGCAAGACGGAACCACATACTAAATCATATGAAAGAAATAGACAGGTGTACTGTCCTGGGAGTGTTCAAGCACTATTAACCAATTATGTTAGAAATGAGAATAATTATATTTTTTTTATTAAATTTATTATTAATTATACTTAATACGTTGTTTTGTAATATCGGCAAATTTTCAATCATATTTTTATTTATTTAAAATTATATGTCATGTTATTATTGAAATTAATAAGGTGAGTTTGTAATTTGATAACATAATTGGAACGTATCTTTTCATTGATTGCATTAAAGTTAAATTTGGCTTAAAAGTTATTTTACGCCAAAAAGTTATTGTAGCACTTACGCTACAACTTTGGATGGAAAGTCCTTGGGTGCATAGCTTCAACAAAATAAGCCGTTAGAATAAGATAATAGTTGTATGATACCATCTATTAAACGATAGGTATTTAAACCCGTGAAATTATTTACAGTATTTTCAGAAAAGATTGGGAAGCATTTTCAATTTATAATAGATATGACATCAGCACTTTATATCTCTTACTACTCGACAAAATCCACTCATTTCATACTCCTATTTTTTAATACAGCTATAAAACTTGGCAGTTCATAAATATAAATTGTGTACGCAGTGATTTTGAATCCTAGTTTATTAGAAGTCGACATGCAATGGCATTCATCACAATGTTCGGGTTTCATACGACTATTTTGTGTTTACAAAAAAATGTAATCTTTGGTGACCATTGTAAAGATTTCTTTTTCAGTCTTAATGAGGATTTGTCATGCCATAATTGTATTTGAAAAAGAATAATGTACTGAAGGAATTTGACTATAAGCTGTAATCACACCTATTACCTAGTCTCATACTAGAGAATTCCCTGTACCAGAGCAATAGGGCACTACCATAAACTTCCAGATCAGAACCATTTAGAAAAGTTAATTTCCAAAATTGGTCGAAACAGGAATTGAACCTGGGGTCGTCGAGCGCCCACAGATCTTTAGGTATATAGAGTACAGAAACGTTCCCTGCGTTACAAGTATATTGGGAATCCTGCTATACTGTAAGACATAATTTCATTTGTAACCGACAAGTTGTTTAATAGCGGATAGCCATGAAAAGCACAAAGCCCCAGAGCCACACACACGCACGCGCACGCATGCGCTAACCCACTCACATAAAACATATTGTACAAATGAAGCGAAGTATTTGTAGTCGCGTCAAAGAAATTATTATAGCTGATGACAAACACCACCATGCACAAAAATCTGCAGTCTATTCGTCAATTCGACAAACCCCACTTCTTGCAAAAGACGTCCCTAATCTATCATGCTCCAAGAGGCATTGATATAAAAAAAAATTAAAAAAGAATTTTGGGAAAAAAACAGCATCTTCCTGTTTTTGTCATTTTTCAAATTAACAACATAATAGACACGTTTAACTTGCTTTGTATAATAGATATTAAAAAAATTATATCTCGCTATTATAATTGTTCTTGCAAAATAAGTTATTTCTATTGAAAAACAAACTAATTTATTTTGCCTTGATAACAGCCCAAAGATTCTACTTGTTATGAAATTACAAAACACTATACTGGAACCGTTATGAAGCCTGTATGTTAAAGAAGGTTCACAACTATTAGAAATTGTGAAAAATACAGAAAATATTGTAGGTTTCACAATAGGACAAATGAGAAATATCTCACATAAAATTCTAAAAAGTTGGATGTGTAAGTCCAGATTCGAACCCACGTGCCTCAGAGGTGGTAGGTCAAACCATTAGGCTACCATGGTTTCAAAAAAGTATAATGAATATAATACAGAAATAATAACAACACAAACTTTCTAAAGTACGATAGCAAAATACAAATTGTTAGCTGCATATTTAAGGGGTGTTCAGACGAGCGCGATGGAAGTTTGCATTCAGATGCGGATTCGAAATAGTCAGCTATAAATTTTAAATAAAACAGTTCTGGTAGGGAGGTGCAAACTTTGTTGCAGCTATCCGGTAGATTGATTCGTTTAATGCGCGATTGGTTCTTTTGAACAAAGAGCCGTGCTGAATAAATAAAGGAAAAGTTCTGAAAATATCTTACGGGCCGTTCAAAAACGTTTGAAATGTAATGGGATAACTCTAAGAAATATTTTTTTTCAGAATGTTTTTGTGTAGGAAAAAATCAATTTCTTAGGGAAATTTCATTATTACAATGAATAGAATCGCTTATGAAATTAATTTCTGTAATGCTAATTCTCCAATTTTTGTTTTCATTTACTGGAGAACACAAATGTTTACACGTCACAAGTAAGTAAGTAAGCTAACAAAAAATGACTTAATAACCAACAATTTTTAGTTAACCACAGTAACGTAAAATGATTTCGACTTTCAGTAAATACTACAATCCTAATTCAGTGGTGACACTTCCTACAGGTAATGCCAACACTAAATTATACAATTATAAAGATAGTATAGATCTAGTAATACAATTATAAAGATAGTATACAAGATGCACTTCAAATAGAGACACAATAATATCAGATGGTGAGAATACTCACTACAATGATTTTTTTAAAAAGCTATTCCAAAATATCTATTGTTGTTATAAATATAACACAAAAATAACACTAAAAATAAATTTAAGCTTTATGATTGTGATTTAGAGTTAAAAAAATTTGTCGATTCAATTGTAGCACGTTTGCTATCCCTAGCTGAACGATATTGCTTTAACAGCCACGTTACCGAGATGAATATGTTCACTTGTACCGCCTGAACAGTATATGTTTAATATAAAATTTACGATATCGTTAAATTCGTAGATACAGCGATACGGTATTGATAGTAATCTTTTAAAATTGCACTCGAGGTAAACGAGACATTAAATATGTATATATTTTTTCTTTTATCTGTACGACTTTAAGTGACATTTGTTTGATTAAGAATAATTTTTTTGTTTGCCATTGTACCGTCTTTATAACAATAATATACTGTGTAACAAAATAAGGCTAGCAAGACGAACCGAAAAACAATTCGTAATATTTTTTCTTCAATATATAAATAAATATACATAAATAAACCGATTTTCACTAATGAGATATTTTTTATAACTTTAACCTAAGAATTAAAGTGAGTTTTTTTTACTTAATTTATCATGAAAATGAGAGTAAATTACCTTGCTACTTTGCGAATCCAGTGTAGTGAACGTGTTTTGCCTCTTTACGAGATATCACGTTATGGTAGTGATTGTGGTTGTGTTCGTGTTATTTATTTTATTAATTTTAAGCAGAATGATGGCGGGAAAATTAACTGCATGAAAAAATATTCAACACAAAATTCGACTCGAATGTATGTCTCATGTCTCTTATGTTCTCTGAGAACTAAAGTGACTGACATAACTCGTAAAAAACAGGAAGTTTAAGTTGCAGTGAGCTGAAGATATCTGCAGAAGGACTGATGACTAATGGAGCAGACTTTTTCTAGAGTGGCGACCACGTCAAGGCAAACGTAATGTAGGACGCCCTGACCCTGCATGCGGACGGCATAGGGAGTCAACTCCCGTTCTACGTCCGATATCCGAAACAATGACTGTCAAATAAGTAATACTTGAAGAAATTAAAATACAATGTCAAGTATGAAGCTTAATTCGCATCATGCGTTTTATAAGGCAGAGCCGAGAGAGTTGGCGTGTTCTGGGAGATGCTCATGTCCAGCAATAGATGCTGATAAAGTTTGAAATATGTCGTATCGCCAAGGAGATGTGATTCAAGTTTACTAAACGTGTATTTAATGCGCCTAGGTGAATTAATGCAGGTGAATTAAATTAACACAGGGTATTTAACGATTTAACCTTCACTGGGTTCGCGGAATATCAAGGTAATTTACTTCCATTTTTATTAAAATGAATTTCTGCAAAGTAACGTATGAATTTATAAAACGACTTAGTTTCCTTTGAGGTGACGACTCTTTGTATAAGTGATAAAGTATATACTTGAGTGTTTTACTTACCAATAACATCGAGCTCAATTTTATGATTCCTTGTAGGAGAAATCTTGAAATCGACTCGGCACCGATACAAAGCACGGTCGCTGGCGACCACGTCTCGTATTCTTAAGCCAGATGGATTCGTTGAGTGCCATCTCGCTCGGCCCGCTAGCATGTCATCCGCCCAGTGAGCAGACGTTGCTTTTGCTCGGCCATCGTAGCTGCGGACAAAATTTTGACTCAAATGAACTAATTCCACATAAGACTCATGTTCCGTGACCCAACTAACCGTCTAACTCAGCGCCATTTGTTAACTTCGAAAATTTTACAACTCTGAAAAGGCTTTATACCTTGGTACTTTTAATTGTAAGTGGCACCTTTGGCCATTCATTATACTAAAAGTATTCTCCTATCTGTTTCTGCGCCGGACTTCCCTTCCCATTAAATCCAGAATACAGTACTACAGCTCTCTTCTCTATATTTCATTATAGCTGACTTCGAAATAAGAAGATGAAACCCTAAACTGTTTATTATATAAAAATAGCGTTATCGTTCGGAAAATATTCAGCTGTTCGCTGTAAAATCGTGACCGTTACCCGACTGATGATGGACCGTCATAAAAAGTCATGACTAATTGTCTGGCCACACAGACCTGACGCGCGTTTGAGTATGCCAGGGTTCATGAACATGTACATTACAAAAATTCCCGCGCCCGGAACGCTTCCGCGGCCGCTTCTGTATGGCCTGACAATAAATGTTAGATAAAGATGTATGGAAAAACGAAATGTGTCTAGATTCCACAAAAATATGATTCAAAGTATATTCCATTGATGATTATTGACCATTGATGATTATTTGACTTTGACCGCCAGCAGTCTACGTTTTCCAAGTAACTAAACTAAACGCAAGTGCAACCCGTGCAGTTCATTAAACAGCTCACTTAATTAAATTGACAATAACATGTGTCTATTTGTAATTAACAAGATCCCACATCCGAAGAGAGGACATAGTCTACTCAAATAGTCTCTAACTGAATATTATTCAAAAGCCCTTTTGGCAATTGTGTTTTAGTGTTTATATACTAACATACAATTGCCAAAACCCTATTAATAATAAGTATAATTTATAAAATACACAGGTTTGCAGGCACTTCCTGTTGCAAGAAAATCAAACGTTCGAAGCTGATTATCGTGTATTATAAATACAAACGCAAACACATTTAACGAAATTTTTACAGACAACAACAAAATAAATTATTTATTTCATTCATTAAAATAAGTTCGCAATTAATTTATTCTGCGTGTTAACCATTAATCCTCCCGGACATTTGGGGTACATCGAATAATCCCCTGTAAATTAATCATACGTAACATTTACATTATACAGGATGTAAAAAAATGAATCGATTAATTTTCGGCTGATGATTGTAAAGATAATAAACCTTTTTAAATTTACTATAGCTATCACACTGCACTGGTAAAAAACCTTTCTCATACTTCCCAACTGCCGCTGCGCTGCCTACGGTTTACTTTAAAAACACCGCTATTACATATATAATGGCGTATTTTTTTATGATACCAAGTGTCGATAGCAGGTGCAGTGCCACCCAGACCTTAAAGGCTGCCTTTCCATCAAAGATGTGCGAGGTAGCGAGGCGGTGCGAGGATGTATAGCGGCGCTGTGAAACGGTACGATGCTTTCCACCAAAGCTGTGCGAAGTAGATACACGGTGAGAGTATGCGCAGCGGCGCGGTGCGAGGAAGCGTTACGGGCTCTTTTCGGCTATGCGGGATTCGGTGTGATGTGGTGAGCGGTGGCGATGTGTCAGTGTCAGTTAGAGCCATACTTTCAGTAGCTCTAGTTTCCTACACCGTTTTGCACACATTCCTCGCCCGCATCCCTTGCACGCATTCCTCGTACACATCTCTCGCTATTTTTTGTATGTACAAATACTTAGCTCCGCTAACCCTTTTCCACCGGAGCTGCACTAAGCGACACTAGGAAAATGTAGTACCTAATCCTATTGGTGGATGTTTTCCTCGCACACCTCTGGTGGAAAAACTTAAACGCAAAGATCCGAGGGGCACTGCCACTGCGCTCGTTATCCTGATACATAAGTTGACAAGTTCCACGCGCTTATAATAATTATATAATTTCATCAGCACTATTATATAATACATAATTTATATTACACTATTATGTTATATATCGTCAGCGCAAACACCCTCTGTTCAACTTTCATATAACCCGCACAATGACACTAAAACGGACACCATTCTTCAAAGCCCTAAACGTAATCGAATCCTTAAGTAGGACAAATTATATTGACGTGTTCAGTAACACTGAATGAAAATTTGTAACATTTGCTGGTTACTATTTGTAGACAGTCACAGCCCAAATTGGCTCTGTGGTCTACATTCCGCATCTTACTTTCAGCCAGTGATCAACCCAACCTTTATGTGACTATGACTTACATGTTTAGTTGTACTGTAAATGTAATTATAACAAACTAAATAAATAAATAAATATATTTACCAGCATGTTATGTGTCAACCCTAAAGGCAACTTGCAGACCAAGACTATATTGCACACGGCACCAATATTCTAGAAATCATGCAATAGAGTAAACTGCAGACGCAGCGCCTCGTGCCAAGTCCACCAGCTCAACGTGACGCCGCGCACCGGCACTTTGATACACACCTCGGTCGGGTCAATTAGCTCTTAGTGATAATTAATTTGTAATTACATTTATTTTTAATTAAATTAGTTTGTAAAATTTTGGTTTTTTTGAGTCCTCCGGCAGCGGCCTACGTAATTAGCACCTTTACTCTTTACAGACACTGAACTGCTTGGTGGCAGTACATCGCCGGACGAACTGTTTCACAAAGCGCTACTACTACTAAATTGCGTATTACGTGAATCATCAGGTGGATCTGGAGTTGCTGTGTACTGCAGCGCCAGTAAACGGGCGTTTGTATGAAATTTACAATGCAACACCCCATCAAGGTTCTTTAATTGACAATTCACAAACACGCTATTGCGTCACAATGCGTTCATATGCGTATTACAAAACAAATAAGACAATATTCCACCTTGTAAAGCAAAAACACTCCGTTACCTCCTCGCCAATGACTTGGCTGCCTCTTTAGTTCGGTGTTACGTCAGTGTCATTCGTTCAGAAACTACACTCTATCATATATTATTTAATCTACTATATTAACGATCAGCGCAGTTAGTTAAATTGATTCGATTAATTGGTTTCCCTTCAAATATATTCAAGTAAAATATTTTGGATTCAGTACAAGTTTCGTATAGTCCGCTGCAAAGCGAAAATGTTGAAATACAGACGACCTTTTTTGATACACAATTTTTTTATAAATAGAACTAATATTTTATGTAACTATACTCATGAAAGGGTTTTTCATAAAGTTACTAATCCTTTCCCCTTTTTTATTTTATCCATCCCTACCTTCAGATAACACGCAGTTTTTCATTTCAACTAGTCTATAACAAGTCACAACAGGTAGGAAAAAGATGCCCGAAGACTATCTAAGACCATCTACATAATATATTAGGAAAATTGTGCTCTCGTATTTCTGAAATGATAGTGAAACCCAATCATAGCGATGCCGCCAAGCATTACAGCGTTCCTGTTTGTTTTGAAGGGTGCTGGTGAAAGAGTTCGTCCGGAGAAGTACTGTCACATTACTTATTACGTACATACGTACAATTCTTACACACCTAATCAGTAACACATTCACCTTATAAACACTCACTCACTCATTCTCACACTTTTCATATTGTGAGTTTACTTAGTGTTAAACCTTGAGAGGGTTTTTTAAATACTTAGTTTAGTTCACTAGTGCTTTTATTATTCTAAATCAGGAATATTCCACTAACTTTTATATATTTTATCCTTTGTCACATTTTCAGTGCCACAACCAAATTGCTCAAATGCAGAGTGGAAGTCTGGTGACCCGTAATTCAGGTTTATATCTATCTCGGACACCAGTCTCTCACAAAACAGTCTGACCAATTTTTAGTCTTGTATTAACCTCAAGTTCCTTACTATTAAGCCTGTTTTGTGATTGAGAAATAAATAAAACATCATTTATTCATACACTTATTTCTGCCGCGAAGCAGGAATGTGAGCATTACTGCGTTCCGGTTTGGTAATGTAAGGGTGCTGGTGAAATTACAGGTATATGGGACTTGTCAACTTATGTCTCAGGGTGACCGACGAAGTGGCAGTGACTCTCAGATTTTTGCGGTTTAAAACTCTAAATGGCACTGCAACTGCTATGGACTGACGTGTCGCTTAAAATAGCGCATGATTTGTTCGTCCCATCACTTGGTATAATAAAAAAAAATCGCTATTGAGAACATGAACAACGACTATACTTTATTTGCTTAAAGATGCCTCTTTGAAGCGTTCATTTAATAACTCAACAAATGAAAAAAAAAATTGAAACAAACGACTGTCTTTATATAAACGGAGTGGTTGTTTCTAAAGTAAAAAGAAAACCAATTAGAACAAAAAGTAACAAACCTCACGTCGTCGACATTTGAAGTATAATAACAGCCACACCCACCCATTTACTTAGAGTCACCTTGGAAATTCGCACGAAATACTTAATTGGACTTATGAATAATTCATGTCATACTTGGTTTAAAGCAAAACTTTGATAATAGTGCACAAATTAATCAGTTACGTAATAACACTTACTTACGGGTGAGTGAAAGATTGGGGCCAACCGTACTAAATGTATGGGACCAACGTATTTTTTTTTGGAAATATGCTTAAATGTTAAAATAAAATATATAGTTTGTCGCTATACTTGTGCCTGGGACATCGTCTACGTAGAATAAGTACATCTAGTAACCTATTATACTATAATAATTTTCGTAGTTTTATTGATTTTCCATTAAAACTTTCATCCCCTATTTAAGATAACCTCTTTAAGATTTATTTTTGTAACAAAAAATAGCCTCTGTTCTTCGTCTAGGTTCCATCTATAACAGAAATTGCACTACCTGATTAAAAGGGCCCTGAATCAAGGGTGGGCATGGTCTCCAATTAGCCGCTCCTTTTAACTTCTAAATAAGTTGCCAAATAGGGACTCTAAGTCCCTAGGTTAGTGTGCAAACGTTCCTTGCAAATTTTCGTCCCCTATTTTACCCACTTTAAGATTTATTCTTGGGATAAAAAATAGCCTCTGGCCTTGTTCTAGATTCCATCTATAACATTACTTATTACACTACCCGATTTCAAGGGCCCTGAATCAAGGATGGGCATGACCCTAATTGGCCGCTCTTTTTAACTTATATACAAGTTGCCCAAATAGGGACTCCTAAGTCCCTAAGTTACAATTAGGGGCGCTTGAATTCGGGTAGCGTATTTTTTTTTATAACATCAAGTAACGGGACGAACAAATCATGCGCCTGATGGTAAGCTACACGCCTGTCTATAACAGTTGCAGTGCCACTCAGAACTTTAAATTAAGGTGGCAACACTACCTTGAACGAACTTTTTCACAAGCAGCGCTACTGATACTAAAAACGCAATGCTTGTGTAAGCACATACCACGAAAATATTGTTATGAACACTTTATTTTAACGCGTAAAAAGGAAACAGATTCATCAGTATTACAGAATTTAAGAACAGTAGCGACAGAAGTGTTTTCCGCCACCTTAGGAAGTCCTGCATTCCTGATAGAATAAGTATACAAAATCCAACCTTTCTAACACACAATTATGTACGATATAGGTCAATGACGATATAGGTATAATTCGAATCTGAGTGAAGTAAACTTAACGTAACAATATTAACGTAAGTTAGTAAGTAACGGTAGCAATCTTTTGTGATACCAAGTGACAGAACGAACAAGTTATTCATCTGGTGGTAAGCGACACACCTGTCCATAGCAGTTGCAGTGCCACTCAGAGTTTTAAATCGCAAACATCTGCGGGGCACTGCAACCATGCCCTTCACTCTGAAATATAAGTTGACAAGTCCCATGTGCCTGTAATTTCACAGCACCCTTCAAAAGTGGAACATAGTAATGCTGACTTTACTGCTTGATGGCAGAAATAAGTAAAGTTACAGTACTACCCTGGACGAACTCTTTCACAAGGAGCTACTAAAAAGCGTTTACCTCTGTACCAAAATGAATCTAATTTGGTTCAGCGTTTTGTTCGTGAAAACGTAACAGACGCAGTTACTTTCCCATTAATAATATTAGTTTGGATTTACATAGATATTAGGCTTTCATTATGTTTATCTTGTTGGATCATATATTTACAGAAAGCATTAAAATAAAATAACTAAATTTCAAAATTACCCCTTTCATCGTTATTACACTGAACTAGATACAGGGACACAAAACGCTCATTTAAATCATGTTAATTTCTTTTAAATTATGTTTTTGCTTCATTATGTAATATAATACAATTCGAGAGGTATAGTATATTGGTAACGGCTTGACCCAGTTTTCACGAGAGTTTCTACATAATTGCAAAGATGATAAAGGTCATTTATTTTCCCTAAAAGTCACGTTGGAAATACCTGGCTGCTAGAAATGTCATAAATATTTCATAAGCAACCCCGCCTACCCAGTGTAAAGAAAAGCAATGGATCAACTCCGCTAGCTTTAATAATAAATACGCGACTCGGTTAGAAATTGAAAGGTCGAAATGAAATGCAGGAAGTAGCGTTTTGAAATAAATATAATTTTAAACCCAGAGGTAAGAGATCTTCAATGATTATATAATATCCATTGTCTCTAAATATTTTCATAATTACAACTGTAACGAGACGTGAGCTCAATGTAGTGCCCTAAGTATTAATGTAGTCCTTTTCGTTATGAATTTTGTAAAGTAGCAATTAAGCTAATTTTATTTCTAGCATTATACTGATTTAAAGTCCAATGCTACAGCCTTTTAAAAAAAAAAATTAATTATTGTCGTGACAACAATAAATATTATAAAATTTGATAATACAAGAAAATTAAAATATTGTGTTATAATTAGTAGGTACACCAGTTAAAATATGATTGAACCTTTTTATTACATCCTGTACATTATTGATTGGAGGTATACAGCAAGGTTCCCATCATAATGTTGTAGATATGATTTAAAAAAATACTGCTTGTCTTGATAGTCTTTTCATCCAAGTAATAATTCTTTATTTCATCAATCCTCAGAGTAAGTGTCGAGGATATCGACATCAGGGATGCCTTTAGAGTCAACACGAGGTAGGAAAAAGAAAAACATATTATCGTTGATTTCACTATAACAAAGAAGAAAAAAGATTTACTGCAAAGTCTTAAAGCCCATAACAGGAGCAATAAGAATATAATAAATTTAACACTAGCTTCATCGGAATAGAAGGAGTTTCTGAGGCAAATATATCAGAACACCTCACATTTTGAGCAAAGAAACTACACCATCTTGCAAGAGACTTTGCAAAAAGAAACAATTACGATTTTTGCTGGACCCTAAACGACAGTGTTTTCCTTCGGAAAAAATAGGGCACCCCGACTATAAAAATTGACTGTGAAAGTTATTTTCCCCTTTCAAATGATAAATGACTAGACCTAGTTAAGTTAATTTGTCTCGTTGAATTCATCTTGGTATTTGCATGCTTATTCTTTCCCTGCTCATTTTTTGTAATCTTGTTGGAACTAATTTTTAACGTAAATGTCAATGTTGTGTCTTTTATATACATACTACTTACACTCTTACACATATTACACGCCAAACACGCATATTCCTCACAGTAACGTCTAATACTCATATGAATTATCACTTGTATGACTTCTTTTTGTCAATTTCATTTCGCCTGTTGGACTTCTATCTTTGCCTTCACTAAGTACAAACTGTTTTTTATATTTTCATTTCCTTTTAAAAAAATTGCACAAATAATCTATTAACTAATATCGACTGCACTTCCATATTTTAATCTTATTTCTGTAAACCTGAAGAATTACACTAATTCAACACTAATTACACTTGGTTCTGAAAAGCTCAATTTTCTCTCCCAAAATATCCGTAGCATAAACGCTAACATATCAAGCTTGACAACTTTACTTCGAAGGGTGTCAATACATTGCGATATGATAATTCTCGCTGTATGCTGGCTGTCGGTTAATTCGAATGTCCCTTCTCTTCTTGGCTATAATATGTACAAATCGTCAAAATTATACAATCAAAACGACGGCCTTGTGGTCTATGTTAACAATACCCACAGCAATGTTACTGTAGAGGAGCCAACTGTGTCTAATTTTAACTGTCTGCTAACAAAATTTGGTACGCAACTGGCTGTGGTAGCCATATATAGACCACCCGCCTTTGTTAGCATTGACAACTTTCTAGTTTCACTACAGGATGTTCTTGGTAATTTGTCAGCTTTTGAAACTGTAGCCATTATAGGAGATATAAATATCGATATCACACCAAATAAATTTGACACCTCCTCTCTTGATTACCAGGACCTCATAGCTCATTATGGCTTATACCCCGGTCACGTTTTCACAACACGAGAAGATAGCGGCACTTGCATTGACCACACTATATTGAGAACCTCTCTTGCAGCCACATCGCTAGTCTTAGATGCAACAATTACTGACCACTATGCTGTCCTACTCTCTGTCGAAACAAATAGTCGAATTTCCATGTCGCAAAATTTCCAGGATCGACTTTATTGAACTAGATGAAGCCATCAATCAAATAGATTTTGACACAGTATATTCCACTAATGATGTAAACGTTGCTTCTTGTAAATATCGAGTATTTGATTCTTCCGATTCCTCTGGCCATTAAAAGATGCACTAAATCCTATTACGCATCTCATAGGCGGAGAGCGTTGAAGCCTTGGATTATCCCGGGTCTAATAAAATGCATGAAGCATAGAGACAATTTGTATAGGAAACTAAAAAAACATCCTAATGATGAAATTTTTAAACTCTCTTATAAGAAGTATCGAAATTTTTGTAACGCTCGCATAAAAAACGCAAAAAGAGACTTCGAAGGAGAAGAAATTAGAAAGGCTGGCAGAGATGGAAGGCGACTGTGGGAAGCCATTGGTAAAGTTGCCAATGTAAACAAACCTAAAAACATAGCTGATTTACTTTTGCAAGTAGGAAGTTCACCTCAAAATTCGATTGATTTGGTGAACCATTTCTTTGTAAATGTGGGCCCTAATTTGGCACACACCAATATGCAGAGCTCGGGATCCAATCATAATCTGCCTGAGACGTTCAATGGTAAATCTTTTGCTATGCTGGTGACAGATGATCGTGAAGTGGAGCAATTAATTAACGCTCTAAAGGCGGATTGTGCAACGGGATGGGATGATATCTCTGGAAGTCTTATAAGACGATACAAAAACCTCATCATGCCGCCGCTCACGTACATCTGTAATCTCAGTATCTCTACAGGAGTTTTCCCTGAACAATTTAAAACGGCGGTTATACACCCTATATATAAGGCGAGGTATCGAGGCCATTTCAACAGCTATAGACCCATCTCAGTTCTATCAGCCTTGTCAAAGATTCTTGAGTGCATTCTCAACAACAGGCTGGTTAATTTTTTAGAAACCACTCACCTTCTATCCGTTAACCAGTTCGGATTTCGGAAAGGTAGATCGACTGCGGATGCTGTACATCAGTTAGTTGATCATGTGGTCATCAACTTGGATAATCGACGTGGATGTCTCGGTGTATTTCTGGATCTGGTCAAGGCTTTTGATACGGTTTCGATACCCCGACTATTATATAAGCTGCAATCACTGGGACTGCGGGGACCACAGTTTGATATATTTAGAAGCTACTTCTCGGAGAGAACTCAGTATGTAAAAAATTGGTGCCTATACTAGCGACGCCCAACCCATTACGTTCGGAGTTTCACAGGCAAGCATTCTGGGTCCCACACTGTTCCTAGTACATATCAATGACCTTTGTGATTTACAGCTTCAGAACTGTAAAATTATCTCATATGCTGATGACACCGCGCTGATATTCTCTGGTGCGGATTGGGATGAGACCTATCAATCTGCAAAAGCTGGTTTTAGTGTGGTAATGAGATGGCTTAACGACAATCTTCTCACACTTAATGCAGAAAAAACAAAAGTCGTACTTTTTTCAATTCACAACCATACTATACCTGATAACTCACAACTCAAAATTGCCGTCATCTCCAAGCACGTTTCAGTATCAACAACCTTTTTAGAAATTACAAACAGTATAAAATACCTTGGAGTGCTGATTGACTCAAATCTTAATTTTAGACAGCATTAACTTGTTCTCAGCGCGCATTCGGAAGCTCATTTACATCTTCAAGTCTCTCCGTCATGTAGCAGAACCCTACATCATGAAAATGGTATACCTTGCTCTAGAACAAAGCTTATTTACTTATTGCATTTCCGTCTGGGGTGGGGCTGCTAGGACTCATTTTAATCATGTGGAGCGAGCACAGAGAGTGATTCTAAAAGTTGCCTGCTTCAAACCATACCATTTTCCTACTATGGATCTTTATGACTTGTCAAGTTCCTGCTGTTAGGCAACTTTTTGTCCTCTGGATGGTGTTGAGACAACACACCCTTACACCTTATGACAGTGGCTCTGGTAGGCAAAATTGCATAGTGGCCTCTTGTGACCGACTGAGGACTGCTTTTAGCCACAGATTTTTGTGCTTCGTTGGATATTTTCTTTACAATAAACTCCATCGAGAGCTTCACATTTTTACTACACATTTACACATTACACACACTTAGAGGCACACACACACACACACGCACGCACACACGCACGCACGCACGTACGCTCGCACGCACGCACGCACGCACGCACGCACGCACGCACGCACGCACGCACGCACGCACGCACGCACGCACGCACGCACGCACGCACGCACGTACGCACACACACACACACACACAGCTCGCGCGCATAGAAGAATTATCTCGAAGGTTTTTCTGTTACCGTAACTTATTTCTTTTTTATTTTTTTTATATGAATATTCTAATTTCTTCAATGCAAGGGTTGGGCCTGGTGACTAGTAGCACAGGTGTTAAACCTATAGCAAGCACCAGCTCCTACAAAATACTGTTCTAAAATTACTAAGATTGTTTATGTACTTCTTATTTTTTGTTGTATTTTGTGGAGAAATAAAAAGTAATATTATTATTGTTTATATGATTATTATTGCTCCTTATTTATCATGTGTTTACAAAATACATTAATGATGGCATTTTACTTAGTCTAATGAAGCTAAGCTTAGTTAATCCTGTTTTTAAATTTTATTATAATACTTAAAAAAATTAGACCCTTCCTATTTCGGTCCTAGCCAACACTCAGAAAAATACAAAATAAAAATATTTTTATTTAACACATTTTTCAGTAAAAACTTTACATCTCATAACCAAAATTTGATTTTCAGTACGTTGCTCAATAACTGGTGTGAAGTTAATTGCATGATTGTAGAATAGAATTGATGTCATCTACGACCGTATCAAGGCATTTGATTATGTGCACAGAGAAGTCGTCGATATACTCTTTTTTACTCTGGTTAGGATCCTTGCCTAGTATAGGGCGGTATTCCGTAACTTTGCCTTTCCTAAATGGTATTTTAGAATAATAAGGTCCATACAGGCAATGTAACAGATATTTTCCCTCAATGATTATATTATAATTACCATTAAGTAAGTGTCCACTGCAAAGTTTCTGGGTATATTAGTAGACACACATCTTTCATGGAAACATCAAACAGAGGCGACTTGTAATAAGATCAGTAGATTTGTTTATGTATTTATAAATTATATAATATAAATTAGAAATAGTTATGAGATATCCATGAAATTGTTTAATTTAATACCTTGATATGTAAAACAAATGTCCCACAGGGAATTTAAAATTATATGTATAAAATACTTTTAGATAATTATTTTTACAGTTTAGATAAATTTATTTAAATTATTATGATCAGAATACATTATCATAATTGACTTAAACAATGACACAAATTTACATAAAGTAATAAAAAATAAAGATAGACAATAGAATAATATTGTAAAATTTTGCACGTCAGAAATGGCGCAACACGGTCGTACTTCAGAGACCAAGTATTATACACTTTTACCATGAGCAATACCGTGTTTGCTTGCAAATAAACTATTTTCATTTCATTTCATTTCGATATTTGAGGATCTTATTCATTGTGCTGTTAACAGAGGAGTCCCTCGAGGTTTCATTGTAGGTCCATTTCTGTTCGTGGAAGACATGAGATTAACTGTTGCTCATCAAACGCCTAATTTTTTTATATTTAATATATATATTATATATATATTTAATTTAATTATAGTGAATAACATAAATAATAATAACATAAATAATAAATAAAAAATGTCTAAAATTCACATTGTCTAATGTTAATGTTAGGCGGCAAATTTAAGGAAGTTAACATTCATACACTAAAATCACAGCACATTTATGAAAATGTCACTTATGTTAATAAAAATTGTGAACACGCACACAAAAGTTTAAAGTACCAACTTGAAAGCAATCACATACTGTTAATTCCAACTATATGTGCTATTTAACTAATATACTACACATAACACGTACTAAGAAAACCATAAATCAACACCGATGTCGGTCCTGAATAGCAATAGAATATGGTATAAAAAATATATCTTAATCCGTCATATAGGCGACATGTACAGAATTCTAGTTTAATAAACTTTGAGGTTAGGGACAATTTTTAAAAAAACGGATTGGCACAACGTATAAAATCGTCGATATCAAAATGCAAAAGAAGACATAATAGCCGAGCTGCCTATTCGCTACCATATAACATTTCGTGACTGGAGAACACCTGGAATTGAAAACAAAAACCACTAATACTAAATTTTTTTTAGTTTTAACGTGGTCGTAAACGTTTTCACGAGCTTATATGCTGAGCGTGCTATTGACGTTACTCCAGAAAGATAAATACTTTTAACAAACCACCAAGCTACTAAGTATACATAATTATAATACTTCTTATCAGTCGAAGCAGACTGGAATAATTTAATAATTATTAGCATGGATTATTATTTTCCTTTTCTAAGAAGTTAGCGTTTATTTTGAAAACAGATATTGGGGAGACGGTTGTTTTGAGAAACTGCTTCTTATCGCTTGATTGCGCAATTCCGTAAAATATTTTGTTTGGTAATAATTTTAACTTCCATAAGTAAAACGGAGCCTTCTAAAAGCATCTATAAATTTCCAGCATATAATTAAGTAATTTGTAGTGAAAGGTATTAGATCTATTCTTAGTTCCATGGTCTGTTTTTGAAAGACGTAGCAAAAAAATGGTAATATTGATTTTATTAATATCGTGATGATTTACTGCCATGCCAAATAAACGAATATTCGTTTATTTCTTGTCAAATTATTCCATTAGTTTATTATAATTATTAATACCAAAATCGAACACAAAGAAAAATTCCTTCGATCTGACAGGACTGGAATCTGCGTCTGTATGCCAAATTAGGGCCACCTTGAGGGCCACGGTTCTATGAACTGAGCTAGATCGAGTCAGCAGACCTCACAAATTTTTCTGGGTTGCTTAAGAGCGGTTACGCATAGCGACTATTAGCAGCGATGCAAACGCGATGCAGTAGCGATGCAGTCGCTAATCGTCTGCCTTTACACACGCGCGCGATTTTAGGCAGCGATGCAAGACGCGTTTGTATCGATGCCATTGCGCGTTTGCATCGATGCAATCATCAATAAATTGCAAGTGTAGCGATGCAATTGCGCATCCGAACGCGCGTTTGCATCGCTGCTAAAAATCGCCGTGTGTAATCACTAGACTGCGGCAAGGCAGCAATATGCAATTGCGAAATAATTGTGTTCATTTGATCCCTTGCTGGACCGTTAGTACTTAAGCTTTAGTTATAAAATTAATGTATAACATATTTAAGGATTCACTCTATAAATCACATTTATTATAAACACGATTACTTGTAGTTGTAGATTAGTTCCTTTATAGAAAAAAAATCCTAAATTGTCTCTAAAAAAACAAAATAAACCTTTAGTATCCAAGGAATTTTTCATTGTGTTTGATATTTGTATTAATAATTATAACAAAGAGAATGGTATCATACAGTGTTATTTAAGTATATTTGTCATACTTATTCAAGTTTACAGTGTAGGCGTTTACGTTGTACGTGATCGAGTGGCTTGCACAACGGTTATCATGGTGTCGCTATCTATTTAGTAGCAGTAGAGTCCTTGTGAAAGAATTCGTCCAGGGAAGTACTGCCACATTACTTATTTCTGCCGCCAAGCAGGAATATGAACATTACCTCGTTCCGGTTTGGTAGGGTAATGGTGCTGGTGTAATTACAGGTAAAGGAGACTTGTCAACTTATGTCTCAGAGTGACGGGCGCAGTGGCAGTGTCTCCGATCTTTCGATCGATTTAATGCTCTGAGTGGCACTGTAACTGTTATGGACAGGCGTGTTTGTTCCGTCACGTCATAAAACAATCCCGAGTTCGCTCCCCGGCCGGGTCAATGTAGAAAAACTAACTATATTGTCTTGTGTTTGGGTGTTCGTCATACTATCGATGTTTCCGATTTCCATAACACAAGTGCTTTGGATACTTATTTTGGGTTCGGAGCAATGTACGAGTATGTTGTCTAATATTTACTTATTTATTTACTACACATTGAAAACTTAAAAAACCAAAACACATTTAAATAATTTGTTTTTTCAAATAAACCAACGTTTTAGGCTCATTAGAAGTTCCACAGTTACGGTTTTTATCTATCTTGTAAAATCATACTACACTCGTATTTAGACTTTCTTGGTACTACCTTATTATTTGCCATCTTAAATGATGCTGCTTGAAACGCCAAGGTCCAGTTTAACAGAAACATTATCGAGCTGCTAGCGTCAAGCTGCTGTAATACCTATACCTAAAACCTCTAACCGCTCACGCGATACATGCAGCCGTAGACGCATACCACACCTAGAGGTGCCGGTGATGATTTTATACCGATTTATCGGATATCGAA
>NW_020654422.1:14918814-14969440 GCF_003589595.1 Hyposmocoma kahamanoa
ATAAAATGCAGTAATACACCGCAAATCCTGCACTTAAAAAGCACTAAAGAAATTTTTGGTGTACTTGGATAAATATGATAGTATTCCGTTTGAGTGGTTCTAACGTTTACCATGAAATTCTCCTTAAAGTATAGTTTATAAACATTTATATTCAGGGTGAACTTAAAAAACGCTACTTACGGTATATTTTCAATAAATAAACACCGAAATCACCAGCACAAACAATAACACACACGATTGTCGTGACGTATTTTTGAAGTTGTTTATTTTTTTAAATGACAGACCCAGGCATTAAAAACTTTATGGTTTGCTAGAGTAGTTACCGAAATAGCAATTAATATTAATTCTTTTACCTGTTGTAACTTCGATATCCGATAAATCGGTATAAAATCATCACCGGCACCTCTAGGTGTGGTATGCGTCTACAGCTGCATGTATCGCGTGAGCGGTTACATCATGTCTGTAGCTCAGTTGGCAAAAGCTGTAGCCCCGATAGCAACAGACGATGGTTCGAATCCAATCAGATCGAAGAATTTTTTATTTGTGTTGTTTCGATCTTTGTATCAATAATTATAAGAATATATATTATATATATATATATTATAAGAAAAGAATTCTCATTTGAAAAGTGTCTTTTGTGGGCCTGCTTGTAAAACTAAATATTTAAGTAACGCTTTCTTCGGAAATGAAACAATTTTTCCGGATTTAAACGCTTTCTTGTTTGTAGCTTGTAATGCGTACAAGAATCATTTAGATGTAAATATATTTCATGAACAATAACTTATGTCATTTGTTTTTTAGTTTATTTCTTTTTGTTTATTTTTCATTACTTACTTTCTTTGTGCTAAAAAAATGGGAAGTAATTTTTTCGTTATTTTTTTAGGTTATATTTACTAGTGGAAACTTTGCTAGTTCAAGTGAAAACTTTTTTTGTACTACAATCTTGTATATAAATTGTAAACTGTTTGTTTCCCACATAATAAAAGAAAAATAAAAAATAAGACCTTGATAATTTTATTGAATTTTTTTTCAAATATTTCTTCAACGATTAATAAGACTGCCACTGCCGCGCACAGCATGAATGAAGGAAAAATCTGAAACAAGCGTGTAAGCATGGCCATGTCACTTATAAGGATCCGTCATGCATAACAAATGTGGGCTGAGCAATTTATAAAATATGCACGCATTGTCAGCTTGCGATCCAGTCATGAATCTTTGCTGATATAGCCGCGTTGACTTCATGAGATGTGTGAATAAATGAATGAATTACTACAGATTTTTCAACGGCTGCATAAACAAAATACATACAAATACAAAAATAGAAGATTAAAATTATAAACTGCTACAAGCCAAAATTAGAGTGTGAATCTTTTTGATCTGAAGTTTGATTACAGTCGTTCTCTTAAATGAATGAATTAATGAAATTTCCTTTATTGCACATAAAATTACAGTAGCAACACAGAACAGTAATTCACTACCTCAACTCGAATGAAATTTTTCCCCGTACTAATACGCTTCATTTTGCTTGGCTGGAGCAATAGGGACACTAGATTTCAGTATTAGTTTTTTTACAAACGAAATTAAATCCATTTGAAAAATGTATGTCGTGTAGTATACATATATACGTGTTCTATTTAGTTCAGTTGATATAAAACAATCATTAGTAGGTATATGTAAACCTATTGAATATAGCGGTTTCAATGTAAAATTTCGAGATAAGTTTGTGTTTTTTAGAAATCGTATTTTCACACCCTGTAGTAATCAGTGTATATGTAGCGAACTACTGAAATCATGTAAACGGTTTCATAAATATTTCCTAATTGTTTTTATAGATTTGTACCATTTTATATTAAATAAAAAATGTACGCACAAACGGACACATGCTGGCCCCGTCTTTTTATATATATAGTCTCAACTGCGTCACACCGAAGAACCGGTCCCGGCGGTTGAACGAGTGGCGCGAGTGCATCACTGCCCGCGTGGCGCCTGTCACCAGTCGTTAAATAGCTTCTTCCAAAACTGCACATCATTCTTATGCTTGTCGCTGCTTACGTGTGTGTCGTGCGTGCTGTATGACTAGTTGCCCATAATGCGTATTGCTTTTATATCTACCCTTACTTCGGACGTTACTTATGAGCGTAAAATACGACGAAAGGTTGTGAGACTCGGTTAGTATTACAACCACTTCATATATCCCTATACACTGATTACTATATATTTTTTTCAAAGTGATTGTATCAACACTTTCACTCTTAATGTGCATTAAGCGACCTTGTTGCTATGTAAGAAATAAGCAACGTCACTGGACGAGGTCTTTCACAAGGAACTCTACTGCTACTTGCTATGTAAGAAATAAGCAACGTCACTGGACGAGGTATTTCACAAGGAACTCTACTGCTACTTAGTCCGCATGGACGTCGTCGTCTTATTGCTTAATAAGAGCAAAAAAGACGTTCCACGTTCGTTGCGACTACTTTTTAGCTCTTATTAACGGAGAGAAAGATTTTTCTCACCGGCTCAATGTGATATCGTGTCGATAAGTGTGGTGATTCCCTTATGTCTCAGGGTGACTCGTGCAGTGGCAGTGCCCTTCAGATCTTTGCGATGTAAAGCTTTGAATGGCACTGCGACTGTTATGGACAGGCGTGTCGCTTACCACCGCCAGTAGTTTCAAACCTGGTTTCACTGATAATCATCTGATCGTACATAATTTGTTTGTGCAGACTTAAGGACTTACACATTCATAAGCTTCTCTTTTCAGGTGATCAGAGATTTTATTGTTTCTTTTCTTATCACAAAACATACAAAAGAACGAGTGTAAACTTTACGGGTACTCGTTCTTTGCACGCGAACGCATTTTAGGTATTACAAAAGGTAACTAGAAAAATTAAAGTACGTGCTTGAATACAGATGGCAATTTATTCTCAGTGACAGCTTAAACAACATAGTGTTTGGTTTTTAATAAGGGAATAAAAAGAAAGTTATTATGAAACCTCGAGGCATCTCTTTGAAGTGTTGATTTTTCTGTTCTTTATTTGTTTTTATTTAAAAAACATCTCTTTACAATACATAAAATACGTTCCTTTCGTTTCGGCTTTTATTTACTAAGCAAATGCAAATGTTGTTCCTTAGTCTTCTCCCTTAAAGAACTACACGATATTATTTTGATTCCAAAATGTATCTACTTATTTCATAAGCTTTTATGTGTTGTACTTCATGCTGATTACGATTCGTATTATCATTAGTTTTTCCATCTCTTCTTTGAAAAATAACCTTATTACATAAATATTTTGCTGATGTTTTATTAGGTAAGTAGGTACGTTGTAAGATAATTTGATCTCATAATAACATGTTTCTTCTTCTTAATGTTAGTCGCAATTACCTTGCGCAGAAAGAAATAAATAATTTATACTCTATTATATGTAGCATTTCGTACTATCATTAAATCTAATCAAAATACGAGAGACGCCCACCATTACTAACGGAAAGACGCTGATCTCGTACGAGATAAGTTCTTTTGATATTTTAATAAACATACCTTTCAATCTGCCCCTTATAATAAACTCTCATTACGTGCGAAAAAAATATATTATTAATACATCGCACACTGACAAAAATTTGTGTCTCTGTCAACGCCAATGTGAACATAACTACAATCCGGTTTGGGAGGGTAAAAATGCTGGTGAAATTACGAAATTACAGGCACATGGGACTTGTCGACTTATGTCTCAGGGTGACGAATGCAGTGACAGTGCCCCTCAGATCTTTGCCATTAAAAGCTTTGAGTAGCACTGCAACCGTTATAGATAGGCGTGTCGCTTACGACCAGGCTTACGACTTGTTCATCACTTGGTTTTATAAAAAAAAGTCAACATTTTATAGTTTATTTATATGGCGTAAAATAAATATAATAAATAATATTACTTAATATATATAATAAACATACACGTATATTATTTATAGTTGTGTGATTTATATGCACCTGCAACAATATTATGCAGTCTTGATCTTAAATATTGTCAAAAAGATGCTTGAACAACATGTGCTTGAAAGATGATTTGGTCTTTGCAATATAAAGCTCTGATTGACAACGCGAATGTTGTGGGTCGCTAATAAGGTCTTATTACTTTGATGACACTCATGACTTTTTCATCACATTACGTAATATAATAGAAAAATATGTTACATGTTTTACTTTTTTAATTTAATAAGAGAGTTCCCTGTACGTGCAGAACGCGCCTGTGGTATTATTGGGAGCTTCAAACGAAAATGCTCACAATGCTTACTCGATAAGCATGCATGCATTTCTTTTAATTTGTGCCTTATGGGTTGTATTGGTTTTTAAAATTTTTAGTTGTATTTTGATTGTGAATTGGTTAATTTTTAGTGTGTTTTTAACAATTACGAACTGTGACAGAATATCAGGCTTTCGCTGATATAGAGGTAAGTAGCTGAGTGATAAATCCATTTCATATATTTGTTTTATTATTAATTTGTATTTCATTTTTTTATTATATTGCATATTAAACAAATAAATTTTGGTAATTTAAATAAAAATAAGTTAATTTCTTTTTACTCATCTGGTTTTATGTATCTATAGTAAAGATTCGAAAAATGTTGATAATTAGCGACTTTTTAATTTATTATACATTTCACTAACGGTGCACTTCGAAGAGATTGTTGACTGCGAGCCGACAGAGGTGTTCCGTTGCAAAATTATTTCCCATTATAAAGCTTTTTTTATCACGAAACTACAAAATGTTTTGCACTTCATTACGTTGTAATTTTAATTATGTTTTAATTTTTATGGTTTTTACTCAAGTGTATGTAAATATAATGTTTAATTTTCTTAATCATTGCGACCTGTAAACAAAGCATCAGCGAGGGCAGTATGCTTCACAATTATTTGTCATTGAGTCATCTATAACCTACTTAACATATTTGTGTAGCAATAATCTGTATTTTTCTTTCTTCTATTATACAATGACATATTTCGTAAAGTAATTTAAATTTAAATTGAATGTTTCGGATCGAAAAGTGGGGAATGCAGTTATACGATACTTAAGAACCCATTTACCGGTGTTACCACTTTACATGAGGGAAAAAAAATATGTCAGGTTTCAATAATATCATAAATAACAAAATATGGGATACTCAACCTGTAAATAGGCACGTCATCCTTATACCATACGACAAGGAGAAGCACGTCTGACGGCTGCGAGCGAGTATCGCAGGGTAGAGTCGCATCCCCGCCTGACACTGCTGGCACTTTGACAACGTCGAGAGACTCCGCCCTGACACTTGACCCCGGCCGGAGACCTGTTGAAAATGACGTGGATTGTTATGAAGGTGTTTCGAATTTCAAAACAGACATTTGGGATTTCTTACAACTACTTGTCATATTAAATTTGGACACAAGTTTTGTTTCATTTTAACCTATTACATCTCGTAAGAAATTTATATTTGTTATTATTATTTTGACCTATTAGATCTGGAAGTAAAAACACTTTAATTAGATGTTTTCTAACAGATGGAAATAATTTAATACAACAATAAGGGTTAACAATCAAATATTGCGTCATTTTCTTTATCGTGGGTATTTTCAAATTATAACGATAATAATAGGGGTAATGAGGGTATAAAAATGGCTAACCGTTTTGAGTGAGCTCATTATTCGATTCGAACTGCTGAGGTAGAGAGATGGAAGAAGTATCAAGTATAATTTTGATGGTGATTTGATTTGATTTTGACTTAGACTCGTAGAACTTTTAGACTTTATACGTGACAATATTGTTACGCGCTACACATTACAAATATATGTAAAGCCAAAATAAAACTACCTCCGTGTGCGAACGGTTACTATGCAATTCTGCCACGCAGAGATCCCAGGTTCTGATAGAAATATTTGTATGGCCTACGTCTACTTATCTCGTGAGTTTGGTTGTACTTTGTGGTCGTATATGTGTGTATCCATGGCACCAGCGATACAAGGTGTCCCTAGTGCGGGGCTATGAGAACACACGCAGTGTTATATAAAAAAAGTAAAAAAAAATTACCAGGAGCAAAGCATTAAGGAGTCGATACTACCTCAATAAATCATTGGTATGTGTAAAGTACGTCTTGAATAGAGATTTTTTTGTAAAATTTCAAAGTAAGTTTGTGTTTTTTTCTATCGTCAATATTTTTTGGAATCGTGTTTTCATAGCGCATACTAATCAATGTATATCCTCAAGTTTCCTATGTATTTTTCCGAAGTGATTGATTCTACACTTTCACTATTATATAGAATCAACCAAAGCCATTTGTATTTGTATAGAGTCTTTAAAAAGTGGACACACTACAAATAAGATAAAAAACAATATTCATAAGTTTCTCACAGGTGGCGCTTCGGCAAAAAAACCATTTAAACCAAAATGTAGATCGAACATAGATCTGCACATAGCACATAGCACGCGTTAGGCGAAAATGTCGCTAGTTCGAGTTTTTTATGAGTTTGTTCGATCTTTGTATCATTTATATCAAATAACTATTGAAGTACATTAACATCAAATTTATAAATAAAAACTTTCATAAGTTTCTCACAAGTGGCGCTGACGGCAAAAAAACCATTTAAACCCAATACAAAAGACCTGCTACAAGCACAGCGAAATTAGTAAGATCTATTGCTCCAGAAATCGAAGGAGTATCTTTTTGTTTTGTTCGATTTTTGTATCAATAATATAACAAATGGAGTATTTTCACACAAAAAAAATAGTCGTGGTAATAAAAAACATCTTGATCAAAATCAAAAATTCCTTTACGATTAAGGCTGCAAAATTGTGGAACGATCTCCCATTTGAAATCCGACATTCTAAGTCGCTACCTATTTTCAAGACCGGATTGCGCAAATATCTTTTATCACAGTCCTAGTCTGCAACATGTGTATTAGTAAGTATAAGTTTATTTAGGTATATTTATATATACATATATCTACATAGGTATAATATATCATTATTTTTTAAATATTTTATAAATTACTATGTGTGTTTATTATTTTTTTTTTTGTTTTTTTTTTTTTTTAATTTATACAATTTTATTTTTTTATATTTGTATAATTGGCACACTACGTCTCCCGCTCCGATTAGCTTTCCTCTAACTCTAAGGTTGTCTGGAAGAGATCGCTCTTAGTTATAAGACCGCCTTTCCCCACATTCGTTTTAAGTGGTTTATGTACTATTCTTGTTCTTGTGTGTGAGCAATAAAGGGTTTATCTATCTATCTATCTATCTTGATGTTCAACAAAATAGAGATAAAGAAATTTGAAATAATATATACTGTGGGTAATTACAAATGCTGAAGCTACCATTCCTACCAACGGATGTCCAGAGAAACGTAGTCCTTTAATTAACTAGTTTCCCTTTTCATCTATTTCTTCATTAATAAAAAAGTAAATACTTGAAACGAAGTATACGAGTATGAGGTAGGAAAATCAAGGTTTTTTTTTGTGTTTTAATTTGACAATCTCAGTGGTCGAGTGGCACAACGGTTTTCAAGGTGTCGTCTTTGAGATCCCGGGTTCGATCCTCGGCCGGGTCAATGTAGAAAACTAACTTTTCTATATTAATAAACTGTCGTTGTTTTCGATTTCCATAACACTAGTGATATAGTTACTTTTGAATCAGAACAGCGCATGTGATGTAGTCTAAAAATATAAAAATTAAAAATAATAAAATTTGAATGTAAAATTGAGCAAAATTTTGACCAATCCAAAAGAAAACTATTCGCCATTCACCATAGACGGATACTTAATTCGTTTTGCAACTAACATTCAATTAGCCTTAGTACTACTCTATTACAGTAGTCTACTTTCCTATAAACACCTGGAACGAATTTCTTATAACCCATGAGTACAAAATTTAGAAGCCCGTCTAAACCAGCAGACTAATGAACTGCCCAAGAAAGGATTCGCGATTTCCTTTTCGAAATCGCTCGCGAAATTCGAATTGCTTCACGGCAAATACCGAGTGCGATCGTGACAAATGGTCCGATTAACAATCCCGTTCCCTGCGAAGAGATGGTGCGACTAACGAGCCAATATATCAAAAGGATTTCTCCTATCGCTGACGAGACATTTTGATGTTATTAGATAAACATTTGTTGTTTATTAAGGTAAATTAGAAAAAATAAATAAAAAAATTGACTTCCATTTTCGTTGTTATACTAAAATAGCTTCTAATAATTATACTTTCAATACTAAAAATTCTAACAACAATCTATCTAACGGGTTCTTCGTAACGATAACGCTTTAGCGTCTTTCTTTGTTTGTCGAATGTGCCATTAATCAATCCAAAAAAGGAAAACAAAACCCCTGATTAACATTCCGCCTGACCCCTCCCTAATTGTACCACTAACTGGAATATGCAACAAAACGTTAAGTGCCCAAATAGGCGTCGTTTTGTAATTATTTCTACAACAAATCATTTATTTAGCATCCAGTTAAAACGCTCTGGGGGCGTGTGGATGCTAATCGGGCCATTTGTCTCGACTTTCGCGCAATTGGATTGTTCCTACCAAGTTCCTCCAATGGACGTGTTCTCGTTCTACTGGGTCACGAATGGAGTATTGAACTCTATTAATATGTAGGAAACTCTGGAATATAAACGTGTGGGTAACGGAACAATATATTTGGAACTACTCAGCTAACGTTAACTCACAGCTCAAAACTAGGACTAAGAGCGTTGCGTCGGCGTTGTGAAGCCTGAGTGGTGCGCTACATATAAATTAGAACTAAAAGACACATAGCGCGTTGTAACGCACACTGTGACGCGGAACACGAGCGCTTCAGACAGGAGACCAGGAGACGAAGCAACGTTGCGGTGCGTAACGTGTCGCAACGTAACGCCGCTTACTTACATTATGTCTTTTTTATGTAACCACAGTAACTTCTTTACTATTTAGTAAACCTAACCTAATGTACACTCCGTTAACATCAGAAAAAAGGACCATCTTGTCCTCCCTAGAATAAAAAGCAAGATCTTTGACCGCATCACCAACGTAACAGCGAACAGAATTTATAACAGACTTCCAATGGAAATGAAATGTTTAAATGGTGATAAATTTAAAGCTTGTTTAAAAAAATGGTTAATTAAAAAGGTTTTTACAATTTTAACGAATTTTATATAAAGACATTAAATATTTGACAATCGTGTAATTAACTTAATTATAATTTTATTTTTTACCTTTAAGTTGTTATAAATTTTAATTGAATTGTAATTTCAAGACATTGTACGCCTGACTTGGGTAAGAATTGTGGATCTAATCACTTGTAAGTAACACCCGTATTTTACCAATTCATACAATAAATGTTTCAGATTTCTGATTTCTGACACCGCTTTACTTATGTGGCACTTGCTCGGTGCGTCGAATCATAACGTTGTGACGACGCGACGCAATGCAACGTAACGTCGAAATTATAGCTTTGCGATGACGCAACGCACCGAGCACCCAGCCCAGCGCATCGCTCTAATTCTATATTAAACAGACGAAATTGTATTTCCGCGAAGCACCGAAAATACTGCCACCGTTCCCTCTTTGTGTCACTATGCTAATACGTTAGGCTGTTAATGTACGTTGGTCCTTTGTTTCGCTTCTTGAATAAAGTATAACATTATATTATTATGTATTTAAATGAGGCCTATTATATCCAAATAGATAACGTTTTGCCGGTAAAGATACGTAGTCAAAAAAGGTCATAGATACAACAAAATTTTACCATTATTTCCATATAACACGTTTATTAGAATCAAGAATGAATAAGGGTTCGTCGAAGTCTCAGTAGTCAAAATATCACCTATTATACTATAACAACTTGGTAACTAGGTAAGTTTGGGTGTGTAATGGAAAATATAACAACAAATAACTTATTTTTACTTTGTATCGTAAGACTTTACATAATTTCTAAGGATAAGGTTTGTTGTTATAACAAAAGGCATAATTTCAATGTGCATAATAAACCTTCAGTACAACAAACATTAGATAGAATGATTAGGTGACATAAGGAACAAATTGTATAGGTACTACCAGTATAATGTATTAAATAATATAACACAACATTAAGTTTTAAATGTGTATAGTGTCCCATATTATGTTGATAACAAGTTTTTTATTTAATTAAATGTACGGACAACGGCACATCAGACTACACATTTTTGTTCGAAAATCGCCTCCAGTGCAACGGAACAAGATACGTCAATGTGTAGGTTGATGTGCTGGCGTGTGTACATTACCAAAATATATTTTTTGTATAGCTATAAGTGCTTGTTGTGTAATAAAATTTGTTTTTAAGCAGAATATTTGACGGCATATACTAACTTAAAATGCAAATAAAATTGGTTCTGGCACTCGCCGGCCGCTGCCGCGGCACACTCGCTGCGCTCTCTCGGCTCGTGCAGCCACGTCATATACTAATCTAACCTAAACCCACAGGAGGAGGTCGAACCAACTAACAAATGCAAACAAATTCAAATCTTCACCATTGCTCCTAAACACCACTGAAATCTGGGACTCTGCTATAATGTTCCACCATATAAATACTTTGTTTTATACACAAATGAAACACAAGTTTCAAACTATAAAAACCTTTGTTCTATTTCCTTGCTTAAATCATTTGAAAAATTGCAAGAGCAGCTTTACATTGCTGAGAATGAAGCATAAATCTGTCACAGTATAATATGGATTACTTTACCACGTTGCAATGGAAACGTAGCCACAAGGCGCTGCTGTTAGGAGAAATATTTCTTGAAAATTGCTTCTCAGCAGTCTTTCGTAGTGTTGTTGGGTTCATCAATTTATTCTAGTGTACACGAGAGAAATTTGTACTGTATTGTTTATAGTAGAGCGTTTGTTGCTTTTATGAGTTGCAGCGTTAAAAGGAGGAGGAACCGTGTACAACATACTTATTTGTTTTATATCTGCCATACATGGAATAATATTTTTTATTCAGAGTACACTCATAGGCTCAGTTGTCAGTAAAGACAATTTTGACTGAGTCTCGCTGCACGTTACGAGTATCCTCTAAAGAAGAAGAAAAAGAAGAAGATAGTTATGCTAGATTGTACTGTAATTTCCACTTTACTACCCTCAATACAATCCCAGATGTACAACAACTGAAATAATAATTTATCACCATAAAATAATTTCTTTGAAACAAAATTCTTTCCCGTTGTCGTACAAGTTTTACGAGCAAACGTTGGAAACAACTGTTCCCTGTGGACGTGATGTGAACTATACACTGATAGGCTATTGTTTCCGAAGTAATCTACGTAAAATCGAATAATCTAAGATTACTTAGTTGTTTTGAAAGAATAATACAATATTTCCGTGTAATTGTCGCGACGTTGTCTCAATAGAGAACGTAGACTCAATTGATATGTGAAAGAGTATGTTCTAGCCAGTCAGTCTCTCCAGTCGTAAAAGAAACAAAATACTTGCATTTACTTTATCTTATTCACGTTTACCTTTTATTTTAAATATATTCAGAAATAAATGTAACAAACTCCACCTTACAGCACATTCCCATGCCGAACTGGATAACATGATTGTGACAAAATTAGCTACACGATTTCCGACACCTAATCCGACCCTCGAAAGAATCAAATGAGATTAACAGATCGAAAATACTTTCAACATGTCAGAGTAAGCACGAAATCGCGTAGATACGTCTTTTCATAAGGGTTCACGCCCACTTGTATACATTTCATCATACGCTTTGAAAATCGCTGACGGGAAGAGTTCACTAGACGTTATATGTCAACACATGTCGGTTTTCACCATTTCACGTAAGCTTAAGTGTGCTTGTGGCCAACAAAATACATAATTTGTTAATATAACAGCTGATTTTATCAATTTGCAATATATTTCAACTTAATTATACTACTCTATGGTACATTGGTTCAATACTAAAGCATGACGAGAAATGTCAGAAGTCCTTTTTTTAAATGACTCGAAATAATGCCTTTAGAAAGAATTTACATATTAATTTAGTATTCACAGAATAAGAAATCCCTTACAAACAAATATTTTTTGCGATGTTAATGGCGCATTTTATTATCATTACCTAACAAAATTTACCAAAAGCACACAAAGTCAACCGTGCGTGCATCTGTTACGTTCGCTGACGGTGAGTGGACGCCAAGCTTAAAACAAGACGTGACGAAGGAAAACTGAGAGGGGAAGTAAGTAAAGCGGGAGGAAAGAAAAATTTTGCGACGAACACGTAACGCTTGAATTGTGACTTGAACATCGGTAATATAGGGTGAGAATTTGATACGAATATGTTTCCAATAAGGCACAACTCGTATTTCGAGGTATTCGTATTTTTTATGCTTATCAAAGTCCTTGAGCTGAAAGTGAATGATCAAAAAATCGATATGTATACGATGTAAGGGGAGCGCAATTTTGTATTTTTAGTTTCATCTGTTTCATATACGGGTTATCCAATTGAGGATGTAGGTATGGAGAATGTACCTATATTATTTTGGTTGTGTAATAGCTATGTGTAGAGTAGAATGGAAGAATCGTAATCGAAAAGCGATATATCGCGTTGGTGGATGACGTGGTAATAACCAAAAAGGATCAATCACTCTAAGGTCACGTCTCTCAGCATTAAGAATACGATTGAGGAAATAGAAGCATGTACATGATTCCTAAAAATATATAATATAAATTTTAAAAGTATCTATCAAGTTATTAGGTTTTCGCGAATGCCTCACATTGGAAATGAAATTATGTTTTCGGATCCTGAATCGCGTACATTTTTTTTATAACAAACCATCATTTCGGTCATTTTACGGGTTCCGTGATCGCGACTGACCACCGTTACTTGACTGACCATTACTGACTACCATTCTTTCACGCTATTACAGTGTTTCTGCACGTGCATAGTGTCAACGCCTACCACAGCGTTTTGCATACATGTTATTTCATTTCCCTTGTTAATGAGTCAGTCTGACTTTAGCTTGGTGGCGGACAGGTCGTTTGTTTATAAAATACAATTTTATTTTATAAAAATTATTTACACAAATCGGAACTATTTTTTAAAAAGTGTCCTGAAACCCACCTCGTAACAGCAACGTGTGCAACAATCGGAGTAGAGCCCCTTGTGATTCGTCCAGGAAAGTACTGCATATCCTACCTACTGCTGTCAAGCATTAATGTGAGCATAACCTGCTTCGTTTTTAAAGGATAAGGGTGCTGATGTAATTACAGGCACATGGGAATTTTCAAGTTGTGTCTCATAGTGACGGGTGTCAGTATGCTCCTCAAATTTTTGCGATTTAAACCTCTGCAACTGTTGTGGACAGAAGTGTCGTTTATCACCAAGAATTGTTCGTCCCGTCACTTGGTATTATATAACAAAAAGACCACGAGTTCCGTCTTGACCAATCTTTTCACAACTAGCATTACAGTGTATGCCATCGATATGATAAGAAGAAAATGAAAAAGTATTGAAACTTAAACACAACCTTGCTTAGTTTTCCTCAGTAAATATGACATCAAAGGACAGGGGCCAGTAATTCAAGGAAGTAGCAATCGGGCACTTGGGGCGCATAAACCGTTGCGCTGCGAAGCACAGAGTCAGGATGTTTTTTTATTACTCACGACTCTTATGGGAGGACGGAAATTGTGAAATGCGATGGTCAGCGAGATTGTTCTTACGATATTGTTTATGGCTTACGTGAAAGTATTGTTTAAGGTGAAGCACGAGATAGAGGAAAGAATACCTTCGTATAATTCTTGAAACAACTTCGTAAGTGCAGATGATTTGGTATTTTAATGTTAACTATGTATTAATAAGAAGTAAATAAGTAATAAACCGGATACTGTAAACGAGATCAACCGATTTAAACATCCCACTGCAGGGCACAGATTTCCCTTAAGGCGAGGATTTAGTTACCCTGGTCCAATGCGGTTTGGGGCTTCACACAGAAAACGTTGTAAACCCTAATGAGCCGTGACCAGGTTCACGGAAATAAAATAAGAAAACTTCAGGTTCACGAAAATTTATTACAAGTTGATGGTAAAGAGAAAAAAGAGGCTGTAACAAAAAGGTGTATAAAAACAGGTACAATACTATAAAACACTCCCTAACTTAATTACGTGTAGACACTTACCCCAAAAGGGCCGAGTTATACTAAATTACAGATTGAAATCAAAATTGGCACATAATTAACAGTAGTTATTACAAATTGTTATCAAAATTGGCACATGATTAACAGTAGTCATTACAAATTGTTATCAAAATTGGCACATGATTAACAGTAGTTATTACAAATTGTTATCAAAATTGGCACATGATTAGTAGTAACTATCACAAAAATTATATAAATCTGGTAAAGGAATCAAAATTAGACGCAATGAAATTTAAGCAGCACTGTACGCTGCCGCGTTCGAGCAGGGAGTGACGATGGAAGGAAAACAAAATCAGAATGGCGATTATTAAAAACGATACAAAATTTAAGAATGAGTGGCCAGGAACTGGAGAAAAGGCGATAAAAAGGTGGGATGACGATGTAAGAAGGTCACATCGTCACAACACGTCTTCCGAGGGTTGTGAACCATCTTCGATGTGCAGGTTTCATCGAGGTTCCTTCACCGAAAAAGTCATGGTAAATTTAAAATTAAATTTCGCTCATAAATTCCGAGAAACTCAGAAGTGCGAGTCCGGATACGAACCCACGGTGTCTACTTGTAGGGCGGTAGGTCAAACCATGAGGCTACCATGGCTTTTTTATTATAATCAATTACGCGTAACTAACATTTGATCAAGAGTCACCACTTCGATGATCATCGGGAATCTATTTTTACCAGTCCGTAGACAACATAAATTAATGGTTACTGTGCAAAAATGAAAGTCGTAGCCATTGAAATAACAAAGAAATAACGTTAAATCTCTCTCCTGTGAAATTTGGTTGTTTCTGATACGCGCTTTTTACCAATACTACATACGCGGATTTACACTATTCCCGACAATATCGTTTTACGATATCGTAATATATCAACATAATAACGCGATAAACACGACACCGTAACTAAATAAAACTCTTGTTTTTATCTTGAGACTTAATTTCTGAAACTTAAATGACAATTTCCCAAAATTTGACTTTTTCGTTTAGTGATGTTATTCCATTAAGTTCATAAGTTTTTGCGATTGTTACACATAGGAAATGAAACTATCTTTCGAGTATAAAATAAAAGTGTTTGTTTCTTCAAAGAAATCTTTTCAACACACAAATATACGGTTTATTTGAAAAAAAAACAAATATACGTGATTTACATCCGAAAAATAGTTTCATTTCCTATGATATATCGATTTCAATGTGAAATATACTGTTCCGTGCAATATCGATACTGTTATTTTTTTGTGTTTGCTTAGTTATAAACTATCACAATATTAAACGTGGAGAACTCACTATAAAAAACAATACGTTATTTACTTTCCCGGATGAAAGTAAATTGTTTTTAGAAGAATAATATCAATCATTAGGATTAATTAAACTGGTTTTATTATTAATAACCTAATAGCAAAATTGAAATCCTTTTTTATGACAAAAAGCGTGAACCCGAAAAAGAGGGTCGATTTGGTTTCTTTACTTTCCCTTTCCAGTTTAGTTTAGATAAGATCTGCACTTTTCGATTGGATCCCAAAGAAGTGGTGTTCATCATAAGGATGAATATTTTTGCCGAAACTGAAATTCGAGTTTATTATATCTGGATTGAGTTTGGAAGTGATATGATTTTTTTATAAAAACAATATAAAAAAGTTACGAAGTGGCTACTTAAAAAAATCTATTTTAATTTTAATAATATAATAAAGTGGTCGTAAAGGTATTCGTACTTTTTTTAAAATAATGACTATGATAACATATATTGCAATTTAAAAAAGAGCTGCTATATAAAAATTATGCATTTCATAAACTGTATTACATTTTTACCATCAGCAAATATTTTTCAAGAATTTATTGATATTACGATAGACAAAATGTAATATTGATTATCATCCGAAAGTTTGCAAAAGCCGAAACATAGATCAATCGCTACTAAGAGGCTTACTGCCATTTTGTATCCCGTGTGTAACTAGCCCTATTCCGGTTTGTCCAATTGAAGATTATGTAGACATATGACAAGTGTTAGCTTCAAAAAGACCAAATAATGTTACAATGATTAAATAAAACACGAAAAAAATAAAAATTTTGAGGAATGAGGAATCTTAGAAACGAAATAATATATATTATGATTTAAATAACAAAAACTTTAAAAGATCGAATCGATCGAAATTGAAACAATCCTCTAAACATGGAGCAACAATTCATACAAGTTAACTTTAGTACATATTTAAAAGTATAAATGGCGACATTTGGATAAAAATAAAATTAGGGTTTAGTTATACTCAATAAGAAATATAAAATATAAAAAAGAATTTCAAAACTATTTAAACAATATTTTAGGAATGTTCAATTAAATTTCATTAACAACATGACACTTGGTGGAAACAGTAAACTGTCGTTGAACGGATAACACATCGAAGGTTTCTCGATACTTTGTGATTTGTTAGTTTGCAATAAGTTGTATAGATGGCGGTTCTTTGAATTTGTTCTCGAAATGAAGTAATATGTTAGCACGGTTTTTGATTAAAAAAACTGCCATCTGTTGGCCTTTTCGAATATTATTACAATCGTATTACGGGCTTACTCGGTGCCATCTATTGACCAGCGATAAGAATTAAAATAAGCGTCCAAATAAGCGGAGTTACGAGTGCGACATTTCTTTTTAAGAAATTAAGTATCTGCATTAGTATAGTATTATATTATCTGTGTCTCTTCAGACACAGAAGAAACAGAGAAGGCTCAAAACAAAAAACAAGGTATAAAAACAATTACGAAGGTCGCACTATGTTACTTATTGCACATCCCTAAATTTAGATGCATTCAAAAATAACGCTTCGTCCCACAATAGTCGCAAATCGAAACACACAGTAAAAAGGTGTAACCCGAAATCCGAGCGAACGAATTGTCACTTTTTATCTCGGGGCCGGCGCAATCACTCGGTCCAGTGAACGGGTTAATTACAGAAATCTATTAACTTCTCTTCTCCTTAGGGAGCTCTCGGGGTTTTTGTTCAGTCATCTATCTGAGAGTTTTCCGACTGAAATACAGATTTACTATTGGATTGCACTGGTTACACTGAACGCAGAGTGGGTAGTTTCGGAGCTTAGATAAAGAATCAACACAAATTTGGCCCGAAGGACTACACGAAAGACGTAGAAAACCAATCTTTGCTGAGAAGGAAATTTACTCAGCAGTCGGGCCTTAGAGGCTTAAGTTTAACATTACGAAATGATCTTAAGAAACACTAAATAAATGTTATAGATTTTAAAGCTTGATATAATCCGCTAAATAATTACACCAGTTACAGATTTCTTACCATGGTGTTAATTCTTTTACAGAATTAGTTGACTGTCAACCCGTGATGGAGTATGTAATCGTTCTGAAATATCGGCAAAATAAAAATAAATCACACCGTGGTTACGAACCTTGTAACTAGGAATTATTATTACAGATGTCGTTTATATTTCAAGATACTATATCAAACAAACTACAAATAAATTAAAACTGTTCAATAGTTGGTTTTCCTAAATATAGTAGTAAATATACTATAAGAACAAAAAACTGTAGGATTAACGTTTACAACAAAAGAAACATAACAAGTTAATGATCAATAACACCTCAAAGTAATTGACTATAAAATCAAAAGCAATTTTTATAACCAACGGACAGTAAACATTCAAGCAAGCATCGAATACCAATTTACAGTTAATCTAATCCACAGCGAAACAATACGTTTTTATTTTATTGAAACACGACAAACAAGTTTAGAACGATCACAGTTCAATACACTAGTGGCCAGGAATAAAAATTCAGTTTAACTGCTAGTAGTGCGGTTAAGCCACTGGCCAATAGTCGTTTCAGTGGTTGCAAATCATTGAGCACAGCAAATGTTGTGAATGGACCTGAAGTTCATATCAACCTGATATATACCACATTGTATTGCGAACAAAAATTTACAGTTGGTATCATTTTGGTAGCTATGTCAGAGCACGGCAATGTTTAAAACCTTTCAACTGTATCAAATGTAAGCATTGGATATGAAACTATTTTTTCCGGATCTAAACCTTTATCATGATCATTTCCAATGTATGCAATCGCGAAAATCGTGAACTGGGATCTGTTTATTTCAGAGCTGTATATCAATTCTAATTAGAAACCGCAAAGATTTTAACCGCTCCCGCGATGCGCTCCTCCTACCGCAAAATGGCGGTTATTTGGTTTCGCAAAATAGAAAAGGATTCAGTTTAAATACAAGTTTTTATAAATAAAAATTATTATTCTGCATTGCTAAATAAATACCCTCCGTACTACCAACAAAAACATCTCAAATAAAATGCAATAATACACCGCAAATCCGTTTGAGTAGTTCTAACGTTTACAATGAAATTACTCCTTAAAGTATAGTTTATAAACATTTATATTCAGGGTAAACTTAGAAAAGGCTACTTACGGTATGTTTTCAATAAATAAACACCGAAATCACCAGCCCAAACAATAACACACACGATTGTCGTGACGTATTTTTGAAGTTTTTATTTTTTTTAAATGACAGAACCAGGCATTAATAACTTTATGGTTTGCTAGAGTAGTTATCGATATAGCAATTAATATTAGTTTTTTTATCTGTTATAACTTCGATATCCGATAAATCGGTATAAAATCATCACCGGCACCTCTAGGTGTGGTATGCGTCTACGGCTGCATGTATCGCGTGAGCGGCTAAAGTCTAATTGAGCTAATAATAATATCTTCAATAAGTCAAGTAAGAGGACACAAAATCAAAATTAAAAAGGATCCAAATAAGAAGAATGTTTAAATAAAAAAATACTCCTATTTCGAAAGGCAATAAAAAAAACCTTCCCCAAAATAACAGAGAATATCACAGTACATTGATACCATATTCAGATATAAATATTCATGATAGAGAAGAGAATAAGCACACGGCAGCATGTTAATGCGGAGGCTTAAACGGTTTGGCGAATGGTGCAAGTGACGATTGGGTATGTCGTAATCCTAGCTTTTTGGGATAACGAACTTTCGAGAAGCTGTTGGCTTCCAAAGTTGTGCACTACGTAATCTGGTTTCTCGACTTGAACACTTTTGTCTATACCAGTTATTGGAAATAACGTTACTGATTTGCAAGAATTAAAAACGGGCACCTATGAATCTTTAAGGTAGGTACTTATAATGAAAGATATATATTAATGTAACAAAATAAAATAATGATTATTAAAATCAAAAAACATGTAATTTATCACACCTTAATTTGAATTTTGTCCTTGTCTTGCACTTCATTATTTCAACAAAAAAGGGACCATTAATCTACAATTATTATTTATTAAGCTATTGTTACAAAAGAAAAAAGTTAATTAATTCGAATGTGGCCTCTTTTTAACGAGATGACTTCCGCAATTCTTTGTTACACTTTTTTGATTTCGTAGGGAATACGTTCTATTTCGGCCGTTATAACAGTTTTAATGTTTTCTCAGATATCTATATGGCTGGATGTAAAGCTCTAAAATACCGTTTTAGTGTGTCCCACAGATACTCAATTAAGGTCGGAACTTCGTGCTGGCCTATCTAAACGGCGAGTCCCAACCTCAGTCAGGTAAGCATCTACTTACCCGATTGATATATTCCAGCATTATCGTCCATGAAAACAGCAGTAGCACCTGTGACGGCTAGTGCTCGTTGTGCATTAGGAATTAGGATTTTCCTGACGTATCGTTATGCATTTAGAGTAATTTTCGATGAAAACTAACTCCTTTTTTATCTTTGGAAGCTATTATAGCTACGAGAAAGAATGAAAAAGTAGAAGGTCTGTTGTACCTTCTACCGTAAGGCGTAATCTCTTTGAAACATGCATCTACATAATATTATAGATCTTCTCATCACTCTGCGATGTTGATACTCACCAAACAAAGTGTCTCTGGCATCATTAGAAAATAAAACTCCACTCAACAGGAGCCCCTGTCGCACAATTTTGGGCAAACTCGAACCTTACTATATGGAGTAATTTAAGCCTTCTAGCCGGTCTTTGGCTGTGTATTTTAATTTTCAGAGTCTCCTCCTGACATACACTTGCATTTTTCACTTTTACGCGATTGTTTTTGAGGTTTGTGTAAGTTTACTTCCGATTTCGTAAAATTTGGCTCACAATATATCAATCTTCTCTGGGCTCAGTACAGCGTTGTCTTCCTGATCCTGATCTGTTTTTGAATGAGCCGGTCTCTTGAAATCATTTCCATGTACTTTGAATAGTAGAACGACTGAGAACATTCGGGCACGTGGCATTAAGTAAAACCTTCTTTAAGGAGAGGCGTTATTATTACTAGATATTATTATCTTGTCTGCTATTGTGGGGTATAAAGTTTGTCAGAAAAATCTTTTAAATTTGGACGCCAATAAAAATAATTTCAAATTAGACCAAACAAATAACCTGGTTTTTAAACCGTGAATTAAATATACGATAAATACTTCCGGAAAATCTACCCAGAATACCTAGACCAGAACCAATTTAGAAGAATACATTTTATTCACAACGACTGGATGCTAGCCCCTGGGGTGCACGAAAGGACCAATGGCGTACTTTCCTAGCCTCAGTACGTATGCCCAACAATCGACGAGGACAATACGCTGCGCAGATTGGCAAATCCTTTCATTACCATGGCAAATATGTCTTACACTTCAGCGTGGGGGCTTCTACTAATGACGCGGATAGTGGCAATAGATAGAATAAAAAGTTCGAAGTTATTAGATAGTGTCGAGCATCGTATTCATCAAAATTATTAAAAAATCACTACAAGTTTCACAGACGCATAGATTATCTCGCTCAGATCTCGTAACATAAAACCCTTAACCCAATAAGGGTGGAGTAATACTCCGTGTATTCAACGCGAGTACCAGCTGTTTTATACTAAATCCACTAGTTACACTTAGTAAACGTCTGTCTAACATCCACCGTAACTGAACTGGCAATTTCAACTTAAGGGTTCCATTTAGTCGGAATACTGATTCGATTTGCCTGAAATGTACATTTCATTATGTCAAAGTTAACGTATGTACGTCACGTCTCCGTTTTTTACCGCGTTATCTTATTCAAGTTATTATTGCGGTCCACAGAATTGGTCTTTTTTTTAAATAGAGAAAATTTTATGTGATGTTAAGCTACTACAAAATTAAGTTGAATATTTAATTGCACATCGAGTCTTAGGTTTTCGAAATTTTTACACATAGGAAATCAAAACTATTTTTCCGGATTTAAATCGCGTATATTTGTTTTTTCAAACAATGAATGTACCACCTCAGTCAACCGTGACCATGGGACCTGTAAAAGGCCTGAAACGTTGGTTTGTTTGAAAAAAAAACAAATGTACGCAATTTAAATCCGGAAAAATAGTTACATTTTCTATATTTTATTACAGTTGAATAAATTTGATGATAATTATAACTTTTATAAAAAAAAACACAAACACAAAAGTTTGTGAAGTTACATCTATTTGCCAAGTTTTATTAAAATTGATTAAAGGGTGGTGGGTGAAATCCAATATACCAAAATCATCCCCTAATTTCATTCTTGCAGTTGCTGAGTCGGTTCAGAAATGTCAGAGTTATCCCGTAACATACGCACAAAAAAAGTAAAAAAATAATATTGATAAAATTCATAATGGCGGTGTCTTTCTGTGAAATACGTCCCTTTTTTCTGAGAAATATGGTGTAATAAACCGCATAGTAACAACTCGCCTGTCCAAGTGAAATCAGATACATGCATTTACTGTCTCGTAAGAATAAAGCACAACAAATTGGTAGTAAAATAAGCGTACCATCGCATTTATCCCTTTTGTACGCCAGTCACGCTACTGCACAGCTCATTGTTATGGAAAACTTTATTCAGAATAAGGTTTTTTTTCTAAAAAAAATAGAATAAATGTGAAGTTTTTAGGTTTTCGTAATTATTACACATAGGAAATTAAACTATAACTAAATTCGCGCATATTTGGTTTTTCAAACAAACCAACGTTTCGGACCCTTTACAGGTTTCTTATAGTCTCGTGGTTCCACAGGAACTGAAAAAGGCCCGAAACGTTGGTATGTTCGAAAAAAAGGGCACTGGCCTCCTATCACAATGGAAGGGCTTGGACTCTAGTTCCCACGCGTGCTCAATGCAGACTGGGAACACACCATCGACGTTAGGTTCTGATGCATGCGACATTAGGTGCAGTTTTCCACAATATGTTTTCCTTCACCGAAATATTAATATAATAAGTAAATTTCAAATTAAATTTCACACATAAACTCTTTCATACATAAAAACTCAGAGGTGAAAGTCTGAATTCGAATCCACGTCCAATGCATGGGAGGTCGTAGGTGAAACCATTAGACTACTTACTTTCTGACTTTGTAAATTCGTAAATTTGGAGAAATTTAAGGTTGCAAGCTCATTCTACTGTAATAATCATAATCCTAACACAAGATCACAGGACGAATTGTTATTTTGGATACTTACAAAGGTACAAGATTATCAAGAAACCGTAATCTGAAATACAATCTAAATCCAAGCCACGTTCTTGGCTTTAACAAAATACTTGACAATTCCTTCAACAATTTACACGTTAATTTTGCTCACAGCTTAATCCTCTGAAGGTTTCATGATACAATTTTCTACACATTCCAGTGATATCCTCGTATAAGAAGACTACCATTTGGGTTATCATCCCCTTAAGACGGGGAATATTGTGCATGCGTAAGATAAAGACAAGAGGGGGTGGGCGGTGGTACGGGGTGTATGGTAAGATTATATGAATTAGGGACTTGGGACATAACCGTTGTGTCGTTTTCGTGATGTACGTATTAATGCTTATTATTAGACCTTCCGTTTTGATGTTGCTGTGGTGAAATGTCTTTAGTTCTACAGGGTTCTTTAGCAATTTAAATTATGTAACCGTCTATGTTAAAAGTCAGTTATGTATATTTTTTTTATAATACCAAGTGATGGAACGAACAAGTCGTGCGACTGGTGCAGTGCCAGTCAGAGCTTTAAATCACAAAAATCTGACGGGCATTGCCACTGCGCCCACCTGAGACATAAGTTGACAAGTCTTATGTGCCAGTTTCGCCAGCAGTTACCCTTACCCTTCAAATCCGGAATGCAAATTATGCTCACAAAACTGCTTGGCGGTAGGAATAGGTCCTTACCTTGCCACCTCTGGCAGTACTTCCCTGGACGTACTCTTTCACAAGGAGCTCTAATGCTATTAAAATTTTTATTGTGGTCTAGAAGTTATTGTCGCTAACTGCGTCTCTGGTAGTAGCCGCTATGCTGAAGTGTGGAACATGTTTACCATTGTGATGAAAAGATTTGCCAATCGGCGTATCCTCCTCGGCTATTATTGCCCAGGGTACGCCAGACGTATAAAGGATGTGAATTGTGAGGAGCATCGTGCACCCTAACGTAACTTTTATTTTATGGCTGTTTTTGTAGTGTAACCTGTAATACTTTAAACAAATTAGTGGATTCTGAAATAAATGTGACTGATAAATTTACTACAATTGCTTGAATGTATGAATATTTTAAACAGTTTGAATTGAAATCCAATCCGTCTAAGATAATAAAAAAAAAAATTATAATCACCTTACGCTCGAAGAAAACAGATTACAAGATTGTAAATTTCGAAGTCAACAACCGATTTCTATACGAAGTTGAACATTTCGCAAGTAGGGAGCCTAAAATTTATTGGCGCAGTGTTAAGCTAGAGTCGTGCGCTTGATGGTAAGCTACACGTCGGTCTATAACAGTTGCAATGCCACTCAGAGCTTTAAATCGCAAAGATCAGTAATACTCATTTTAATGCTTGGCGGCAGAAATAGGTAAAGAGGCAGTACTTCCCCAGAAGAACTCTTTCACAAGGAACTTTACTGCTGCTAAACTTAATATTATAGTAGCAAAGCATTGTGATATTCAATAAAATCAATATTACAATTCATAAAGTGACATCTCTTGTCAACCACTGGTAGCTATAAGAAAAAAACTTTCATAGATTTCTCATAGGCACTACCACTGCACCATTATACGGGAGATATATGAGTAAATTGACAGTCCCATGTGCCTGTAATTTCACAAAACCAAAACACAGTATTGCTCACGTTACTGCTTGGCGGCAGAAATAGGTATGGCGAACTTTTGGTTACGGGTACACTAATTAGTGACAATATTATAATGTCAAATAACACATTACAATGAAGTTGGATAACAAAGAAATCGCCAATTTCCATCAAAAGTGAATAGCTTGCGTTAAAAAAACACACTATACTTAGATTAATTGCTATAGAATCTCTAAAAGTTTTCCAAAGGCATTCACTTACTTTGTTTGCTAATATTAAATTCCTTCGTTATTAATTTCTACGGTTTTTTTCCTAGTAAAAATTTATTACGGGTTGTTTACCTTTTAGTAACCTGGCTGTGAGAAGAAAGAGATTTCTCACAGGCTACGGCAAAAAGTCGTTAAAATAAACCAAAACAAAGATCTGCAACAAGTACTTAAGAAAACTCGTAAGATCTGCAGGTTCGTTCCGTGGCTTAGTTGGCATAGCATCTGACACAGTTTGCTAGAAGACGTTGGTTCGAATCCAGCCGGATCGTAGGAAATTTTTGTAAGTGTTCAATCTTTGTAATAATAATTATAACACTCCACTAGGAGACATTTCACAAAAAAATTATTCAATATAATAATGGTTATAAACATTCAATAACATTCAGGGACAAGAAGTCAAATTGTAAGTTAATTTTAAATTTTCAGCAGGGATTGCAAGTACGTTCACCTTTCTTTAGGTATAGATGAAGTTAATTATTGCGTTAACAAATGATTACGCTGGAAGTCTAAAGTGAAAAATCTTCCGTTTAAAATTTTTAAGCATTTGTCTTAAATATTTAAAATTTCAGCTTTGAAAGCAAATAACGTTCTGATTGTTTCTCTATAAAACCGCCATTTAAAATGCGTAGGAAATAAATAATTGCCGCACTCCTAAATGTCTTCGTCGAATCACAGTTGATTTTGATATGGCCAGCATAAGAAAGTTCATAGCTTCGGTACCTTAACATAAAGGTACATACAACATAATTAGGGAGTGTGCGTATCGAGCACATAAATCGACCTTATGATATTTAAAATGTTATTAAATTATAAAGAAATTGGTAATTTATTTATGAATTATTTAAGGAAAAAAATTATGAATTGTGATAGACATTTAGGTGTGATCCTTTTATAACAGCAGCCTGTCACCACGCAAATATTTTATTATGATACGATCAAGTCGTGCGCCTGTTGGTAAAGTGACATGCCTGCCCATAACAGTTGCAGTGTCGCTCATAGCTTTAAATCGCAAAGATCTGAGGGGCAATGCCACTGTACCCGCCACCTTGAGATGCAGGTTGACAAGTCCCATGTGCCTGTAATTTCACCAACACCCTTCAGTTTCAAAACTGGTAATACTCAAATATTTCTTGGCTACAGAAATAGGTAAAATAGCATCCCTGGACAAACTCGTTTACAAGGAGTGCTACTGGTACGAAAAAATTCTTTTCTTCGTTTTTGTTTAATATATCGGACATGATAACTATCATAGTGTTATCTCAAAATTGCTTTAAGTTATGTTAATATTACCTATTTAGTTTCAAAGCGACAGTGTTGTCGTGTCACTTTGAAATTAAATCGCATATGAATGCACATGAATATAGCGAAATTTTGGAGATATTGTAACGTAATTTTTAGATAAAATATAATACAACGCAATTTTTGAGATAATATATTACTATTTTAGTTGTCAAGTGTATATAAACAAACTATGTTTTAATTCAATTTTTGTTTCGTAACTACGTATTTGTGTCTTACGTGTGAATGTTTTGATTATGTTTTTATTTAATTTTTGTTTCTGTATTTTTTTTCTTCTTTAGTGATGACATGCTGTCACACAGGTAGTCATTAATGTATTTTTCATTATTTCTTTCTAGATTAGTAACCATTACATTTTCTCTTAACCACAATACGAATACATTTCTTTGGCTGTTTTAAGATGAATATTGGATATCAAATAAACTTTGCATTTAATGGAAAAATAATGTTGCAATTAAAATCACACGATAATTACAAACACTCTTTGGACAAACAGCAACAAATTAGCAAAATTATCAACATTATAATTTCAAATAACATGTGCAAGCTATCACCCTTTCCTGCTGTCTCTACACTGTTTAAATTATTCAAGAGACCAGGAAATTAGCATCAGAAACGATCAGCGCCGACTTTATAATTGGGAATGCTGTTTATTCGAGAGAATTCTCTTGACGTTTGTCGAATGTTGCCTTTGAATAATGGATTTGGGTAAAGTGTGACTCGCCGGTTTGTTTTCACCATTTTGTATTTAGTTGTGTAATAATTAATAAAACAAATTATTTATTAAAACAAAATTATGAATTATATTATTATAACAAATCGAACACTTAGAATTTCCTTCTATCCGGCTGGTTTCGAACCAACGTCTTCCAGCAAAGCGCTATGCCAACTAAGCCACAGAACGAACTAGCGGACCTTACGAACTTTTATGTGCTTGTTGCTGATCTTTGTTTTTTATTTTTAACAACTTTTTTGCCGTAGCGCCATCTATGAGAAATATAGTTTTTAGAATATATTTCAATTTCGAATTCTTCATTCTGGCTCAAATTAATTAATATAAAATGGTTTTTAATTGAAAGAAAGTTTTTCGTTCGTTACTTTTTCATTGATTTTGATAAAGGGGATGTTTTCATCCTTTTTGTGACAAAAAATAGTCGCTGTCTTTGCTGTTGTGGCGATTTAACGTAAAAAATACTTTTAAATATTAATATTACAGTTTAAAAAGCTGAAATTACTTGTTTTTTTATTATTTTATTAATTCAATACGGGTGCTTTCGTAATCTTTTAAATTTACTACACCTCACTATTTTCATTAACCATAGATTCTTCCTGGAATCGGTTAAAAAGCCATTTACGAAACTCGCCAGTAGTAATCGCTGGGTAAATCACCAGTAACTAAACCTTAATGGCCTCAAATTTACATCCGTATCAAACTAATGATAAAAAAAGGATTTAAATTGCCGATCTTATCACAACGTAATCGTTGTACAAACATAAAAGACCTTGACTCCCCTCTTAGGTGAAAGGGGCTTAAAAGGGCTTATAGGAATACGAAGTGAGACGCGAATCACAAATAACACCAACTCAATCTGGGAATGTAAATTTAAGGGGATTTTGTTGTGGGATGTACATATGTAGATATACTGAATGTTAAAATGTTTACGCTGGTTCACATTTTGACAACATTAAGTATTCCAGACCAATGTTGAACGATTTTCATATAAAGTGTCCTTTTTTAAATGTGGCTTTGAAGAGTTTACTTAACACAAGTTTGACGACCCCTGTCGAGTGGCTTGCACACCAGTTTTCATGGTGTCACTATCTCAGAAGTCCCGGATTCGATCCCCGGCTAAGTCAATGTAAGAAACTAAGTTTTGTATATTGTTTTGGGTCTGGCTCTTTGTGCTACCGTCATTGTTACCGGTTATCATAACACAAGTGCTTTATTTACTTACTTTAGGATCATAGCAACGTATACTACGTTGTCATTTATTTAAGTAGGTTTTCGTAGCATTAGCTCCTTGTGGAACCAAATGTGACCTTTATTAAATTTTGGTTTTGAAGAGTAAGGGTACTGATGAAATTACATAGAACCCGTCAGCTCTATATCTCAAGAGGACAGGCTGAGTGGCAGTACTAAGAGACATCTTTACGATTTAAAATCCTACAACTGTTATGGATGGGTGTGTCCCTTACCAATAGGCTCACGACTTGTTCGTCACGACACTTGACGTTATAAAAAACAATAACAATAACTCCAAAAAGCTAAGTCATGGACTGTGCAAAAGCCACCCAAAAGAGCAATGGAACGGGTTATGTTGATTATCTCTTTCGAGATTGGTTCAGGAACTCAGAGGGAAGAACGAATCTTATAACCAAGGTATTAGCTAGTAGAAAGTGGAAATGGGCAGGCCATTATGCCGTAGACAAAACCATAGATGGGGTAGAAGGGTACTTCAGTGGAGACCCCGAGATAGGTACAGGAACGTATGTAGGCAGCCGATGCACTGGACTGGCCACTTATCAAAATAGCGGATAACAATTGGATGAGGAAGGCACAAGACCAAAAGCAATGAAATACATTCGAAGAGACTTACATCATTGGATGTAAGAAACAATATTATAAAATACATTACTACACATATTTATTTACAACGTGTGTTCACTATAAAAAATTGCATTGCAAATGTCTATAATAATACACTAGTCCAACAAAAAATAAAAAAGCCGCGGTAGCTTAACGGATTTCACCAACCGCTTCTCAAGCAGAGGACCGTGGATTCGAATACGGGCAAGCAACTTTGGGTGTGTCGGAATTTATGTGCGAAGTTTAATTTGAAATTTACCACAAACTTCTCGGTGAAGGAAAACAGCGTGAGGAAACCTACACGTCCAAGAAGGTTCGCAAACTTCGGAAAATGTGTGAAGTCCCTAACCTGCAGTGGGCCAACGTGACGAAGCATGTCTAAACCCTCGCCTGAGGGGCGTATATAAAGGGGTTGATGATGAGCCCAATAAGCTGAAATGGGATATCAAAAATAGATTGGAAACAATTATGACCGGCAGCGATAAGTGCAAAAATATGTAACAGCTGGTATGCATTCTCTAGAGGAATCATGAAAAGTGGTTAAAATTACAATAACAAAAAGCACAACCTTCGTAGAACGATTTCGTTGGACAATTATTGTGAATGTACTCACGAGTAGTTGATTGACATTAGCACATTTTTCGATTTTTATCCAAGTTGTAGCTATTTTAGCACATGATATTTGCATTTTGCTATTAAAGTCTTAGTTTTTATTTATTTATTTGGTTTATCAACAGCTATTACATTGTGACTTATTTGCTAGGTACAATAATTTGTGGTTTTAAATTTAATGCACAGCTAATCATAGGTAAACCTCATGCGAAAAAAGAAAATGGCAAAAGAACTTACAACATTTAACTTAACTATGCAATATTATTAGAAACAAATAAATAAATGTATACAAATGCTATTTTACATTAATATTTTTTAAAAACAAAGGTAAACAATCGCTATTTATATTATACAAGTTACAAATTCTGTATATGGGTGAGTTCGTACCAATTTGGTTCTTCGAAGAGGTGGGCAAATTGGTTGGATGGAGTATTGCGGGTATCTATGAGGCACTTTAAATCTTATTTGGCTTAGTAGAATCGGACAATCAATTTGGTTTCGTACTAACTTGTAAAGAAAAATAAGATCTAATCTATCCCTACGGTTTTCAAGGCTCATCATATGAAATCGCTCAAATTTCATTTTGTAAGATCGTTTAGCCATTCCCTGCGAATATGCTAAGTGGCACAGTTTTTTTTTAATTCGCTCAATTCTTAGGAAATGTGTGGCAAAATGAGGTCTCCAAATTACACTGCAGTACTCTAGGATACTACGCACTAATGAGTTGTACAGTAGTTTTTTGTCTCAACTCTACGAAAGACCTTTGCATTATGTATAACAAACGTTAAAATCCTTGACGCCTTCTTGATAATATGGTGAATATGTAGCAGAAATGTTAGTTTATTGTCTATATATACCCCTAAATCCTGTACATATTTTTCCTCTCTGATAGTGGTATTGTATAATATTCAGAAGGAAGCACATTTTCTTTCCTAGAGACTTTCATAGAGAAGCACTTATCACGGTTAATCTCCATCATATTGGCATCACACACAGCGCAAGACGATCCAAGTCCTGTTGAAGCGCTATAACGTCGTCCGTGCTTTTTATGACTTTAACAAATTTTAAGTCATCAGCAAATAAAAATGCTAAAGAGCTTAAGAAATATCCTGAAATGTCAATAATACAGATATTAAATAAGATGGGGCCCACATGTGATCCCTGAAGTACACCTAAAGAAATTTTATATTCTTTAGACCTAAAACCGTTAACGACTACATGAAAATAGCGATTCGTCAAATAAGACTTGAACCATCTAAGCAATGGATTGTCGAAACCATACATTTGAAGTTTCTGTACCAGCAGGTCATAAGATATTCGGTCAAACGCCTTACTAAAATCTGCATATATTACGTCAATCTGTTCATTGGAGTCCAAATGTGTAATCAAAAACTCAATGAAACATGTTAGATTAGTAGTAGTCGATCCGAATTTAACGAATCCATGCTGAGGCTCAATCAAGTACTTCTTGAAATAGTCCCGGATCAGCACACAAATAAATGACTCAAGTACCTGTGCAAAACACGATATTATTGAGATCGCTCTATAATTAGAGATTAATTTTTGATCACCAGATTTAAGTACTGGTACCACCTTGGCTGATTTCCATATATCGGGAAAAGCACCCATATCTATAGATTTGCTGAAAATAAATAATAGAGGTATATATCGAGTTCTTAGGTTTTCGCGATTGTTACACATAGGAAATGAAACTATTTTTCCGGGTTTAAATCGCGTATATTTGTTTTTTCAAACAAACCGACGTTTCGGGCCCTTTACAGGTCCCATGGTCACGGTTGACTGAAGTAGTTTTATTTCTTATTTAAACAATATACCTAATTCACGATAATTTCTAGAATATAGTATTGTGAAATCATCTTCAAAACGACCTTCGCTTCCCTGTGTGAGTATTAAATGAAACCGCAGGTACAGAAATGAACCCTGAAAGCATCCTGAAAGGCCTTTATTAATCAAAAAGATTTCATTAATGTCTGAGATGTCATAATGCCAAGTTGTTTTTAGTTTAAAGGCCTAGGACGCATGCTATTTAGATTTTTAGCTCATTATTCCAACTTGTATAATATTTTTTAAAGCTAAATACATCTCTCGCGTGTAGTTTTCCATGAACAGTGTTTCCTAATTATGCAAATCAAATATATGTAAATAACAAGTGAAAACACACAAATTCAAATCATTTTAGCATCAGTTTTCTCGTCACCAGTCGTATTCGAAATAAGTTAGTCATATCGTTAATTGAATTTTAGTAGAAAAACGACGTTATATAAAATAATTTCAAAGTAGAGCCCAACGTCCATTAAAACACACCCCTTATTTCTATGGGCGTTTTCAAATTAGAGGAAGTAGAAGAGTAGAAGTAGTACTTGCAGAAGCGCTGCAGTGGCACAACTCAGTGGCGATTCAGTAATTCTTAAATCACTTAAGCGTGAAACACATAGAGAGCGGGTGAGGGTCGGGCGCGGATCGGGTCGGAAGTGCGGCGGGTCTAATTCTGAGTGAACGACAACCTGACTCGCACCCGCTCTCTGTGTGTTTCTCGCTTTAATATGACGTAAAACGGACGAGCGCGTGTTACGACAGTGGGGCTGCAAATCGATGCCTTACTTTCTCAAACTCGTATCGCTTAAAAAGTGATTATTTAGGAAATGGTAAAACTTTCTATTTATTTTAAATTTCTTATCAAGGGTGTTGTTGATTTGAATGCATTACTTTAAGAATAGGTAAAAGCCAGTGTGTGAATATAAAGGAAATGTGATGTGAAAGCAACCTGCAAAATTTGTATATACAATCCATTTTTTGCATTTCAGTAACATTGTGTTTTAAGATACGAGTTTGAGAAAGTAAGGCGAGGAAATACGTTTCCTAATATTGTATGAAATTTAGTTAAGGCACCGCTTTTACAAGCATCCATTTTGTAGGTGCGTTATTTCAATAATAAAAAGTACATGTAAAAAGTTTCTATAGTAAATTTTAATGTACAGTCAAGAGCAAATTAAACTTGACACTAGAATTTGGCCTGTAAATGGAATAGAGTTGAATTTAAGTCTCACGTTTATTTTATCAAACATACTAAGGTTTCGCGTTCTTTACAGGGCTCATGGTCATGGCTGAGTTTAGAGAGGACTTGTTGGTTTATTTGATAAAACTTAACTTTACATCCGAAATAAAGTTTCAACTCCAATGAAAATTTTGTGACCTTTTTAGCTTTAAATCGCATTACATTTGAAGGGCCACTGCGCCTGTCACCCTGAGATATAAGTTGACAAGTTCCTTGTTTTGTAGTTTCACCAGCACCTTACGTTGCAAAATCGGAACGCAGTAATGCTCACATTACTGCTTGGCGGCAGAAATAAGTAAGGTAGCAGCGCTTCCTTGGACGAGCTTTTTAAAATATATCAAGCTTGTCATGCTCCTGATACACGAGTTATTTGTGAAATTTATTGAAATTTCAAATAGCAAAAACTTTAGAAAACTTATTTACTGAAAAGTGTTTTAAAAATACACATAATAAAGTGACCTAATAATAAAGTTTATTGAGTACAAATAATCTGTATGAAAATTATCATTATTAATTATTACAAATAAAATAGATTGCACTACGTTTGAATTACTATAAATATTAAGTAATCGTTGCGAGAAAATACTACAAAAGACAAACCAAGGACTTTAGTTCATTTCTTACAATTTTCCAAGAGCCTGTAAAATGTGTAAAGAGAAATCTAATGAAAGATGCTAATTTTCAACACAACAAAGCTTGTGAAATTCAAATTTTCAATTGCTATATTTTGAGACAGAGTTTATTTAGAAATGATTAGGTATAAAGGTGTAGAGCCTCTCAGACAGAGATCTCTGCGATTTAAAGCTCTGAGTGGCACTGCAACTGCTATGGACAGGCATGTAACTTACCATCAGACGCACTCACAGACCACATAAATACGCACTTGTTCGTCAAATCACTTGCGATCATAAAAAAATAAAGTACATAAATTGAAGGAAGTAATATTCCAGAACAATACACTTACCATCTCTAAGAGTATTAGGATACTTGATATCGACATCACCGACGAGAGACATTTGGAGAGCAAAGCGAAACTGGCTTCATAAAAGCTCGGAGTGCTCAATAGAGTGAAGCAGTATTTTTCACCACATGTATTGCTCGCATCTCTGGGTAGGAGCTCCCAAATACCAGCTTGAACCACTTAACTCCATCCAAAGCAGGGCTGTTTGTATTGTCGATGATCCCAAACTCAGACAGAATGGAGTCCCTTAGCCTACGGAGAGACGTTAGCACTTTGAGTGTGTTCTACCGTCTCTATAATGGGAAGAACTCTGAGGAACTTTTGAACTGGTGCCACTGTCTCGTTTCCAGTAGAAAAGGAGTAGAGTCCATCCTCACATCTTAGATACCTGGCATTGTAAGACCACGCGCATATCTCATTGGTTTCTTCCTCGAACTTGCGAGATATGGAATGATCTTCCTCCTGAAGTATTTTCTTTGCGCTATGACATGGGGTTCTTCAAAAAGTGTGTTTACATGGCACTCATAGGCTGGCAATGCAGAGACAGCTCATATGATGTTGCAAATGTCCATGGGCGACGATGACCGCCTCCCATCAAGTGGCTCGTCTGCTCATTTACCTCCTTTTTTACATAAAAAAAAAGAACTTGTATAGTATTAAGTGCACCTCGAACTTGATAATATTCAATGAAATATTATCAAGTTCGCTCTGTAACGCTCCAAATTGAAAATTGTCAAACTTTATGTGCTTGTGACTTTATAAAAGTAAAGAATAATAATATTGCTTACCCAATTAAACACTATTGGTACATTTAACGTCAACTTCTCATCACAAATTATGATACAGCAACATTTACCCCAGTGTATAAACTTGCAATGCAAGTATTCGTATTGAACGTGCGGAACCAAGTTTGATCATGTTTGACATTCTGCGAACTCTGAGTTACCGGAGTTCTAAAAGTTCCAGAGTAAATTGAACGTTTCAATTTCAGCGATGGTTGCAAAATTTATTACCAGTTGGAGTGTCTTTGAAATTTAAATAAGTGTGCAAGATGTGTCAAGTTTTTGAACTTTCCACGTCTCGCATTTCAAATTTGAAAGGAGAGTGCATTGTCATCGACAGAAACGTATTTGACATTATTATTTGCGTATCACAATGTTTTATAGCCGTGATGTAAAATCATTTTTAGTGAAATTACTCTACTGGTTTGTTATAATTATTAACACTAAGAAAAATTATTTCGATCCGGCTGTATTCAAACCAGCACCTTCAGCATACCGTCCCTTACGCTCTCTCAACCAAGCTACAGAACGAACCAGCAAACTTTACGAATTTTTCGAGGTGCTTCCTGCAAATCATTGTTTTAGGTTTTTACTGACTTTTATATAAGTACGTTATTAGTTATTTTTTTTTTAAACCCTTGGTCAATTATCAAGTAGAGTTTGTAGTTTGTTGTGAATGTTTTTCGATTCGAACCTAAATCGCGTAATATCACAACACTTCTAGCTCTCTGTAGGTCTAATGTTAAAGGCTGACCTTAGATCCGAAAAAAAAAAAAAATTCATTTCCATGCTGATCACATGAAACAATTTTAACAGATCAATTTCTAAATTTCGATAGAATACGGTAGAACGTTAAGAAAGAGAGATTAAATATCAAAATTGATTACGATAATGAAATTTAAAGTTTTAGTTTCAAACCCAAAAACATTTTAAGGAAAGGAAGGAAGAATTTGACAGTTTAGTTTAAACTAACATTTGATCGGTACTGCAACATTAAATGCAAAATTTGTTCTTTCAAAGAATTCTTTACTACTAAAGCAAAATATGAATTGGATTTCAAGTTCCCGCCGTGTTCACAAAACATTTTAAATAAATAAGATAAGATAAGATATAAATAATAAAGAAGGACACAAACGTGAAGCTCAGCGTTAAAAATATTGAACGTAGAAAATAATAATAAGGAATGTGTGATCGTCTTTGGACACGAAAATAAATAAATCAGCTGAACACGAAATAATAACATTACAATGTGAAAAAAAGATTCCTTTTTTGTTGTTTTTGTTGATAAAAAAACGTATCTGACATAAGCTTTTTCATATTCTTTATTCCGTAGCCACCCGTAGCGTTCCTTCCGCAGGCAACTTCAGTACAGTACCGTTTATATGTCAATTTGTATTTCACAATATTTGCAACATTTCTTTTTAAATTCGAAATTCAACTCAATTTATTTTTGGCGCCATTTTATAACATACTTTAATATTCATAGACTAGTTGTACGTAAGTAACATTGCGCAACGGTTTAATAATCTCACTCTGCCTCTAGCTAGCCACTGGCAAGCCACTACTTACACAACTTTTAGCAGTCACACACTGGGATAGTTTAAAATTATCAGACTTGTGATAGAGACACTATATATAGTCTGTCTTTTTCGACGGAGTAAAATGACATTTGTAGGGTTACCAATTCCCATAAAATTTTAAATAGTCTTCAAGGTGGTTAATAGTATTCGTGTAGTTGTCGTCGACAGTTTTATCGATAGATTGTGAAAGAAGGCAAAATTTTGCCAAATATATCTGAATTGTGAACACTACGAAGTTCTAATGATTACTAATTGCGTTCTTCATTCTTATTTTGACAGTTGAACTAATAGTATCGAAATAAATTTTTATTCATAAACATTTTTAACAAGAACAGACGGTTTTGATTATCTATATACTGAATTAAAATGTGCCCAGTAGTTGAACGAATAATGGGCCGATGATGATTTAAATGAAACAAGTTCGGCTATTTAATGCATAAACGTGAACAGCATTTTAATTTTCAGCATTGAAGTCGATAGTCGATATAATATTTTATCGACTCCAATCACTAGCCGAATGAAAGAATAAGAATTCAAAGAAGACAGGCTGTAAGTTCAGCTCAAACAGATCGACGTTACTCAATGTTCCAGTGTTGTCCACCTTACCCCGCAGGAGAGATAGGTATTGAAGCCCACACCGGATACATAAACATAATAAAGGCATATTATCTATTACTATCCCGCTTATTTTCAGGAGATTAAAATTAGGTATAACTTTTTGAAATATGTTACTGTACTGCAGTATCGAGGCGTCCATATAACTCGTTTCCCACCGGCTTGCCTAAAATTTTCCACGTTTTAGTAGTAATTCACTAAATTTTGTGCTCAATTTTATATGTAGAATAACTTAACCAGTGAAATGAAGTATACGAGTATCTTGTGTGCTTACTAATGAATGTTCATTTAAGTATCACCCAGGCGCCAGTTTTTCTTGAAGCCTAGGTTTTTTGCTTTTCTCCGGCTTTACTAACGACAATTTTCGCGCCTCGCCATTGCTGTACTGTAAATATCTCATGCATTGTTAACAATATCCACATCTTTGTCAAATATTTTTTAATAATTTAGTGACTATTCACTTCGTCAGAACCGACTCACTAGTTTCTATATATTACTACTTAGTCAATGTATAACTAGCCTACATTGTAAGACCCTATGCGCATGCCGCATTTTATAAGCGTCGAGAACGCGCGTTTTCTGCACGCATACACGCCGCAGCCGCCCTGTAGTGAATCGATTCAAACGCGCGCAAACATCGCGTTGCAAGCAAGAAGCTTATATATTCTACTGGAGTTTACACTTAGAATTTCATGTAGTTGCTTTATTTATTACTTTATTACTAAAATAAAATATCTTTTATCAAAATGCGCGATAAATATGCGCGAGTACAGCGCGTGTGCGGCGTATATATGCGCACATGGCGCGTTTACGGCGCGTATAAAAGACGCAGTGTGCATAGGCTCTATAAATATTATGTATCAAAATACTCCGAAAACATTTTCGAACCCCTTTTGAACTTAACGATGATTTCCATAATTTTGTATTATAAAGTATAATCCAACCCAATTCTTCATTGACATAACTTTGGACACATATGTCAGAAGTTTTGAAATACGGAACGAGTTTAGATAGCGAACATTAATTCAAATGGTCTTTAAAATTAGTTTTTTACGTGAATATTGAAGGAAAGGTAACTTTTGTTATCACGTATAGAAGAGCTGCGGTAGATTAGTCGTTCGAATTCTTACTCTAGCGTTACAGAGTACATTTATGAAAATGTAATTTATGTTAAGAAAAATAGTATTTTTTTAATGAAAAGTAGTGACCGACGTAACATCAATACGAGAAATAAAAATAATCTAGCTGTTCTTAATAGTCGTCTTTTTTTTCCCCTTAAATGAATTAATGAATTTTTGACTTTGTGAAGTCAAAATTTCATTAATTCATTTAAGGGGCAATGTTTACGCTTCTTTAATAAGATTCCGGGTAATACTCAAAATTTGCCATTTAATAAATAAGTAATCTGATCCGAAAATAAGCCACGGAACGAACCAACAGACCATACGAATTCTTCTATGTGCTTATTGCAGATTTTTGTTTTTTAACGTACTTTTTTGCCGTACAGTTTTGTCTGTTAGTTTGTTACATGGTTTAATTGGCAGAGCATCTGACATGAATTGCTTGATGGTGCTGGTTCGAATTCAGCCGGATCGAATGAATTTTTCTTAATATTTCGATTATATAATATTTTTAAGATTTTGGTTCGTTATTAATAAATTGGAACAATAAAGCCACATATGATCATATGCCAAAATAGAGCTCGAAAACAGAGTCCGTGGCCAAAGGGTTACAATATCGGGCAGCCACGCAAAGGTTCCTGGTTCGATTCTCGAGCCGGCAGAAAAATTTGTATGGGCTACATTTATTTCTCTCGTGAGTTTGGGTGTTATTTGCATTGTCTGTGTCCATGGCATCCGCGATACAGGCTCTCCCTAGTGCAGGGCTATGAGTGTGTGCGTTATTATTATTGTTACATATATATGAAACAAGTTATGTATATGAGAAATTTTGCAACTCTATTTAAGCATAACAAGTAATCGACTAATATCGTTCGCTAAATCTTTAAAGCTCTCGGCTCGCCCTAGAAAAGTCATTATTTCACAGATGTGACCTTATTATATCAAGGGTGCGAAATAAGAACGAAACATATTTTTTTTATTTTTTTTTATTGTGACTCGGCAAAATGACTGCACCGCGCCTGATGGAAAGTGCGAATACAGTCCAGAGATGAGAGTAACGGATGGAAAACACAAATATCTTCACTCCGTCACTATCATTTTGCCGGTCTGGCCAAATGCTTCTTCACACTACGTTTGAAGGACCCGATGTTATAGAGGGGAGGGAATACATGCGCCGGGAGTTGGTTCCACAATTTGATGGTTCGGCATAAGAACGAATTGCCAAACTTTTTAGTGCGGGACGGTATTGAACTGAACGTCCAACTGTGGCAACGCAGTCCGGCACGGGTGGTCATATTAGTTTTAAGTAGCAGTGAAGTTCTGCTACCTTACCCATTTCGCCCCCAAAGAGTGATGTGAACATAAACGTGCTGGTGAAATTACAGGCACATGGGACTTGTCAACTTATGTCTCAGGGTGTCGGGCGTGATGGTAGTACGTCTCAGATCTTTGTGATTTAAAGCTTTCAGTGGCACTGCAACTGTTAGGAACAGGCGTGTCGCTTTGTTGACCTTGTCGATTTATTCGTCCCGTCAGTTAATATCATTTAAAAAAAAAATTGTTTTCGAACTACAATCAATAAATAATAAAACTAAATAACAACTTCTACATAAAAATACACAAATATAAACAAACACGTCGAAAACAGTTTTATATAGTCTACGTCATGTCGTCTATAGTTTAAAGTCGGTGCCGAGAAATAGCAACGCTTCATATTCCTTGGCAGTCTATAAATCAATTAATTTATAAATTTAATAATAAATATATATCCGAATAATAATAAAAGTACCTATAGTAGGTACGTAACCGAACTTGAATAGATTACTTTCAACTGTGTAGGCTGGCCGTAGTTTTAAAAGTCCGTTACAGAGCTTTTTATGTTTATTTTCTGTTTTTAGTGAATGGGTGAATTTTTAAAGATACTGCGCTAGTGACACTTCATATAAGTATGAAAATTTAATGCATTATAAACTTAAACTTTCCCAGAAAAGGAGATTCCATTTTTCACTACCATTACCGTATCTGTCTTTTGTAAGACAAAGAAATATCATTCATTCTTTCAGTAAATGAAAAATTGTTTATTTACCTAATTTTCGGTTTTGGGATTGCTACACATTCGAAATTAAACTAAGTTTTTTGGATCACAATCGCGTATATTTGTTTTTTCAAACAAAGAGCCCAAAACATTGCTTTGTTTGAAGAAGCAGAGACTCAGAGATGCGAACCCGGATTCGAACCCACGGCCCATGCTTGAAAGTGAGAGGTGGTAAGTCAAGATATTAGACTACCATGGCTAATTGTTCACACCTATAACTTTGTACATTCGAGTGATGTCTTATAATATACATTGCATGTATATAGTTAAATATACATTGCGTGTGTTTATACTAAACACTAAAAACTTCCCAGAAACTTCCGCTTTTGAGAAGAACAACAAAAGGGGGAATGTAACAGGTTTACTTACTACGTGTGAGAAAACATACGATTACATAATACTTTTATATTGCAGATGATAAAATAAAAACAGTATAATGACTACTGCTCGGAAATTTTCCTGTTGCTACGATGTAATTAACTTGGTGTGTAGGTAACGTAATAACTTTCTGTAATAAGCAACCATCTATATAATATGTAATACTAGCATGTTTGTATGTGCTTATAACTGGAGGTCGTTACTTATAAACGTATTATTTTCCAAGGACAAACCTCAAATTAATTACACCGAATTTTCAAAATACGTCGTTACTTCGAACAGGAACTTATAATTAGTATGCTGATAGTGTATAGTTATAACACAGTATAGTTATGAACCGTAATTCATGTTAAGAGGGGATTTTCTTTTTAATAACTATTTTCATTGAAAAAAAACACCTATCTCAAAAGTTTGCTTATCGGCTTTTTTCGATTTCCATGAGATCCCCTCATCAGATTCTGACTTCTTGGTGAGACTATTACGGACTATTTTGTACACTTTATGCTATTTTTTTCTGGTCGTCGTGGTGCCCGTGATTTGTTGATTACATGTCAATACATGTAATCAACAAATCACTTGACACAATTGTCAAGTGAAAAGATGACTATTATTTGCGGAAAATATTTTTTAATTTGTGATAGCCGAAACGAATCCGGAACAGTATCGTCGGCATTGGAGACCACCTCGAACGTATAACCCATTCAAAAAAGAAAAAAAAACAAAATCGGTCCACAATTGATGCAGAAATCGATGAAAACACTGATATGCTTATAAAATTTGAGGGATTTCCTTGATTTCCAAGGGATCTTGTCATCAGATTTTGACTTGGTGACAATGGGACCCCCACGGGAATGCACCCTTTCAAACAAAAAAAAAATCAAAATCGATCTGCAATTGACGGAGAAATCGGAAAACATACGTGCAGCCGAACGTATAACCTCCCCCTTTTTTTTAGATGAAAAATAACGATAGACTATATTATAAATTGACTTTTCTTGGAATCATCTTCACACCGTCACCAATTCCTTTAATGGGCTACGTGTATGTACGCTTTTATAACTTTCAGATTACGACTGATGTTAAAATTTGCCATTCACAAGGTTTAAAATATAACAAAAACCTTTAAAGGCTTTATACAGTTTTGCGTACGCAGTGGGTTTAGACGACAAAAATCCATGATAGTGACCCAACTAGCTCTTTTGTCTGGATTATATTTGAAATAAATGTAAATATCTAAAATTCAAATATCTATTTACAAAAAGCAGCCCCTTGAGTTTCTTACTCATTCTTCTCCAGGGAATCTGCCTAACGAATGAGCTAAATGAGTCTTTAAACGGAATTTGTAATTTGCTTACCTATGAAATAAAGGCGTATTTGAATTTAACACTTCGCTAGGTATTTTATTTAATAATTATTATTATCATAATTAATAAATACAAAGATCGAGCACAAAGAAAAAATCCTTCGATAGGACCTGTCCTTTGTGTTCGAGCTTTGTATTTAATAATTATATAACGAACTTCGCAGGGTGCTCATTAAAGTATAATAAGGAACATCTGAGCTTAGTTAAGTATAAATTAGGCTTCATGAGGAAGGTCATATTTAAAAAATTGTATTGTCATTAGCAGGGATCAGAATAGGTACAGTTTTTTACCTAAACTTCGAGGAACAGACAAAAAATGAAGACTGCCTTACGACAATATTTTTTAGGTCCTGGACCTTTTTGGGATTCGGGAAATCACTTGAAAACATTAAAAATTAACGTAATTGGGGACAGGAAGGTACACTATATTTATCTTAGGTTATTAACAAACAACACCGCGCCCCGCGACCGAGCGCGGAGCTGCATTTTTTCACGTTGTACTAAAGTACCTCAGTTTGTATGGAAAACACGCGTCGTCGAACACGCTGACAACGCTTCTCAGCTTCAGCGGCGAACCGCAGGGTATGGCACACTGCGCTCGGCACAACGAGTACATTTTTAATCAATTTGTGTATTTTCCAGTAATTGTCGTTCGGAATTTCCCTAACAAATATACAAATTATTCAATTGACATACGTGTGTAGTTGAAAAATTAACATTCATATTTTCTTAAATCTTTGTAACGTTGAATGTTATCTTCGGTGTCTTTTTATTTGAGTAAAGAAAAACCAAATAGACAGTATAACTGCAGCGTCCTGAATGAGTTCTGTATTTTTAACTATTCTTGACAAAGAAGGATCTCTGCTACATGTACAATCACTACGGCGATCAACTACGGAGCGAGTATTTTAAGAGGCGCGGGGCCGCTAGACCGCTGCCCCCGCGCAGATTAAACCACGCGTTGACGCAGATCTGCATCTCCGCAACCGCGCGCGTGATTCTCCGTCTCGCGCACCGACGCGGGGCGCGATCCAGTGTGTTAATCGCCTTACGTCAATTTTTAATGTATTTAAGTCATTTCCCGGATCCCGAGCAGGTCCACAGGACCTAAAAATTATTGTCGTAAGGCAGTCTCCATTTTCTGTCTATGTTCCTCGAAGTTTAGGTAAAAAAACTCTACCCAATCCGATCCGATTCCGATTAGATACAAAGTTCGAATAACGCAAAGAAAAATTAATTTTATTTGATATTTTTTAAGCCGACATTTTGTATGTATGTTACGCGATTTTGATGATTATTTTTTGTTGAAAAGATGATATATCAGTATTGGTCCCATTTAAATTTGAAGAAAATATTCCACCTCTAAGGGTGGCAAACTAGAGAATGAATCATGTTTCGCACACTTTCCTGCAACAGATTTCAATAAAACTTGGCAAATAGATGAACGACTTTTGATGTCGGTTTTTTTCGTACTCTGTACTGAAATTATGTCATAAGTTTCATTGGGTTTTCCCCATTAGGTAGCGCTGACGGCTGAAACCCAATATAAAGATCTGCAAGCACATACAAACAAGCACATAGCGGAATTTCTAACGTCTGCCGCGGGTTAGCAACTGACGCTGGTTCGAGTCCAGCCAGATCGCAGGATTTTTTTGTTAAAAATAACAAAAATAGTAGATTATTTCCACAAAAAACATGGAATTTTGTAGTAGTAAAAATATCATGACAAGTCAACCGTGACCATGGGACCTGTAAAGGGCCCGAAACGTCGGTTTGTTTGAAAAAACAAATATACGCGATTTAAATCCGGAAAAATAGTTTCATTTCCTATGTGTAACAATCGCGAAAACCTAAGAACTCGATATCATGACAAGTATTCAATAAAATAAATATTAGAGACATATTGTTTAGATAAGGACAAAGATCTTATTGATGGGCTGCACTACCTTTTTAGTCGATATTATGTGTAATACGTTCTTACGTAAAAAGAGATTCCTTGACATTATGTATATGAGGCGCAATTTATACGTACCTTCTAATGACGGCATGATAATTGAGTGCAATAGTAAACACTAGCTCTACCACCAGGTCAAAGTACTTTGACAGCCCTTATTCATGAACGTAGTTAATTAAATTTGCCTGTCACGTGTTTCAAAGCGTAACAAACTACAGGAACTAAATATATCAAAGTCATTCATCATTTTAAATTAATAGTACATTCCATCAACACAGCCATGTCAAATTGCGTTAGTGTCTATAATGAGATGGTTATAACATATGAAACTTTTCGACAGGGATTCAATTAGTTCGTAATGGGGGTCGCATTTTAGCAATTAATTTGGAACGAACAAAAAATTTAATAGACGAGCACTGGTATGAAAAGACTGGTGTGAATAGAGGGAGGTAAACGCGAATATAAGAATCTTAATGGGTATATTTGCTGCTAGGCCGGTGTAATAATATATTTCACAAAATCGAATATGAAAACAGTATACTATTACTAATGCAAAATTCGAATAGCACAAAAAATATCTTTCGATTTCGCAGAACTCGAAACACTGGCTACGGGGTGTCGGTCTGTAGCTGAGTTCACTAAGAGCGTATGTAGTAAATGTTTATAGTTAGCATTTTAATTATTAAATTATACCTCTTTCATATACTATATTATTTTAATAATATATTTGAGCAAGAAGTTTATAAGTATTTCTTCAAAAAAATCAGTAAAAACTAACTATGTGAAAACGTGTACGCGAAGTTTTTACTGTAAGGCAACGATACGCAAATTTCTTTTCACAAGAGACGTTTATAAATAAATACAAAACATATAAATAACTATAACAAGAAAGAAAGGTCTTTATCATCACAACATAATGGTAACCTTTTTGTTGTAAAATTACTTCCATTACAAATTAAAGGGCCACCGTTCCCCTGAGTCCGTACTATACCACCATTTAGAAGCGCGTAAATTATCATTATACTAACCTACGTTTTAATTGGCGGCACTAATATGGGCCACCTAATTAGAACTGTGTTCAACGAAGTTAGAAATTCGACTAAAATTTCTGACATATAGATAAAAGCAAATATTAAAATAATTGTTTTGAATGTATTACGTGTTCGTTTTCATATGAATAATATTAAACTTCTTTACAGTTTGATTTCGTATAAAAGGAAAGGAAAACGTTTATACATGTTAATAATGAGGGGTGTGTTCAAGCTGTTGTAAAATAACAACGGTGACCTTCCATGTGGAAACAGATATAATTTTGACTCCAATTACTTTGAGATGTGATGATATGATGTGAGCACGATTGGCAATTGAAGACATCATCACGAACCCATTTATATGTCCTACTGCCGGACACGGGTGTCCTCTCAAACGAAGGTTTAGATCATAGTCCGCCACGATGGCCTAATGCTAGTTGGGAACTTCACCCTTTTTTCAGAGTGTTGTGAACCTTCTTCGGCGTGAACGTTTCATCAGGATATTTTCCTTCACCGAAAAGCTCATGGTAAAATTCAAATCAAATTTCGGCCGTTTCCTCGTGCTCCTACTATGTGCTTCTGCTGGTAGGAATGCGAGGACTGATATGTCCTTATGCTCTTATCGTGACGTCGTATCTAATAAGTACACTGAACTAGAAGAAAAAAAATATCAAAATAAAAAATCCAAAAATATCTTTAATTGGCCTTTCACAAATAAATTGCTGCTGCTTGAGAGGCGTTAGGTTAGAGTAATTAGGTATCGAATAACCTCATGAAAAAATTCTTTTTTGCAAGAAACATTTCTAAAAAACCATAAATGTACATTCATAGACGTATTTTCAAATATTTTCACGTTCACTTACATGTCCGCATAAGCCCGCAGATCGGTCTTAAGATATCAAATCACAAATTTAACATTCGAAACACGTAGCCCCCAAATATTTTCAAACCACCCCCGGCCCGATCATCTAACAACTTTACCAGGTGATATTAGTATTTTATTTTTCTATTCGGAAACCGCTTTGGGTTTTCAATTTACATTTCTGCCGCTTTTATTACAGTCACGAATTTTCTGGTTCGTATATTTATAATTTATTAATAAATTGTATTTTTTATATGAGTGATGTAATTTAGAGGAAGGCAATCTTTGAGTTCCCCTTTTTGGATTGATTACATTCACAACACATTCATATTATTACTCTCGTATTCAAAATATTAATTTATTTAAAAAAATAATGTATAAAAACGACTTCACTCCAGATTCATTCCAAGCTTGGCACAGCTATTGAGAGAAATAAGTGAGTGCTACAAAAACGGTAATTGTGCATTAAAATCGTATTTCTCGTACGGTTGCACTCGTGAGTCAAACCAGTTATGGTTTTTACGATACTGTATGTATTTGGCAATATTATTCAAATGTGTGTTATATAAATAAAAATAAATAGAAAGTTGAGGTAAGTCACCGGAGGAGAAGCGGGAGAATCTGTATTGCTAGATCAAATGGTTTAGATATTTACCAACTGGGTTTCAGGTAAGTTTTATGTACTCAATTTTGGTGACAATTTCTTTTTATTTAAATATTCATAGAATATCATCATGAAGTATTATTTAACATTCGAGTGTGGTAACCTGAAATATTGTTTAATATATATTCGAGTAATTAAATAATAACAATTGTCACCAAAATTGAGTACTAAAAACTTACCTGAAAATTAATATACTATTAAATACCGGTCTTACATTAAAAATATACCTAAGGATAACGAAAAATACCTCAGTGGCCGAACGGTTACCTTGCTGAACCGTCACGCTGAGGCACCGGTTTGGATACCCGGGCCGAGAGAAATATTTGTATGACCTACATTTATTTCTCTCGTAAGTTTAAGAGTAATTTGTGTTTATCTATGTGTATGGCCATGGCACTCACGATACAGGGTTTCTCTATTGCGGGGCTATGACAGTGTGTGTACATTATATATTGCCTAAAGGATGTGCCAATGTGTTACACAGTAGGTTGTTCTTTGTTTTTGTGTTCGAACAATAAAATTCCTGAAAACTGTCTAAAATAAAGTCTAAAACGAATATTAATGACAAAAATATCTAAATTTGCACATAATTTTTAAATGGAGATATTTCTCCATTTATAAAATTATAAATTCACATTAATCCCAAAATTTTAAAAATGCCCAACAGTTTAACGACATGCCACACAGCCCGCTGCTCCGTCAGTCGCCATCGGCTGCTTGTCGACGACGGATCTGTATCTAATTTTCTCTGCCTGTTATTATTTTATTCATGTTTAAATGACAGCGCGCGGGTTGCGGCACGCGTCCCCACATCTCACCTCCTAAAATGTAAGGTCGATTTGAAATATCTCTCCTTAAACGTCTCGGTTTTGTCACGTTTCTAACAAACAACCACCGTACATATTTTCACGTTTCACGTCAAAACATGTCTACTGTTTCAAAATTCATCAACCGCCGTATCATCTAGTGACATGACATTACATGGCACCTCATGAAATATGGATAGTGACAGCGAAGCAAATAAAATGGGTAAAATACACATTTTTACGAGTTTTTTGAGTGAAGTTGTTCTCGTGAAACGACTCGAGTTAATTATTTTTCAAATTTACACCGTTGTTTATTTTGTGATCTGAAATCTGCAATACTTCTCGAATATTCCAAACGTTTGCAAGAAAATTAATGAAATCATAAAGTAATGTTTGATTGTAAATTTCTTATCTATTAAGTACAACTCTAAAATTATTTCTCATAGAACTTATTTCAGGAAAACAAATGAATACCGCTGTGTCTATCCAAATACTTGTGTACTTTTAATGAGTTCAGATAAAATAAATTTAATGTTAAATTGCATTTTATATTCGAATATAATAAGATAATATAAAAAAATCTTTATTTTCTGTACTTTTAACTTTTTTTAAATATAATATCAAGTGACGAGACGAATATTTCGTGCGCCTGATAGTAAGCCACATGCCTGTCTATAACAGTTGCACTGCGATCAGACCTTTAAGTCGCAAAAATCTAAGGGTCACTGCTACAGCGCGGCGCCCGTCACCCTGAGATATAAGTTGACAAGTCCCATGTGCCTATAATTTCACCAGCACCATCAAAAAAAGGCGGTAAACTGCTGCTTAAAATCTTACCAAACATTTTTAAATTAATTTATAAAATTTCTTAACAAACAATTCCATGGCAGTTACTACAAAAAACATCCCTGTTCAAGAGATAATACGGAAAAGTTATAAAAACTTAGTTAAGAAATAAAAATTACCATACCTAAGGCAATATGTATAATCAATCTAATATGTAGTATCGTGACACGCAACATCACTTTTTTCTCACCATTTCATGTTATTCACGGATGTCTACAGCGCTACGTCACGATACGACCTCGAGGTGGAGCCACCCATCATTCGCGACACATGAAACACACGCAATAGGCATTAAACTTGAGTCGCTTAATTGATGATTATGACTTTATGAGGAAGAACAGTGATACTACCGGAACTCGAAATTGTTGTTTAAATGGAGTAAAATAAGTTTGAAATTTTCGTTCCCGTATTAATGATTTTTTTTTATTAACCAATTATGGCCCACCGCTGGGCAAAGGTCTTTCCCAAAATCTTCCATTACTCCCTATCTTTGGCAATCTCCCAACGTTCCCTCTCAAATCCATCAAGATAGTCCCGCCAGCGCCTTCTCGGGCGTCCCCGCTGTCTTTTCCATCCTCGGGCGCTCAAGGAGTAACAACATTTGTCCACGACCCGCCCTATCCCATTTGAGCCTGGTTGTTTTACTCCCCACATCCGCAATGCCCGTCTACGAACGCAGCGTTGAGAGTATTGCGTACTCGGTCAATACGTTTAAAGGCCAAAATGCTACGTTCCATCACCCAATACAAGATACGTTCCAATTATGTTATCCTATTACAAACTCACCTTATTTATTTTAATGATATTGAGTAGACATGATATGTAATTTCTTTGTATTTAATGTCTTATGATAAATCGTAAAGTATGATTGAAAAATTGCCGATATTACAATATAACGTAATACGTATAATCAATAATAAAATTATTTAAAAAATATAATTATTCTCATTTTGAACACAATCGGTTAATGGTGCTTGAATGCTCCCAGGGTAGTACATCTGTCTATTTCTTTCATATGATTTAGTATGTAGTTCCATCCCGCTCTTGTTAGATGTCAACTAGCCAGCCGGAGACAATAATTAATGATTAAAAAGTAAAACTCATCATCTTGCCTTACAAATTGCAAAAAAATTGCATGGAACTTGATTGGTTGCTTATAAACTCATAGTAAAACACGCTTTCACATACATTAATGGCGAATCTGAATTCTATTTACTAGGCAACAACATTTAAATTCTTCGGAACCATTGACTTACAAATTGTAAGTCAATGTTCGGAACAATACATTATTACTGCGCATAATTGCGCGGAAGCCGCGCAGACGCGCGCGGCCGCCAAGTAGACTAAAGACAAGCCAGTCTCGCTCGCGCGACCGGGACGCTCATTTAAGTTAAAACGTAAAAGCTAAATAAACAGGGCGTATTTTGTCATGGAAACTTCATTCTAAGAACAGAAAAAACCGAGCCGATTTTATTATGGCAACAATGGCAATACGTCACTTATTTATCTGAAAGAAAATTTTTGTTACACATGTAAAATTAAAGAAAGAAAATTACTCTTAAAGAATTTTAAGTAGAAAACGTCGAAGTGTTAATTAATAATAGCAATGTGCCAGAAAGCCACATCTGATCTAGACCACAACCGGGTCTGAAACTAAATGTTCCCTGGACTATAACAGAGCAACTGAATTTACTCTGGAGTATTTAAATTAATTAATTATTGCTATATTATTATTTCTAAAGTCAATTCAATTCAATTTATTGTAATTCTTAATTATTTACTTCATTAATAATTATAAAATTCAATTTAATTGGTTATGTAATGTAATGTAACGCAAAGTAATTAATAATGTTAAATTTATTAATGGGTGTATACCTAAATAAAGAAACATTTTATTTATTTTATTTTATTATTTATTTATTACCCAGAACACACAGACCGGAATCAATTTAGATTTAGTTCGTTCATTAATAAAATTGATCCTACCGGGAATCGAACCAAAATTCAATCTCAAAATTTAACATTTATACAGTGTGTTCGCCATCTGTATTTTAAAATATTGCCTTTTCGTTCCTAAATTTACATAAGTACTTTGCTGCTGCCCGGCCTGGAAATTCTATAATCAGTTGATATCAATAGATTCTGACCTAAAAGCTCTTTTTCAATCCATTCTCAACGTCCATCTCACCCACAACGCCAGGACGCAAGCTACCCTCCCCATCAGACGTGGTGGTTTTGGCATCAGAGCACACGACCTTTTTGTCCTCAATCTACAGCACGGCTAACCTCGCAGGTATCCTAAGGCTTCCGTCAACAAACTGCGAGGTGACGTAGTTAATTGAGTCCAGAAACTCTTGGAACTCGGCTTGCCCCAACAAAAATTCTCCGTTCGACCCCAAATTCTAAGAGTTGGGATAAAAAACTGTCCAAAACAACTTTGAATGAGTTATTGAATCACTGCACCCCAATTGACCGAGCACGTCAGAAAGCGGCGTCCAGGTGAAAATTTGGCCACTGACTACACGCTTTCTCGTCTACCTTCCTGAGCGCCATTCGTATAGCTGCAGGTCTCCGCCTAGGTACCCCAGTTTGCTCCCCGCATCGGTGTCCTTGCGGCAAAGACGTACGTCATCAAGAGCTTTCCTGCCAGCTGAGCACCGCCCTTATCTCCCGGCATGCAGCCTTTAATGACAGCAGCCGTCGGATCTTTAGCCACGGTTAACGTGCCCGCTATACTCGAGACACGCAGCATATCACGAACTGATGGCAAACGCCCGGGCGGAATGACTCTCATCACTTGGAGTATGGACCGGGCACTGGTGTGGCTCGACACATGTGCCAACATACTTACTCCATACCATCTTTAGCACACCAGCAAGAATAAAAAGTAATAAGTATCAGGACCTCTGCTTCGACTACCTATTTACAGCTTTTGGAGTCGATGCCCTTGATCCGTGAGGTCTCGGTGCCCTTCATTTGTACAAAATTTTATCCAAAAAATTAATAGACTGTCTGGGAAACTAAAGGGCCCAGCAGCTACCTTGCCCAATGCATTAGCATACCCATACAAAGAGGGAACGTTGTCAGCATCTAGGGCACCTTGCCGCGGGGACCCAATTTTATTCATATGATTTAATCCTAGTTTTACTTTATCAAAATTTATCATTTGGGTCATAGAAGAGGCTTAGAGTCTTAAATAGATATCCGATATAATGATAAAGAGGCGTCAAAGAGCGGAACGTTTTGCGTTTTTTCGCAATAACATTTCCCATCAAAAATAAATACAAACATTGTGCGACTGTTTGTAAATTAAACATACGGAATACGAAACCAAATTTTTACATTTTACTGCTGTTAGTAAACATCAAGCAATATTCGATTTACACGAGCAAATTAAGCTCAGTCATTGAGTACTGTTTCTGAAAATAACTCATCGTCCGGCAATATGGTTGGACTCTCGTGCGTGTTATAAACAATATA
>NW_020654422.1:14969840-14992714 GCF_003589595.1 Hyposmocoma kahamanoa
ATAAGTAATATTCGACAAAATTAAAAGATAAGTATCATGTATGAAACTTCATTCGCATCACGCGTCTTTTCATTTAGTCAAGTATTGCTTATTTGGCAGTAATTGTTTCGGACGGATGTCAGACGGAGATCGAGAGTAGACCTCCAGTTCCAATCCGGCCGTCCGAAATGTCACAAGTTTGTATATTATTTAAAATAACAAACGTAAATAAAATATGTATATGTGTGTGTATGTATATATAATTATGTAATTATATGAGGTATATATTAATATACGTATATACAGTAACAAATTATTAATAAAACATAACAAAAAATAAAATTATACCTTTAATTCTGAATGTGTTATTGCCGTATCTAATCATTTTTTTTATAATACAAAGTGACGGGACGAATAAGTTGGCGCCTGGTGATAAGCGACACGCCTATCTTTAACAGTTGAAGTGCCACTCAGAGCTTTAAATCGCAAAGATCTTAGGAGCACTACCGCTGCGCCCGTCACCCTGAAACAAAAGTTGTCAAGTCTCATGTGCGTGTAATTTCACCCTACCAAACCGGAACGCAATAATGCATTACTGCTTGACGGCAGAAATAGGTAAGGTGGCATAATTCCCTGGACGAACTCTTTCACAAGCTTACAACATATATCACGTATATTTGTGTTCGCTTGTTTTTTGTCTACCTTCATGATATTATATATTTTTATTGACTACTTATTGTTAGTGCACTTCTTCTGTATTTTAAGTACCTTAAAATTGAAACCATTCTCCATGTGTTTGTAGGGCAGAATGATTATTTTACACACTAGTATGTTAATCCGCTCTGTTTAGCTGTTCTTAACTTTACCGACAGAAACAACTGTGATTGTCGATCGATGGCAAGCCAGGCCAATTGCTGATATTTATCACGCATCGTCCAAAAACTCATTTTTTTCTCGACGTCAAAACCATTTGCACAGGTTGAAGTGGCTTTTTCGTATACCTCACATTGTGTCTGTAATTTATCATTGATTCCTACTCGTCTGTCTTGGACAAATAGCCCGTAAAAGATCGAATACAATCACAGTGATGGTGCCATTAGTGAGCTAACTCCATTTTTACCGAGAAAAGGAACTTAGATTATTTCCTTTACAAATATCAGAAGCTACAAAATATTGTATGAAAAAGAAAATATCATCAACTGCTGGTGGCCGCTACTTCGTCTACGTAGAATAAGTACTTCGAGACGCCTACTGTACTATTTACTTGAAAAATTATTGCTTAAATTTTTATTGAATTAATATCCAATCATTCTTTGTGAAATTACTCCACTAGTTTGTTATAATTATTAATAATACAAAGATCGAACACTTAGAAAAAATTCCTTCAATCCGGTCGGATTCGAACCGACGTCTTCTAACAAACCGTGGCAGACGCTATGCCAACTAAGCCACGGAACTAACCAGCGAACCTCACAAATTTTTCTATGTGCTTGTTGTTGGATCTTTGTATTTGGTTTTTAAGCCGTAGGGCCATCTATGAGAAATCTATAAAAGTATTTCGTCACCCTATTACTAATTTTTCATACAAACTTTCATCATCTCCTTGATGATGAAATTTTCACATTTCACCCCGTTTGATTTATTTTGGTGGCAAAAGTAGTCAGCCCGTGACCTCGATCCAATCACCATATCAAAATTCATCAAAATTGGTTCAGTTGCTTAGGCGTGAAAACGTAACAGAGTTACTTTTTAACCGACTTAGAAAAATGAGGAGATTCTCAATTCCACTATTTTTTTTTTTTATCTTTAACTATGTTACGCGAAAAGTCATTTGTGAATCAATTTTGATGATTCCTTTTTTATAGTTATTAATACAAAGATCGAACATTCAGAAAAAATTCCTTCGATCCGGCCGGATTCGAACCGACGTCTTCTAGCTTACCGTGCCCGACGCTATACCAACTAAGCCACGAAACGAACCACGGAACTGACGAATTTTTCTATGTGCTTGCGTCGTGTCTTTGTAATGACTTTTTAGTCATAGCGCCATCTATGACAAATCTATGAAAGATTTATCACCCAGTTAGTACCTTTACAGCTACCAGTTCTGGCGAGAGATGTCGCCAGGTTTCATTGATTCACTGACTGACTGTATTTGTATTATTGGATTCACTGTATTTTAAATTCATTGAATTCGATATTCAGAAAAATAAATATCGAATACAAAATAAACATGTCCATTAAAGCTGTAAACAATGTTCAAAATATAATACAATTCAATTTTCCATTAAGGGCAATTGTGTACAGCGCTCCTGGCATTGTTATATTAACAACCTGTGTTTTGCCACATTACGATGTTAGGTTCCGTATTGTTTGGCAAATTTTAAGAAAATTAAATACTCAATTTTAAAGTGCAGTCGGTTAACATAATACAGCACTTTATGTAAAAAACTTGTCTAGGTATTACATATTCAATGTATGCAGTTACAACAGCGGTAACAAGACAATACACATGTGTGTTGAATGAAATTGCTGTTTAAAGGAAGTTGTGTCATTGATTTGATTGAATATCATGTTCTTTTACTACCGTGATATTCAATAATTTTTTTTTGTGAAATTATTTCACTAGTGTGATATAATAATTATTAATACAAAGATCGAACACAAAGATAACTTCCTTCGCTCTGACGGGACTAGGTCCTGTGTCTTTCGCCTTAGTTTGGCTATGTATATGCAGGTTTATCTTTGTGTTTTATCTTTGCATTAATAATTATAACAAAAGGATTTGTGTCCTTTACACAAGCTTCATTTGGATTGCAACATAACCTCTGATTTTAAATTTGCACTCAGTTCTTATCCGATTAGTTTATTTAAGGCGGAACACTTTGACGGTGCAAAAACAAGTAACAGTTATCATAAAAAAGTCTTATTTTTTATATTACGAAGTGACAGGATGAACAATTAGTGCGCTTGATGGTAAGCGACACCCTTTTCATAACAGTTGCAGTGCCACTCAGAGCTTTAAAAGACAAAGATCTGAGAAGCACTGCCGCTACGCCCGTCACCCTGAGACATAAGTTGATAAGTAGCATGTGCCTATAATTTCATTTAATTTAGCTCTACTTAATTTTACTGACAGAAACAACTGTGATTATTGATTGATGGCAAGCCAGGCCAATTGCTGATATTGGAAATGATTCCAATATCAGCAATTGGAACAGCATTGGAATTCCAAGGAGAATGATATCTATGTGTTTGTGGGGCAGAATGATTATTTTTTTTTTTTATTCTTATATTTTATTTATTCTGCGTCTAAGTACTTGGTATTGTAAACGAGGCGACCGACCTTGGCCTCGAAAAATCATGTTGGCTTCTTGGAATATATAGTTTGCGTAGAGTTCGGTAGTTTCAAAAATGAACAATTTGTCAAGTTTATCATGTGTCTCAGTGAACTTCGTTATATATTTATTTATTCATTTAAAGACAACCGGTGGTAGATACAATATATTTTACGAATAAAGAAAACTGACCAACACGTCATTTAATTCTAAATACATTACCTGTAGACGCAACAATATGAAAAGAAAACACAAAATAAGTAAACAACAAAGTAACAGTGAGAGATAAAAAAATATTTTTATTATTAAATAAAGAAAAATAAACGTTATGAATTACTTCCAAACTTCCACATAGATTCCTTCGTATTTTAAGATTTCAAAAATGTTACATTTCTGTTTTCGTACTGTAACAAATAGCTGTAATAAATAACACCTTTGTCACAGAAAACAAGTTTCCATAACTTTTGATTTTGCTATGCTCCAAAAAATTGTAGAATATTAAGATTGCGCCATCTGGAGCACAATATCGAACTACGTAGTAGAGATCTGTCATTATACCGACGTATTACAACATTCAAGAATTAGCTTTGAAAACACTCAATTTTATACTACATACTACGTAAGGCTTTTCTTGTTCACTACAAAGTTTTGGCAATGTGAAACTGTACAAAAGGTACTTGTTTGATAAAAGTGACCCTTCAAAGCTAAAGGCAAGCGTGGACGAGGAAGATCGAGAAAAAGTTACTTTGACCAAATCAAAAGAAAAGTGGGAGCAACGACGAGTAAGAATGTCAAAGAAATAGCTTGTCTGAGTAGCTCATAGACAAGAGAACAGCTCTTAAAATATGTAAGACAGAGTGAATGTGTTCACCAAACGTTCTCATTGCCCCATTAATCATCTGTGTCAAACAGTCTTAATATTGTGAAATGCATACCGCTCCAAGAATGAATGAAATAATGGCTGGCTTTACATCAAAGGTATCAGACTGTCATCCAATACCGTCAGCTTGCAAAATGCTTGGGATGACCTAGTTCACGACCCACCTGTTTTCGGTCAACACCCGATAAAACTTATCGAAACGCAAAATCTACTGAATCACTCGGTTATTATGCAGTTGGGGGGGAATAATTTTGCTTTTTGAAATATAAAGTGGATTGGTTTTCATTTTAGGAGCTCTCTTACTATAAAAACTATGTTATTTCATTTACTATATTGCGTCGGAATTATTTCAAACTTGTGTTTTTTAATCTTTAAACTTCGTCGTGTAATAGGAGTGTTTATGAAATTTTATTTAATATTTTAACGAATAATATTATTTGATCCTCAAAGATATTATTGATCTATTGTAAATGTGCACTTTTTTAATTTACTTTATTTTTATGTTTGATATATATACATACATATAATATACAATGTGTAAATATTATTTAATTAAGATAATATACAGTTAAGGTAAAAAAGACAACAAAAGCTTAAATACTAGAAAGTAAAACTAGGATTTTTAAATTATATGAATAAAATAGGGTTTCGACTCCAAAGGCTGTAAATGGGTAGTCTGACCCGAGATTCTGGTACTTATTACATTTTATTCTTTCCGCCAGCTCAGCTGCGGAGCTAGCCCTCTTGCTGGTATGCTGGAGATGGGATAGGGTAAGTGTGTGGCGTCCCACACCAGTGCCTGATCCATACTCCAAGGGATGAAAGTCATTGGGATGCAATGATTCATTAAGTAATTTATAGTCTTTTTGCACAGTACATTATCCCAACTCCTTTGAATTTTGGGGTCGGACGGAGAATATTTGTTGAGGCAAGCCTGGTTCTAAGCGTTTCTGAACTCAATTAACCACGCCACCTCGTAGTTTGTTGGCGGAAGCCTTAGGATACTGCCTACGAGGTTGACCGTGCTGTAGATTGAGGACAAAAAGGTCGGAAGGGCGTAGTGTGGAAATTCTTATATTTTATTTATTGCAGTAAACAAATTTGATCCAAAGGTCATTGACTTGCACGGCACTTGCGAACATTTTGAAGAATGACCTTAAATGCTCAGAAAGAAACGCATTTTATATCTATTTGGTGGTGGGGTGCGGGTAGCGACGGCGGGGGAGTATCGTATCGAGCGCGCAATTGGTAGATCAGTCGACCTTGCTTCCCGTACCGCATCTAAGTCACGCTGACATCTCGCATATATTATATTCTAGTCTATCACGAAATGCCACGTGGTTTGGTATGTAAACAAGAGTTAGTAGTGCAAAAACGAACCGCTACCAGGTGCACCAGAACCTGCAAGGTAATCCATCAAGTACAGTACGTGTCTATTCTTATGGCATGACGTGAAACATTTAGTTTACGCGGAGGATACGAGTGTCGAAGTTTCTGCTTTCAAAGCTGTGGAGTCTTATGTTGAAATGAAACTCACGTGCGAATCTCTGTATAGCTGGTGGTGATTCCAGTGCGGAGCCAGCGGTGTGGAGCTAGGTACTTCTGGCAATATTTTCATGCAACCTAAAGTTGGTAAGTACCAAAACTAAGTTACAAAAAAACTTTTTTCAGTAACTTTTCTAATTAATGTAAATGAATAGTCAATTATAAACATACTAGTACATAATCATAATTGAAAAAATAGGTAAATAAGCGATCGAGAAAGATTAGTTATCGCTTAGTGAAGCGGGTGGCGGGGCTTGCGTGGTGCACACGACTTGAGACAATTTTGCAAAACTTTACTAGATACAATTAGCCAGAATATTGAAAAGATTTATTTTTTCAATATTGTTAGATAATTTAGCATTATTTCTAGTATTAATTTATTAAATGTGGCGAGATTGCAAATAAACACACTGTATATAAACTGTTCCATCTATATGAGTTGATCTACTAATATATTAAATAAATTAATAAATGAACTGCATTCAAGTTAATACTATCATTATGTATAAGCATACTAAATTAATATTTGATAGTCAAAAATAATAATTGATCCTGTTTTTTCATATAGGTCAAATCTTGGTTGCGCCCTCCATTTATAGATTAGGTTAGTTTAGTACTTATATGAAAAATAAAAAACTAGCTAGAGGAAACTAGAAGCGAATGTACTTGTGTTTCCGAATAAGGTTTCAGGTTTTTTGAGCATTTCATTCGTCTTAGTTTTGAGGCTCAACATGAAACTATCACAGTTAATTTTATTTAAGTATATAAATCAAACATTTGCTCAGAACAGATTAAAATACACATTGATTTAATTTATTTTATGTCTCAGAGAAAAAGGATCAATCATTAAAAAAGATGATCGTTGAGATTTTTATCCTGCTGCTTTTGCAGATTTAAAATTATCTTTAAATACATATTTTAAGCAAATCCGCCCTTTGACTATCGCAGTGTTGGCCTTTGGCGGTAAGCAGCGCAAATGAAAAACTTGGAAGTAGTTTTGAAAACGTTTATCAAAAGTATTAAAAAAATCATAATTTCGTGAATTCTTTTTTAAAATAATACATTTTCGATCAAACATGAGGGTAGAAATTACAAATGTCAAATTATTATAGCGATATCGATTTCGTTTTCTCGATTAGGTTTTCGCGATCGCTGTTGTATCAGTTGTAACATAGGAAATGAAACTGTTAGCATGGCCAATGGCCACGCCAACAAACGTAGATAAAAAACTTGCAGACACAAATAGTGCAGAGTACTAAAAAACCGACCTCAAAAGTCGTTCATCCCCTAGTTTGTCAGCCTCTTTTGTATACTTCTTCTTAATCATAACTGTAATATCTTAAGGTGCCTTATTATGAACATATTTTTGTTATTTTCTACTTGAACATTATAATGTGAACGAATGTTGTGAAATAAACTTGGTTTACCTACTCACCGCTGCTACTTGACCCACATTCGTACAATGAGCAACATTAGGTTGAACTACATAATTATATAGTATTTTTCTATATCATACATCCCAGATAAAACCAAAAAGTGCTGTAACCCAAATTTGTGGAACTCAGAAAACACGATTTGAAAGTTAAAAAAATTATTGAATGACACCAATAAATTTAACTAATAATATAATTAAAATAAACTATCACATTATTCGCAATAAGTTCCATTAAGTATTTTTTTAACTTGAAATCTTTCTCAATACCACCTATTTTTCAGTTACGACAGTATTTGTTTTCATTATGTATATTAAATAAAGTTACAATAAAAAAATGTAAATAACACGCATTATGTCGGCATTTTTATCGTATTTTTTATTGTGTCAAAGAAGCAACAATGACGCATCTCTGACCTGTTACACGGACGTTATCTAATAAAACTTATTACACACTAGAACCATAAATTTTACTTTGTATAGTCGACAAAGATCACGCACCTTTTTGCTAGCCCCAAGTAGCGCTTTCTCATGCAAAATACATAGAAACAAGGATGATAATGAAAAACGACGTGTAGAATAGCCTTTCTGACTTACTTGAATTACACCACGTTTAGCAGTATCTACATTTTAAGTAACTTAATTGATCTACGTACAGACGCCAACACATCAAACTACATATTGACGGATCTTGTTCCGTTGCACAGATATTGTATTTCGAATAGAAAATATTTGCATATTCCAAGAGTACGTCCAGGAAAGTACTGCCACCTTACCTGTTTCTGCCGCCAAGTAGGAATGCGAACATTACTGCGTACCGGATTAAAATGTAAAGGTGCTGATGAAATTGCAAGCACATGCGACTTATCAACTTATATCTTAGGGTGGCAGGCGCAGTGGCAGCGCCCCTTAGATCTTTGCGATTTAAAGCTCTGAGTGGTACTGCAACTGCTATGGATAGGCGTGTCGCTTAACATCAGGCGCACGATTTGTTCATCTGTCACTTGTTATCATAAAAAGAAGAAAAGTGTATAGCTTGAGGTGTTGTTGTTTCATTCATTCGCCATGTGTAAAAAATAAGAGATAACTCTCCTTTTCCAGAGTGTAAAAAATTTCGAAATTTGTTTTTCAGAGTGTAAAAAATTGCAAAACACGTGATACGTTGTATTGTATCTTTTACAAATGACACCTGAAATTGCGTATTTTTAATTTGAAATGTAAGACAACACAACAAAAAACATCGACATGTTGTTACCATTACCTTCTTATCATAGAGCGTTTATCGTTTTTCTTTTTCTTAACAATCGTCGCACGCAACCCCTTCTCCTCGATTTATTTTCAAAAGGAACAATGCGAAACAATAAAAAAGTAGGAAATGTGAAAACACGGGTTGAAACTTTCATGTGGAGTGGTAAACTTAGATTTAGTGCCATTGTGTGGAGAATTGAAAATTATGAATTATGCGGAGAAACACACTTACTCGGACCAGAAGTTACAGATGAAATATGAAAATCTTCAAAACCTGCTCTACTGGATACTACAATAATAATAACAATTTGTTTTACTAAAATAATTACAAAATGACCTCCGATCATGGGATATGTTGCCGGCCTCGTATAACACTGGCCGAGGGCGCGCGACACTTGACGAAATGTGATAGTTTTAATTTTTTAATTCTATTTTTATAATATTAGGCATATTAAGCACATTATTTTCCCCCTGTAGTACCTTGTAAATATTTGGGACCAACACAGAGGGCAGAGGGTAGCTGGAGAATCCGAAAGAACCAGGAGCTGTAGGGCATCGTACCTGAGCTCCATATTATCGGATAAATCCAATCCGCAAAACTCCGTTGGCTCGGACATCTCGAAAAAATGTCAGCTTATAGGGCGGTGAAAAGGACCCACATGGAACATCCTAGTGTCCGAAAACCGGTTGGTCGGCCCAAATACCGACGGAGGAACGAAGTGGAGAAGGACCTCTGTGACCAGCGTGCAGATAACCGGGAGATCGCACAAGATAGGGCGCACAGGCGTCAACTCGTATCGACGGGGAAGACACACTTCGAGTCGTTAAGATAGCGGAGGAAGTAAGTAATATTAGAAGAAATTACAATTATGAACAAAAGTATCAAACTTCTATCTTTGTGCGGGAACGTTAGATATCAAAGTAAAAAAAAATAGGGCGGGCCATGGATTTGAGACGCTCAGTAGTGCTGCGCCGACCGCGTAGTGCAGTCGATCTTTTTATCAGTAATGCTTTATAAACACTTTTTATTATGCATACTTATCGCCTTCTTAGGATTTCGCGACTACTACACAATATTGATTACATGGAGTGTCTTGTAGTATAGGGCAAGGTTGAGGGCACTAGACTGCGCGGAAGGTAGCCCATGCGATGGACCGATCAAATAGAGACACAAGAGCTCATGAAGGAGTCCACTAACAAAGAGAGATGACAAAATATCGTGAGGCGAGCCACATCAACCCCTTTTTTGCCACATCAACCCCTAACAAACATAATTAGTGATGACCACGACCGCTCTGTCAAGTCAATTTTTCTGTGTTGGTATAGCCGCCAGATCCAAAGATGATGAGGATCTCGATGAGCTCGTAAAATTAAAAGACGATTTAAGTTGACTGTAATATATTGGCAATAGGTAGCTGGTTTACAGGAGTAGTGCCATTAATCGCTAAACAGTGGTGGTTTCTTATAGAACAGTGGTGGTTTATATGTATATAAGTACAATAAAGAAGTGTCAAGGATGTACTGACAAAATTGAATAATTTACATTGAACATTTAATATTGATTCTTTTTTTAACCAAGTGATAGTGAACATCCTTTTTGACCTTTTTGAGTCCATACAAAAGTTCGTCAAATTGTAGTAGGGGTGAAATAACATGTATGTGGTGTCAGTTGATTGGTTCAAAGTAGACGCCTACGTAATGTGCCCTTGACGAGCGTTTAGTTGCTGCTTTGAAAGTAATATTAAATTTTATAACAAAAATTCTGTTGCGTTCACAACACTTGGTAATTTTATTTTCTCTCTTTCATCTTATTTATTTAATTTTTATATCCGAATATTATTCAGAATTAAAACATCATCATTAACTACCTCAGTGGCCGAATGGTTACCATGCCGGACTGCCACGCAGAGGTCCCAGGTTCGATTCCCGGGCCGGGAGAAATGTTTGTATGGCTTACATTTATTTCTCTCGTGACTTTGGGTGTAATTTGTGGTTGTCTATGTGTGTGTCCATGGCACCTGCGACACAGGGTTTCCCTAGTGCGGGGCTATGTTGAGTGTGTGCGTTATTTATTTATTTATCATACTCATCACACATCACCGCATACATCAACACGTACCGAACACATCATATTATTCACATTTTTCCCATCATTTATGTTCAAATAACGTTTAGATTTAAAACATTATACTTATCATATATTATCATACACATAAATCAACACATCAGGGATCATTTCCCAAATTTCTCATTTACCATTTTTTTCTCATATATTTTCTCTCAATTCATTTACACCCTTTTTATGATTTATTTACAATCTTTCATTCTTTTTCATGTTCCTCGTGATTTGTCAACATACATCTGAGGGTGACAGGCACAGCGGCAGTGTCACTCAGCTCTTTGCGGTTAAAAGCTCTGAGTGGCACTACAACTGCTATGGACAAGTGTGTCGCTTAACACCAGGTGCAAGATTTGTTCGTCCTATCACTTGGTTAAAAAAGAATCAATATAAAATGTTCAATGTAAATCATTCAATTTTGTTAGTACATCCTTAAAACTTCTTTATGAAAAAGCAGTAGGCGGCACTATACAGAAATCACATGAAAATCACACTATGAACCACGTAGTTTGTTTTTTTTAAAAAAGCGTTATATATATTCTGATTATATATCATATTCTGATATCATGAACGAGCTAAGAACAATATAATAATAATATCATTTATTTTATTACAACCTGAAAACATTGGTCTTCATTAGAAAGTGAATGGGAATATTATACCAATTTTTTACCTACAGAGAAACAGAAGACCACTGAACAAGAAACTAAAATTGTCCCTCCCTTTCGATTTTCGGTAGACCTTCGAAATTTGATATTCTCTCCATCCTTTGCCTTGCTTGGGATTGAATTTATTGGCGTGTATATTTGTTGGCCTATATTATTCCTTCTTGTACTTTGTTTTATCCCATTCTTCACAATTGCGTTTGTCACATATCTTATTTGTCTGTTCTTAGAACACTATGTACCTCAGGGTCATTTAAGATTTAACTTGTAGAGGCCACAAGTCATAGCCTTAGAGAAATGAGAATGCAGAAAGCTCGGGCAACAAAATTTATTGTATGATATGATAAAAGATAAAGAGGGAGGCAGTAACGAATAATAAATTACATAAAAAAGTACAAATATTATATCGAGTTCTTATGTTTTTGCGATTGTTACACATAGGAAGTGAAACTATTTTTCCGGATTTAAATCGCGTATATTTGTTTTTTCAGACAAACCGACGTTTCGGGCCCTTCACAGGTCCCATGGTCACGGTTGACTGAGGTGGTACAGTCTTCAACCAGTTATGTCTAATATTATTGCAAACCACCCTATTTTTTCACTATAATTACAATAGTTATTAATTAAATACCTTATTTTTAATTTTATAAAGAAAACATTCCAATTTACGCTACATTAAGGTTTACAAATTATTTTATTGAATGAATTATTATTAAGTTCAATTTATTATTAATTAATAATAGGAATTAGAATAAACTAAAACATATTAATTAGTACTGCAGTCTTATGTCTGTTTAGGATTTTTCATTAGAGGAAATACTGGATCCCAAACTGGTGGTACGGAGAAACCATCTTCCCTGTTGAAATTAGGATGTTTTCTAATTTCAGTGGCCTCTCGCAGCATCCTGGGTAGATAACGGACTTCTTTTGCAAGGACCTGGGGTTTTTCAAACTTCATTGAATGTGTAGGAGTATCCATGACATGCTCGCAGATTGTAGGCTTGTTTACGAGACGGTGTTTGACATCAGCTATATGTTCTTTGACCCGGGTGCAAATACTTCGCTTCGTTTGTCCAATATAAGAGAGACCGCACTCACAGTCAAGCTTGTAAACTCCTGCTTTCTGTAAGGGGATGTTACATTTCACGGGTCTCAGGAATTGAGAAATATTCCTCAGGGGCTTGAAATAGGACTTGATAGATGCACGCCTGAGGATTCTTCCGTTCCTGTCTGTAACACCTCTCACGTAAGGTAAAATGGCAGGTTTTCGCTCGACGGGAGATACCGGGGAGCCCATCTCTATACCGTCAATTTATAGGTAGAATTCATTATTCCACAATAGATAGCCTGATGTTAGGCAGTGTTCTAATAATTCTGCATATCCGCTCACGCGATACATGCAGCCGTAGACGCATACCACATCCAGAGGTGCCGGTGATGATTTTATACCGATTTATCGGATATCGAAGTTATAACAGGTAAAAGAATTAATATTAATTGCTATTTCGGTAACTGCTCTAGCAAACCATAAAGTTTTTAATGCCTGGGTCTGCCATTTAAAAAAATAAACAACTTCAAATATACGTCACGACAATCGTGTGTGTTATTGTTTGGGCTGGTGATTTCGGTGTTTATTTATTGAAAACATACCGTAAGTAGCGTTTTTTAAGTTTACCCTGAATATAAATGTTTATAAACTATACTTTAAGTAGTAATTTCATGGTAAACGTTAGAACTACTCAAACAGAATATTATCATATTTATCCAAGTACACCAAAAATTTCATTAGTGCTTTTTAAGTGCAGGATTTGCGGTGTATTACTGCATTTTATTTGAGATATTTTTGTCGGTAGTACGGAGGGTATTTATTTAGCAATGCAGAATAATAATTTTTATTTATAAAAACTTGTATTTAAACTGAATCCTTTTCTAATTTGCGAAACCAAATAGCCGCCATTTTGCGGTAGGAGGAGCGCATCGCGTGAGCGGATCAATGGACATATTATGTTCCTTTAGCTTTTTACGTACAATTTCAATGCAGTCTTTTACTGGTAGGTTAGTAAACAACGACTGAACATCAAAACTGACCATATCGTCATCATCAGTTAACCGTAGATCTTTGATTCCACTGATGAAATGGTATGAACCCTTCACATGTTTAGAAGTGTTCCCTCTCAATGATGACAGTACCTTTGCCATGTGTTGAGCCAGTCTGTAGGTTGGTGTGTCAATCTGGCTAACTATGGGGCGGAGTGGGGTGTTAGCCTTATGTATTTTTGGTTACCCATACAGTTTTGGAGGTTTTACGCAGCAGGGTACAAACTCACTTACATCAAGTTGCAGCGTATCGGAGTACTTAGATAATAACTTAGATGTTGTTTTTAATATCTTGGTGGTAGGGTCTTTTTTACCTTTTTATACGTGCTTACATCCGACCATGGGACCTGTAAATGGCCCGAAACGTCGGTTTGTTTGAAAAAACAAATATACGCGATTTAAATCCGGAAAAATAGTTTCATTTTCTAGGTACAAATATTATTATAACATTTCCTATAAAACTAAATAACACAATCCCAAAAGGGCCTATATAACTATAGAATTTCTAAGCGAAGTAAAGTTTGAAGGAAATCAAAATGATTTGCGATTTGTGACCACGTCCTCTCGTTTCAAGAATTTTGAAGGCAACGGATCGAACAAATATAAGAATAGTGAAGGAAAAGGGTATTCGAAAACGATTCAAAATTTAAAAAATAAGGGGATGACAAAATGGTGGGATGACAGTGAAGTAGGTCAGGATCGTCACAAACTCAACTGCTATTTTATTTTATTTTAATTTATTTATTGTACAGGAAAAGGCACAGATTACATATAATAAAAGGAAAACACAAACAAAAGGTACTGCTTATTTCTATAAGAAATTTCTTCCTGCAGACCTTAATGCAGGACAAAATAACTACCTTTACGTGCACAAAAAACAAAATTGCGTAATAAAATTAAACTATTACAAACTAGATAAATACTTAAATAAAAACATGTTTATATCTTATTTTCAAAGGTCCAAAGTGCCAAGCTTAATATTCTTTTGGCGGTACCATGTTTTTGTTATAAAAATTGCTCAAAAACCAAACTTTTAAACTAATTTAGTTCAAACATTATTATTTCCTTCAGGTGTACACAGACATATTGAAAATATGAAGCTAGTGCTTAAAAATCACGTAATTTCAAAATACCTGTTTTTTAATTTCCCAATACTACCAATTTTTAACTAAAACCATCAAATTTGAGGTAATTATGTTATGGTGTCACGACGTTATGGTGTAATTAACATAAATTAAATGTGGAATTATACATAACCACGTAATTACAGTGGATCAATCTTAAGCAAGTTGTCATTAAGTTGTTACATTTAAATGCAAATTACGCACACTTCTTTCTAAAAAATACACTTCCATAATGTTCAACAGATTCTACGATTAGTATCTACGCAACGTTTGGAAAAATTTGGATTTATGACACAAAAAGTTCGCTCGAGTGCATGATTTATAAAATTATAAATATACATAAAGGTAAATTACATTAAAAACTTATATAAAAATTAAATATAGTGATAGGACGGATACAATAGGTAGATAAAATTAGATCACTGCGGCAGGACGCGCAAGCCCCTCCCCATGCGCTGCTTCAAGTGCAAGGGGATTGGCCACACCAGAGCCCTCTGTCCGTCACTGTGGACAGGAGCGGGCTCTGCTTCAGGTGTGGTCAAGCGGGACACTCGGTCTCCGGGCGCAGGGCGACCCCGCGGTGTTCAGTGTGCACCGCGACTCGCCGCCCAGCGGACCACTTAATGGGGGGGAGGCCGCACGTTCGCAAGAGCAAGTCGGTGGGAACCCCAGCCCCCACCCCCCTTGTTGAGGAACAAAGTATGGACGAGTGATGCCAGCACGCTAAAATACAATACTACAGGGCAACCTCAAACAATGCGCCAGGGCATAGGACCTATTGGTCCAGGCCATGGCGGAGTGGGGGGTTGCGGTGGCGCGAACTGGGCGGGGGATCGGGAGGAAACGGTGGCCAGCGTCAGTGACGGCTGCCGGGAACTCCCCCCTCCAGTGGTGAAGGAGCGCAGGTCAGGGTTCGAGGTGGGGAGAAGTCGTTCTAATTGGGGGGTACTTCTCTCCAAAATGCTCTCTGGCCCAATTCCAGGCGTTCCTGGAGAACCTAGAGAGGGTGGTGAGGAGGGCAGCTCCGGCGCCGGTGTTGGTGACCTCAACGCCAAGAGCGCTGCGTGGGGTTCCCCGGTCACCAATGTCAGGGGACCAGAATTGGAGAATTGAGCGGCAGCCTTAGGGCTGCTCGTCCTCAACCGAGGCCATGCCAACACGTGCGTGCGGCGAAATTGGGGGTCATCGTGGACGTCACGTTTGCAACCCCCTCACTAGCAGCGCGAGTATCCGGCTGGCAGGTACTGGAGGATGAGGGTACCCTCTCCCGTCCTCCCCCACGCCGCCCACGACGACCTCCAACATGGCCCCCGGGGGGACTTTCCCAAATGGGCAGTCACCCGCCTAGACTATGCGCTTGCAGAGGAAGCAGCCCCGTCAGTCTCGTCGACGTGGAGCAGAAGGCGGTCACGTTCAGGGAAGACTTGACCGCCGCCCTGCTCCGCAGGAGGTTGAGCGGGACCGCCGCCTCGCGGCGCTGCGCATGCGGAACCGGTAGAAATTGAGCATGGCGGATCTCCCCTATGAAGCTTGTACCATAGGGGCGATCCGCCCTGTCCTCGTACAGTGGGTGAACAGGTCCGACGGGTCTCTGACGTACCACCTCGTGCAGGTGCCGACCGGACACGGCTGCTTCGGGTAATACTTGCACAAGGTGGCGAGGAGGGAACCGTCCCTGTCGTGCCACGAGTGCGATGCTACGGATGACACCGCGCAGCATACCCTAGAGGTGTGCCGCCAGTGGGATGAACAGCGCCGTTCTCTGACGGAGACAATAGGGCAGGACCTCTCGCTGCCGGGCGTGGTTGCCGCCATGCTCGATAGTGAGGAGTCCTGGGAGGTGGTGATCTCCTTTTGCGGAGAGGTTATGTAGCAAAAGAAGAACGCGGCGGACGCGCACCCGCTTCGGCACAGACGTACGGGGAGAAGGCGAACGCAGTTCTCTGCTCGCCTGGTCCCCTAGTGACGCCAGCTGGCTCTGCACAGGGACTCCGGAGCCTGCATTGCACGGCCTCACTCGTCTGGGGGGCGGGTCGGAGGACAACTGACCCTGCCCTCCGTTGGCACGGGAGCCCTGGCACAAGCTAAGGCGACCGGGCGGCGTCGTGGTGAATGTTCACCGATTCCACGGTACCGACTCAACCGGCGAGAGGTAAACCCGGGGAAGTTTTAGTGTGGTAAGCCCTCTAAGCTGTTAGAAATTGGGTCTCCTATTTGGTCCATAAATTTATATACCATTTTTTTTAAAAAAAGAGACCTCATATCCGATGTAGGCTTTAACTACCGTGGTCAAATAGCTTGCAAACCGGTTTCCATGGTGTCGCTATCTCTGAGGTTCCGGGTTCGATACCCGACCGGGTCAATGTAGAAAAACTAACTTTTCTACATTGTTTCAGGGTCTGGGCGTTTATGGTACCGTCGTTGTTTCCGATTTCCATAACAGAAGTGCTTTAGTTACTTACATTGAAATCAGAGCAAGTTAGGTGACGTTAAGTAAGTTGTCTAATATTAATTTATTATGTAACTGTAAAGACTGGTACTTAATAACCGCAGCCGATAACCCGGTTCAGGGTCAAGGGTAAGTCAAGTTCAATAGATTAGTTTTAAATTCGACTATATGGCGCCTGCAGTAAGAACGGTCCAAAATGTAAAGCGTGTAGGTAAGTAATATAATAAAAATATAAACTCAAAACACAAAATCGGATTTTACACGAATAATGGCAAATGCGTACATATATAGATAAATAAAGTAATCTCCGCTATTGAAATATGGAAATAAAAAACATGATATTGTTCGCTTTATATCATATTTACGGGGTAATATTGGGTACTATGTAAGCGTGTAATCTCCGTTAAAACTTGGGAAAAGTAATACACCGGTATTATTTTTAAAATACTGTTAAACTAACAGTCGTTGAAAAGTTGCAAGTTTTACTAAGTTTTAAGGAGGAAGGTTTTTTAATTATATGCTCATGACATCGAGTATATAACCAGAACTAGAGACGAAATGTCATTTGATTTGTTGGAAAACAATTCTGCCAAATCATTACTGTGACAACTGCGCTCCGATTGGCTAGCCCATATTCGAAATAATTGGCGGGTGTCGTCAATTGTTTCACCTCAAATATACCAGTTTAACTTGAGCTTTGCTATAATGGACCAAAAGTTTAAAAATTACATATTTAATTTACCCATAAAATGTGATTCCGTTTGTTTTGTAATAAGATATTTTGCTGTTTTTGGATCTAATTCCATGATGACGGCTGACTAAGTCAGTCGGCCGTGATCATGGAACCTGTAAGGGGTCCGAAACGTTGGTTTGTTTGAAAAACCAAACATACGCAATCACACCTGAAAAAATTGTTTCATTTTTGTGTGTCAATGACTGTTTCCATGGAGTGAAAACCCGCTCTAAAATAAGGAAGAATGAAAATGTACGCCGTGGTAAAGAAGTTGTGACCTGAGATAATAATTTATGTTCTTAGTTAGTCGGTACAATTATAGTTCCAAAAGAAGGATGGCTTTCGCCAATGCCTCAGTTATTATAAAATCAACGAAGAGCAGTTCCTGGACTTGTTAGTATAATTTTGCGTTCTAGTTTATGCCTAGTTATCAATATATTCGTCGTCAATCGGGAATAAAGAAATTGTAAAACAATATATTTTAGAATATACCGATTTTGACGATTCTTTTTTTATTGGAAAGAGGGTACCTACCTCAGTATTGATCCCATTTAAATTTGAAGGAAAAATTCTACCTCTAAGGGTGGCAAAGTAGGGGATGAATCCGGTTTCGCGCACTTTCCGATAACCGATTTCAATTAAACTTGGCAAATAGATGTAACTCCACGAACTCTAGAGGTCGTTTTTTTACTGCCTCCGTGGCCGAACGGTTACCATGCCGGACTGCCACGCAGAGGCCCCAGGTTCGATTCCCGGGCCGGGAGAAATATTTGTATTGCCTACATTTATTTCTCTCGTGAGTTTGGGTGTAATTTGTGGTTGTCTATGTGTGTATCCATGGCACCCGCTAGTTATAATTGAACTTAAAATTAAATTTACGGCAACTTCCTCTACAAGTACAGTCTACCGGTTCGACGGTCAGTTGTTTTGTGTCTATTTGTTGACTTCTTTCTCATGGCTGATTGCCATATTCTTTCAGAAAAATCAAACCCACCGAAGTATGATCGCCATTGCAAGCTCACGACACATGTTTTCGAAATCATTGAATTCTCAATAAAATCGAGCAAACAGGGAAAAATATGTGAAACTATAACAAAAGGAATATCTAAAAATTGTTAGTTTATTATACACGAATCCCAAATTCTACATTACGGTATCAAAGGACAAATAAGCCACGCTCCAAAGTAACATAAGAGTTCATACCCTTGTCACATATGAATTTCCCGTGGGGACATAAAAATCTGGGAACAGTTACTGGGCCTCATACGTGAGTTTATTGAGAAATATTTATTACAAGAGTTTCTGCTTATAACTTTACCACATAACTACTGAACCGTAACTTGCACCATATATACTCGTATATATTTTTAATTGGGTGACATTAGAACGAAATAATTCCCTTAACGGGTTACGTACGCTTCAGATCACCCACACCCGAACCTATTAAGTAACGTTCGCTTCCGAAATTGATTTTATTACAATTCCACGAGTTATCCGGCTTATCGTCGAGGTCGTCAATGATATTAAGAAATTCCACCAAATACGAAATAATCTTCGATTGAATTTTTCAACGTGCAAACTGAACACTCTATATCATGAAAACAATTCTGTAAATACGAGCTATTGAATAGAATGAGCAATTTAGCTTGTGCAAACAGAAAATGGAGTACATTCATTTTACTTACCAGCGAGCAAGTAAGCACCGTCTAACATTCAACACTTATTACAAAAATAGGTTGAAGCAATCACGCTAATGAAAACAGGGCACGTTGCCGTCCAGTAAATATTCAGCGGGTATCCTGCAACTTTTTAACACATGCAGGCGCAATGTTCGACAAGCTTGAAAACAGGGGCCAAAAGAAATAACCATTATATAGGCGTAACAGCGCGTGCAAATTAACACAAAATGCATGCAAATTAAAAATATGTTGGAAGCTGTGTAGCTTTAAGTCGACACAGTTTTAATACTGGCATATTATTTTATTCTGTATTAGAAAGCTAGTCATCATTTCAATAAGAAATAAATAAAGAAACCTTCCGACCGTAACTGGTTTTTATTATACTATAATCAGCAACAAAATTTACATCGTACAGTAAAAAGTTTCCATACTGGTAATAAAAAACACATTGTAAATTATACCGCAAAGCCACGCATTTTATGTTCAATTTTGAGCACGCTGAAATATCTACAATTATTTTACCTCTTTCAGTGCCTAGCGATTTCACGTTCATAAAATCATCTAAAGACATTACAGTGCAAACAATCTATTTCTTGAACAAAAGTTGGTACATATGTAGTTATTTTATGTTTTGTTATAAAAAATATGTAATTAGAGGAATAGGTAGCTTCAGTTGCAGTAGAGCTTCTTGTGAAAGTTCGTCCAGGGAAGTACTGCCACCTTACCCTATTTCTGAACATCACTGCGTCTCAGTTTTGAAGGGCTAAGGATGCTGGTAAAATTACAAGCACATGGGACTTGTAAACTTATGTCTCAGATTGATGGGCGCAGCGGCAGGACCCTTTGCGATTTCAAGCTCTAAGTGACATTACAACTGCCACGGACAGGCGTGTCGCTTGCTACCACACGCTTAACTTGTTCGTTCTGTCACTTGATTTCATAAAAAAAGGTGTAAATTCATGCCCAGGACTGTGATAACAGCTTAAGTATAACGCTGTTATGTTCTTCTGCTTATCTGGCTGTGTGTCCTTGTAACAAGCACCACGCGATCGAACAACGCTATTCTTATGGCAATGGTCTACGAATAAAATGCTAATTTTTCAATTGCACTAAGTAAGTGCTGTTACTTTGAATTACTTTGTTGTTTCTATTGCGACACTTTGTAAAACAACCACTATTATTCTGTCGATGCAACGACATCAATGTTTATAAGATCGTTAAACGGCTTTTTCATCGTAGTTAGCGTTTAAACATTACCGTTTAGCAAACACGTGTACTAAAAACCAAAAGATTTGCGCATTTTTGGACTGTATCTTTTTAAGATAACTTTCCTTTTCGAATAGTTTCATAGAACATTATTAAGTATGATTAGCCTACAACTCATTTTAGCTTAGCAAAGTGTTCTACGTAGGAAATGAAACTATATTTCCGGATTTAAATCGCGTATATTTGTTTTTTCAAACAAACCGACGTTTCGGCCCTTACAGGTCCCAGGTCACGGTGGAATCATGGTGATGATTGACGGTAGTTAACCGTGACCATGGGACTTGTAAAGGTCCCGAAACATCAGTTTGTTTGAAAAAATAAACATACGCGATTTAAATCCGGAAAAATAGTTTCATTTCCTATGTGTAACTATCGCGAAAACCTAGGAACTCCAAATGTGGTCTACAATTTTCGTTTTTTTTATTATTACAAGTGACGGGGAATAACACTTGGATCTGGTGTTAAGCGGCACGCTTGCCCATAACAGTTGCAATGTCACTCAGAATTTTAAATCGTGAAGATCTTAGGGACACTACCACTGCGCCTGTCACCTTCAGAGTTGACAAATCTCATTTGCCTGTAATTTCACCCTTAACATTTGCATCCTTAACGCAGTGATGTTCTCATTACTGCTTGGCGGCAGAAATAGATAAGTTGGCAGTACTCCCCTGGACGAACTCTTTCACAGGGAGCTTTACTGTTACTAAATTGATAATATGTCTGCGTATATAGAATTTTACTATAACTCTACACGATACTCCGCTGCACTACCTGCGGCGCTTCCACGTTAGCTCCCACTTATGGGATTCTCTTGGAACGCGTTAGCTTAATCTGCTAAAATACCTGAAAGGTCGTGCCTACTCTTCCTGCTTACATTTGTTGGACAGTTTTCGTAGCTGCGTAGACATAAAGCTCTACGTTACCTGCTTTAACTTGTGAGACGGTTTCGTAGCTGCATAGTCGTAAACCATCTCGTTATACTACACTATTAGTATTTTCTAAGTGGCTACATACATGAATAAACGTCCAGCTAGCAAGGCTTCCAATTTTAATTGCGTATGCCCAAAGAGCTTTCAATCTTAAATATTTAATATATTAATAATAATATCACCGTAAATCTTAATAGTAGCAAAAGCTACGAGAAAATTTTGTAAGGTTTTTTATTATACAAAATAGTCAACGGTAAATGACATCCTTAAGTTCTGTCGTCAAGAAAATGAACCATATTCTACTAATCTTAAGTGTATTGTCACTTGAATCAATATGACACGTAGCGAAATTCATTAACGAGTTTTGTAGAAAATATTATTAAAAATCATAAAATATTCAGAGAAAATATAGACCATACAAATGAAATGTTGAATCGTGTGTACATTTCAAGAAATCCACAAACGTTACGGAATATTTTTTAACACAGGTTTGTATATATTTATTAGAAGCTGTAGAGCGCCTTGTGAAAGAGTTCGTCCAGAGAAGTACTGCCACCTTACCTATTTTTGCCGCCAAGCAGTAATATGAGCATTGCTACGTTTCGGGTGCTGGTGGAATTACCAAGTCAGATTTGTCAACTTATGGCTCAGGATGACGGTTGCCACTGTTGTGGCAGTGCCCCTCTGATATCTGTGATTTAAATCTCTGCGAGGTACGACTTGTTCTTCCCGTCACTTGGAAACATAAAGAAAATATAACTGTACCAACCTTTTTCACAGCCTTACATTGCGACGGGTTTAGATTGTGGATAAACGTAAGCCTATACTAAATTTAGAAAAGCTTGCTTCTGTAAATAAGGAGGATGTAGTATATCAGAGTGCTAAGCTTCGCTAGTAACTTAGCAGCAAATCTGAAACTATAAACACCAATTCATACACGGTACAAAACAAAACGGTGACTGTCTCTTGAAATTATCCCTTCATTAATCTTCAACTACTTTTGCAAAAAAAATGGCGAGGAAACCTATTATAAATATGTTTCCAATAAAAAAAGATCATAATAAAATGAATACCTAATACAACCTACTCACTTTGTGCGATGTAATTAATTATATTACCTGAGCTAGAGTTGCCTAAAGCTATATCGATAATTTTTTTAACTATACATTACGGACATAAGGTGAGGAACACTTACAAAAAGTGTAATTTTTTATTTATTTAGTGCACACCTTAATATATAAGTAAGTAATAAAAAATCGGAGTACAGAGGTAAATGATATGCAATCTTTGGCTACCATCTACCTTGTCTCGCCTTCTTCTCAGAAGAAGAAGAAGTCTTCCTCCTGTACACCAATTGCCACGGCCGATCTAGAAGTCTTTAAATAGGTTTC
>NW_020654422.1:14997714-15027694 GCF_003589595.1 Hyposmocoma kahamanoa
AAGTCATTGATATGCAGAAGGAACAGCGTGGGCGACAGCACGGAGCCTTGTGGCACCCCAGCATTAACTGTCACGAGCCGCAAAGTGCCTCCGTCAACAAGGACACGCAATCTTCGCTCGCGCAGAAAGCCGGAGATCCACTCACAAAGGCGGCCGGGAAGACCATATGCCGGAAGCTTGGAGAGGAGACTACGGTGCCAGACCCGATCAAAGGCCTTAGCAATATCCAGACTTATCGCTAAGGTTTCGCCCTGTTTGTCGATAGCTTCACCCCAGAGATGCATTAGATACGCTAGAACGTCACCCGTTGATCGGTTCGGCCGAAACCCGTACTGTCGATCATTAAGAATGGAGTGACGTTCCAGGTGCCGGATTATCTGGATATTTAGAATCCGCTCCATCACTTTGCAGAGCACTGAAGTGACAGCTATTGGGCGATAGTTTGTCGGATCAGACCGATCTCCTTTCTTGGGGATAGGTTGCACGTTGGCCTCCCTCCAAGCTAGGGGCACGTTACCAGATTGGTATGAGAGGCGGTATAAGCGCGTCAGTACGGGAGACAACTCCGCCGCACACCTTTTAAGGACGATAGGAGGTATCCCATCTGGACCATAGGCTTTCCGCACGTCAAGAGTCTGCAGTTCCTTGCGGACATCACATTGCCTGATAACTATATCAGGCATTGTGACTCCGCAGTGGGGAATTGACGGCGGTTGCGCATCTTGGTCGTGAATGCGTGAGTTAGCCCCAAAAAGGTCGGCCAATAAATTGGCTTCCTCTTCGGGGCCATAGGCCAAAAATCCATTGGGATACCTCAAAGGCGGCAGCGACGAACGACAAAAATTGGACTGCACGGCTTTGGCCAGGCTCCAGTAGGCACGGCTACCGGTGGGATGGGCTACCAGCTTCTGGCCAATCCGTGAAACGCGCTGGGCATCCGCTCTTATGTAAGCCCTCCTGCAAGACTTGGTTGCTTTGTTATAGGCTGCTTTAAGGGACGCAAGGTTGGGATCCTTTGTTACACGACCCTTGATCCAACCACGATAGGCAGCCTGTTTCTCACTAACAGCGTCCATGCATTCGCGATTGAACCAAGGGCGTCCTCTGCGATTGGCGATGACACTGGAAGACGGTATGTAGTAATTCATAGCCGTTCCAATCTCATCGACAACAGCATCGGCAGCTGCTGAGGCATCCTTTCCCGCAAAGCAGTGCTGCAACCAAGGGATGGACGCAAAGTAGTCGCGCATACCATCCCAATCCGCCGACGAGTAGTGCCAAATGCGACGAGTGACCTCCTTCAGCTTAGTTGGAGGCATTTGGGAAACCTTACACCCAACCAAACAGTGATCAGAACTTCCCAGGGGGGCGCTGACTGATACTGTATAGTAGGTAGGGTGACTCGCGAGCAGAAGGTCAAGCAAAGAGGGTGCATGATCCGATATGTCTGGAACCCGGGTGGGCTGGGTTACCAGTTGGGTCAAGTCATGCGTGAGAGCGAAAGCGTGGGCAGTTCTTCCTGCATGGTCAGTCTTGAGGGAACTTAACCATGATTCATGGTGAGCATTAAAGTCCCCCAACACGACCATCTCCGCAGATGGGAACTGCGCCTGCGCGTCAAGAGTCGCCTGGCTCAGTTGGTCAAAGAGCCTAGTTGTCTCCGCATCCCCGCTGTGGGATCTATATAAGCACGCGAAGACTCTAGCTGAACAACTAGATTCTACGAGCACCCACATAGTGGAAAAGGAGGGGTCCTCCAGGCAGCGCAGACGGCGACAGCACACATCCGAATGAATATATACACATACCCCGGCTTTGGCCTGAAAGTTTTCCTCAAGCGAGTAGCCGGGGTAGTTCAAGTAACTCATATCATTCGGACGGCGAATCTGCGTCTCCGTCAGGAAAAGCAGGGCAGGCCGGGCTGTCTCGAGGTGATGGTGGACAGCTTTGAGGTTGGAGTGGAGTCCGCGGATGTTAGCGAACTCAATAATAAATGCGGTGGGGGGATTAGGCACCGCTGAACGATCTGCATTCTTATGTTGCGCTGTCATGGTGGGTAAGAAGGACGGTAGTGTGAAGAGATGAAGCCTTCGGCACTGCACCGAAGAAGAAAAATGAGGGGAACTGCAATACATGCCGTTGATCTTTTGAAGGATAGCCGGCTGACCCGCCGAACGGAAGGGTCCCCGTACCCCCCCGGGATATGCCGCCGGGACCCCAAATTCCGGTCACTAACCGGCACGACGACCTACCCCAAGATTATGCGCGGCATGGTGAGGCAGCCTCTAGGGGTAGTTAGTCCCTATTGGGCCCCTGTACTGTACCGCGGGCGGCCAGCGGACAACCGTTTCTACGGGTCTCCCTGGCCGGCAGGTCAACTAGATATCCCTCAACAAGTGACAAGGCGAATATCCGCCTCAGTCCTCCCAGATACCGCGCCGAAAACTCCACGTGCACTGGATATACACCAACTGATCCCTGAACGCGATTCGCAAAAGCGTTTCACTGTGGAGGGTTTTCCGCCGTGTGTACTGTGGTCGCTATCCAGTCGGCACAAAGCCTACCACAACGCTAAGCAGATGGACACTTGTGACGCCCTCAGTCGCCTCTTACGACCCCCACGGGCATGTATGGGGAGGCGACAATGTATTCTTAAGCCGTCGCCCCACGGCAAAAAGTAAATAATAAATAAAATATTTAAAACCGTTTATTGTTTCCTATAGTGGACAGACGGCAGCAAATGAAGCTACACATTGCCAGATCTTGTTCCGCTGCACTGTGGGCAATATTCGAACAAATGTGTGTAGCTTGATGTGCTGTGCAGGCGCACAGGGCATGTGTTTTTATGATTTTGTGTGCGTGTGTGTGTGTGTGTGTGTGTGTGTGTGTGTGTGTGTGTGTGTATGTATGTGTGTGTGTCACACAGACACTCACACAGCCACTATGTACAGAGATACTTTGTGTAATGCACGCTGACGGTTCAATTACATCTAAATATTGTCCGTATCGGGTATTCTTTTCCACGTAACAATCTTATCAATGATATCAAAAGCTAGTCATTCCTTTGAAGACGCTTCATACTCACAGATTATTTACTTTCATCTATCGAAAGGGCAACAACCAAACATCGATGTTAATTTTTAAATCAGCACTAGCGATGAGAGATCGTATTCTGTGTATTCGCCGATAGCCCTATCCAGGGATGATTTATTGATTTTACTTGCTCTGAAAACGATTATAAACGCGACATGAATGGCGTGCTTTACAAAATCTCGTATAAGTATTCACAATTTTGCGTTAATTAATCGAGTGCTTTAATGTTACCCATCAATTATCGGTGAAATGAGAAATTTTTTAAGGCATATAATTTTGTTAAAATTATCTTTCGCCCTTTTTAGTACAACAGACATTCGGTATGAGAGCACTAGGTAAATACTGTACATGAATTGGAGTAATAGACAGGATGGGTCGTAGTTATCGAGTTATATTCTCGTTATCCCACGCGGATCCGTGACGCTTTTCCTACCAGTAACGTCTAATCATGGGGTATCTTATTGATACAAATTTTAGCACATATTTAAAACTGTAAATGACGACACTTGGATAAAATACTAAGTATTAAATCACGAAAATGTGAGGTATGTCGTACTAAATGAAAGTATAAAACATAAAAAAACAATGCAAAATTATTTGAACAACATTTTAGGAATGTTCAAATAAAATTAATTTACGGTATCCTGTCGTTGAAAAGGTAACAAATTGGAGGTTTCTCAATTATTTATGTACTTTTTACCCACTTCAAAAAAAAAGCTGGAGGTTCTCAATTTTTCTATTTGTTTTTTGTGTATGTATGTTACGCGATAACTCCGGCGGCATTTGTGAACCGGTTTTGATGATTCCTTTTTTGTTGGAAAGAGTCCGCAGGAGTGGTCCCATCTAAATCATTGCGATGCTATTATTTCTGTTATTGTATAATTACGCATGAACAAGAGCAATAACCTTGACTATATGTAATAGCATAAAATTGGGTATCTGTACAGTATTACATTATCTGTGGTCCTATGGACCACGGTGGCCCACCACGAGGGGACGGTGATAGGAATATTATTTTTGTTAATTTTAAATGTTGGTAACATTGTAAAATTAATTATAGCAAAGAGTAAATGTAACTCATAAGAATGTTTTTTAGCTCGCCTCTTGGAGGACGGTCGCGTGATGAGTTTAGAGCAGACTGTTGTCACTGGAGTAATCGACAAACTTATTTTTGTTCATAAATAAATATTACATTACATTACATACATTGCTCTAATCGTAAAGTAAGTAGCTAAAACACTTGTATCATGGAAATTGGAAACAACGAGTGTACCACAAACACCCAGACCCGAGATAATATAGAAACGTTTGTTTTTCTACTCTGACCCGGCCGTAGTTTGAACTCGGGACAGAGATGGTGACATCTTGACAACCGGTGTACAGTCAAGAGCACGTCAAACTTGACACTTTGTATTTTGGACTGTTGTTCATCGCAAGCGGCTTAAGGTTGAATTTATATTTTAAGTGTCAAGCTTGACGTGCTCTTGACCCTGTACAAGCCTCTCGACAACGAAGGCCGTCTACCAAAACAGGCCAAAAAGTAATATGTACAGTCGCCTAACATTAAATTCCTGATACGACTTCTAAGAATACCAATGTGCAGTATCAGATAACCAAATGTCTTTAATCTACACTACCAAAAATCTTTGTAACGAATATTTTATAAATAACAGTTCGAGGTATGACTGATTGTATATAATACATTATTACAATCATACGTAGTCAAAGATAAACAAAGAGAATGAAAACATATACGTTACTCCGGTCGCGAGACCTCATGTTCAATTTATTTGAAGCAGAAATTGTTTAAATTTACCAATCGAACACATGTTAAAACTGCGTTCATATTCAGCAATCACCATTATGTTTGTAATAACGTATGACATTTTTTATGGTATACAATTTGGTAAACAGGCTACCTTAAGGGAAGTAGCTAGCTATTAGTTACCTATAAACATGATTTACGAAGGAAATATGAATAACACAAATATGATATTTTTGGTACAGGAAAACATCGTGATGAGAACTATATTTCGAGGAAAATTCACGACTATTGGAAAACGTCTGAAGTCCTCATTGGGCCAGGTTGGTGGACTATGGCCTAAACCTTCACCTGAGAGGACACCTCAGCAGTGAGACGTACAAAAGGGGTGGATGATGATGAAATATGATTCCAACTGTAGGATACAAGATCTTATTCTAATGTGAATCAGGTTCATTCAATGTGAACGTAAAGACAAAATATAGAGGGTATGATGAGGATCTGTTCAAATGCATTTTAAACAAAAAGTAACAAAACTGTTTGGTTAAAATTCTAAAACAATCAGTCAACAGATCGAATAAGTAACACTTTCATGTATATTTCGAAGATTTCGACCTGTCATCACTTTTTCCAACAATATTCATTCGTATAGCATCGTAGAATCGTATTTGAAAAATGGTAGTCCAAACGCGAGGTTGTTTTTCAACTATACAACCACTACTATAGTTGCATAGTGCTGTACGAAAATAAAACATTCGGTTTATTCAATTCGAGTTTTTGTAATCGAAAATTTCAATCACAATTGAACGAGTATCTAAGTGTAAGGATTTGTAAGAGGATTTAAAACTATGATTTCGGAAATTTTAAGTATGGTTTTTAGTCATACTAGCGACCTTCCTTACATAAGTAAGAAAGATCGCTAGTATGACTCAATTAAAGAAATAGATTCATTCAAATAGTTAATCGATTTGTAGTTGGCATTACAATTGGCCATCACTAACGACCGTTCATGGTCGGGTCAATGACTTGTTTGTTTACTTTTGTTTAAAACGGATTGAATCGAAGTATACAGTTATTTTGGTCTAGAAATATTTAAGTTAGTTATAAATATTTAATATTATTTTTTTCGGTATATTAGAGAAGTCCCTATTTGAAAAGGTGTTAGTATTAATGGTTGGAACTAAACCCCAATTCTAGTGTAACACAATTACGTTACATTGGTGCAATTGCGGAACTACTCTAAGAAAAACTTCGTTATCCGAGATCCGACAGAGGTGTTTACTTTCATGACAATAAAACTTTGTCATAGGTAATCATTTGTAGTTTCGTGACAATAAAAACCGTGTTATGGGAAACGAATACCGTCTATAAAGTGTTTGTCAATAAAGTTTTTTTCTTAGTGTACAACATTATCATGTTGGCGACGCTAAATTTAACAGGTTAATGTTGTTAACCACAAGAATTATGTAATTAGAAAAATAACAAGTCAAGTTTAATCCACTACACAATATTATTAAAACACACAAAGTGTTGTTTATGGTGATCATATTTGTTCTTACTTCCTTGTAACAAGTTCCTTATATTTTTGCAGCAATAAATATTTTTTTCATGATACCAAGTGATGCGACGAACAAGTCGGGCACCTGTTGGTAAGTGACACGCCTGTCGCTCAGAGTTTTAAGTCGTAAAGTAATGATGGGTACTTTAATTTCACCACTAGTGCTTGGCGCCAGAAAGACGAACTCATTCACAAAAAGCTCTAAAATTAATTATTGTAGCAAAACATTTAACTAATGGATTTCATCATGTCCTGATTGATTCAATTGATAATCTAACTTGACTAAAATGAATGTTTATCAGTGTACGAAAGCTTTTATTTATTTAGTTTGTACAACTTACACTTACAGTACTTATAACTAAACATGTAAGTCATAGTCACAAAAAAAGGTTGAGTCGATCACCGGCCAAAGATAGGAAGCGGAATTTGGACCACAGAGCTTTGGGCGGTGACCGCCTCCAAATAGTAACCAGCGGATGTTAGAAATTTTGATTCAATGTTGCTGAACACGTCAATATCATTTGTTTTGCTTAACGATTCAATTACGCTTTGCAAGTGAAACGAATTATAACAAAAAACAACTTTGATGGAGGTTAAATAATCAATTGTTTCTCAAGTCACCGTGTATCCTTCGTCCCAAAACGGCCGCTAGGGAACTCTTATCGTTGCCAATACGTCCGGTGGGAATGAAGCGTAAATAAAACAAAATAAAGCATCACTGTTTACCCATTAACTATAGTAGGTTTCAACCGTCAAACCATTAGTCGCCAACATTATTCGTGATTCGGTCCCTTTTAAATATTGTCAACTCCTATCATTACCTATGAAATATGGTGTCATTAAATCCAGTGCCGTTATTAAATATGTATGATGTGTGCGATATATCGTGGTGTCCTATAATTCTATATCATTAACACGGTATGTGCTATTAACAGTTTATCCAATCGACTTTTCAATATACCTACCAAAACAGGGGGTCTACTCTCGGTCTCCGTCAGACATCCGTCCGAAACAATTACTGTCAAATAAGTAATATTCGACAAAATTAAAAGACAAGTATCCAGTATGAAGCTTCATTCGCATCACGCGTGTATTAATTTGGTCAAGTATTGCTTATTTGGCAGTAATTGTTTCGGACGGATGTCGGACGGAGATCGAGAGTAGACCCCCAGTTTCAGCTTCTCATACTAACCCGGGTTAGAGTAAAACACATGTAGTTTCTGTATCGGGCTTCCGTAGAAAAATTGTGGAAATAACATTGATACAACAGATAAACAGCGACAGCTTCCATCTAATTTAAAATTATTCTATCATATATATTAATTGTTACAATTATTTATCAGTCATTGTTTATCTCAATTATTACAATTATTTCTCAGACATTATTATCGTGAACATTTTTTATTTTTTATATTACTATTGGCTAGCTAGTTTTATTAAAAGCACAACGCACAGTTAATATATGTATATAATAATAACGTTACACACTCATAGCCCCCACACTGGGAAAAACCTGTGGCGCTGGTGCCACGGACCATACATAGACCACCACAAATTATACCCAAACTCACGAGAGAAATAATCGTAGGCCATACACATATTTCTCCCAGCCTGGGAAACGAATCCAGGACCTCTACGTGGCAGACCGGCGTGGTAACCGGCCACGGAGGCAGAAATTTATAGAATCATTTTGAATTATAATTATATTCTCGTTTTTAATTAGTTTTATCATCTTATAACTTGTCTTGAAATTTTATTTTACTTTACTCTTGGTTTTAAATACTGATATACTGAGCATTTGCATGTAAAGTATTTGAAACCTCCCCTCCTCCTCTCTTAGGCTCTTAGGCACCAATACCAGTATCGAAGCCCTACCCAGCTTAATACTGAGCTGGTTAACCTTTTCGGTAAATATTGTGTACTTTATTAGTTTTTAATCTATTATTTACCTATCTTCTTTTTTTTTGTTTTTTAACAGATCTTGTATTAGGGATTATGTTCTAATATTATTTTTGAATAGCCGAATAAATGTTTCTTTCTTTCTTTCTACTTACGAATATAATGAGCATTGTGTAATAACGTCTTGTCGTTCTACACTAACAATAACAGTTGTAATATTTATTGATTTCCAAAGCTATTTTCAATTCGGATTTTAAAATTCAATATAGACGTGTGGAACGGATAACGTCACCATTATTTTTTTCCCTCAGAGCGGGACGCCTGTAAATTAATTGTTGTTGTTTCAGAAATAAAACACATGTTCATGATAGTCACGAAATGTTTAATGGTTAAAAAAACAATGTTTAATTATCAATCAAACATTGTTTAAAGTTAGGGCATTATAGTGGTTCTAATTATGTGTCATGGAATATTTTTGCGTGCGGTTTACTGACTGTTAGAATAAAAATGTAAAAACAAATCTCTTCCAAGTTACACTTGAATTTGTTGTCAATTAATACAAAAGATCGAACACAGAGAAAATTCCACCGATCCGAGATGACTACAACCTGTGACCATGCTGTAACTTCTATGTGCAGAGTCCAGGGAAAGAACTACCAAAATCGCTTGAGGAGAATTTTAGGAAAGAATAATTTTTAATTCGAAAATGTTTCAAATGTCCGCTCACGCGATGCGCTCCTCCTACCGCAAAATGGCGGCTATTTGGTTTCGCAAAATAGAAAAGGATTCAGTTTAAATACAAGTTTTTATAAATAAAAATTATTATTTTGCATTGCTAAATAAATATCCTCCGTACTACCAACAAAAACATCTTAAATAAAATGCAGTAATACACCGCAAATCCTGCACTTAAAAAGCACTAATGAAATTTTTGGTGTACTTGGCTAAATATGATAATATTCCGTTTGAGTAGTTCTAACGTTTACCATGAAATTACTCCTTAAAGTATAGTTTATAAACATTTATATTCAGGGTAAACTTAAAAAATGCTACTTACGGTATGTTTTCAATAAATAAACACCGAAATCACCAGCCCAAACAATAACACACACGATTGTCGTGACGTATTTTTGACGATGTTTATTTTTTTTAAATGACAGGCCCAGGCTTTAAAAACTTTATGGTTTGTTAGAGTAGTTACCGAAATAGCAATTAATATTAGTTCTTTTACCTGTTATAACTTCGATATCCGATAAATCGGTATAAAATCATCACCGGCACCTCTAGGTGTGGTATGCGTCTACGGCTGCATGGATCGCGTGAGCGGATATTGGTGAAATAGACACTTACAAATACTACCTGAAATAAAGTAAATGCTGACATAAATGTACGTAACGGTATTTTAACTAAAAATATTTATAAATCTTTTTAAAGTTTTCTACCATTTAGTCGCAAGCATTTTTATGACTAAAGTTACAGGACATTGAACCTTATAGCCTTTTTCTGATTTAGGTAAATACGCTCAGCGTTTACCGAGCTGGACGGCGGTACTAACTTAAAACGTGTTTTAAGTGACTTTGATCATTCTTTCCCTGGTATCTTCATGTGTCTGTTATAGGTCTATCTATTGTGCTTTTCGGCTCTCAACGCCGTAAGCGACATCTTGTGGGAGATTTATGAATTCTCGTAGGTTTTTCCTTTTTTGTGTAAAATAAACGAAAGTTCATTCACTTTATCATCTGATGTTAAGCCAAGTTACGTTGGGAAACCCAGATGCCGGCAGTGTATTCCACTCCTTTGGTATATATGCATCAGCTAGGCTGAAGCAAAGTGCAAAAGGGTGATAAGTCAGCGATATAAGGATGTTCTGTTCCAGAGACTTTACAGTTGTTAAGGGTGCAACTGCGAGGGTGGAAGTAAAATGTAAAATACCTACGCACACTCTCGGAAATGCGAATGAATGAAGGTGGTTTTGAAATTTCCTGTACGATAAGGCAGATCTCTTGAGAATCACATCAATTGGTTTTGTTTTAATCTAATTGCATTTCAGAAAACATTTTCCCAAAACAAAACGAAAATAGGACTATTGATATTTCCATCAAAGCATTTCAATGAACTCGATTCGCACAAGCCTGCGCTCTACGTAATTGAGCTCTCAAGTTCTAAACACTTAGAAATTCGATCCCCTATCCAATGTTGTTTTAATAAACAATTCTCGATAATGTAACAAGTAAGAGGTTTGCAACTTTGTCGTAATGAAGAAAGATTTATTGCTATTAGGATTTTCCAACCCCTGGGACTCGGTATGAAACAAAAGAGTGAGATTTGTTCTTGTAATAATAACGCACACACTCAACGCACACACTCAACATACATAGATAACCACAAATGACGCCCAAACTCACAAGAGAAATAAATGTAGGCCACACAAATATTTCTCTCGGCCCGGGAATCGAACCTGGAACCCCCGTGTGGCAGTTCGGCATGGTAACCGTCCGGCCACGGAGGCAATAATGATGTAACAAGAACAAATCTCGCCTTTTATGGTAAACAAAAACTACAAGAAACATATCGATAGAAATTTAAAACTTGTGTCATTGTTCACTAAACGATTATCACGTGTTACAGGTTTCTTACCTGAAAAAACGGAGTGGAAATGGTAATGCTGCAAGTAACCGAGATGACGGCAGTCGTCGACAGCGAAAGAGGGTAGACAGATATATCTGTTCTTAAAGCTGTCATCTGCCCCTTGACAGCCAATCCGCGATTATGGGGCATGTACTCGTGTCGACAAAATAAAAGAAAATAATACCACGCCAAGAAACCTGTAACTAGTGATAATTAAACAGTTTGAATCTAAGACATAAACGACAACTGTTGATTTCCGGCCATCGAGTATATAACCAGAAATAGAGACGAAATAAGTTACCCATTAGGCAAATGGGCCTTATATCACTTTTAAATACCACCTCTTCTTTGCGCTGAAACCCCAAATTAGAAAGCTGAAATAGTGCAGCACCAACAACTGACCTGTGTGTACGTCTCCGTATATTCCAAAAATATTCTGTATTTATTGTAATAAAGATAATATCTCTAACATTGGGGGGCTGTTAAATTCAATGGTGTAGGAAAAACTGCAAAACATCTAATTACAAAACAAACGGAATCACATTTCATCTGTTAATTAAATATTAAATATGTAATTTTTCAATTTTCGTCCATTACAGCAAAGCTCAAGTTAAACTGGTCTATTTGAGGTGAAACAATTGACGACACCCGTGAATTGTTTCGAATTCGGGCTGGCCAATCGGAGAACAGATATCATCGTAATGATTTGGCAGAATAGTTTTCTAACAAATGAAACGAGATTTCATCTCTATTTATGGTTATATACTCGATGTATACGGCATATATAGTTTTTTTAAGTTTATTTAATATCACGATGTTGTGATATAGTCCTAAAGCAACGAAAAAAGATTTTGAAATATCTTCATGAACCGGACATCGAAATTTTAATATATTTAGAACACTTACGTCAAGGAGTCTTGATATTCGCGGAAAGACGTTCAGAGTTGGTGGCCCCAAACTTGCTGTACTCCATTGACAATGCAACGGGGAATCATTAACTCTAGGTTGGTGCTGCATTGTCTCGATCCTCTGATTATTGAACCAGCTCAGGCAAGGTGTAACCTTTAGCGCGAAAGAGTACCTACTCTGAGTATCTACTTTTGTCCCGCCTTCTGAGAGTCTTCCTCTTGGATACGACTTTTCGTGGAGGATTTGAAAATCGTTAAATAGGCTTTGGATTCATTTTTGAATGGTTCTAATCCGGATTGTTTGTACGGTATGTATCAAACGATGGCCCAACTCACAATATGCCCTGCGTGCCTTAACACCTGTACGCTTGAAGATTTAATAGCGGCTACTAGTGACATGGCCGGCTGAGCGGCGTGGTTGAGTTCGGTGCCGCAATAGTTTAATGTATGCCATTGTAGTGACAGAAGATTGTTGAAGAGAAGAAGATTGATGGCAGGTTGCTATGCAGTTTACGTTGACCATTCAAAAGCTATTCACCTGTTTTCTCTTTCTGGTTCCTGAACTGTCAGAATACGTAATTCAAATAAAATTTACTCGTAACTAACTTTCCTTAGATAATTATAAGGTTTCTTATAAAATATCGATCTCGAAGGTTGGCTGTTTTATTTTAATTGGAATTACATCTATGTGCCAAGTTTTACTGAAATCGGTTAACGGAAAGTAGGTAAAATTCAATAAACCAGATTCATCCCCTAATTTACCACCCTTAGAGGTGGAATATTTTCTTTAAATTTAGACACGGCCACTGAATGAGGTATCCAACTCCTTTCCAACAAAAAAAGAATCATCGAAATCTTTCTCAAATGTCGGAATAATCGCGTAACATACACACACAAAAAATACAGAGCAATTGAGAACCTCCTCGTTTTTTGAAGTTTTTACAAGATTATATTTTTTATATTTTCTGTATCTGAACTCTTTGCTGTTTTTTTAAATTTTGTAGCCTTGATGTTTTTTTTCTGAAGGAAAGCAAAGTTAATTTTAAGGAGAGACGAATTCAAATTATGTCATATAACCGCTCACGCGATACATGCAGCCGTCGACGCATACCACACCTAGAGGTGCCGGTGATGATTTTATACCGATTTATCGGATATCGAAGTTATAACAGGTAAAAGAACTAATATTAATTGCTATTTCGGTAACTACTCTAGCAAACCATAAAGTTTTTAATGCCTGGGTCTGTCATTTAAAAAAAATAAACAACTTCAAAAATACGTCACGACAATCGTGAGTGTTATTGTTCGGGCTGGTGATTTCAGTGTTTATTTATTGAAAACATACCGTAAGTAGCGTTTTTTAAATTTACCCTGAATATAAATGTTTATAAACTATACTTTAAGGAGTAATTTCATGGTAAACGTTAGAACCACTCAAACGGAATATTATCATATTTATCCAAGTACACCAAAAATTTCATTAGCGCTTTTAAGTGCAGGATTTGCGGTGTATTACTGCATTTTATTTGAGATGTTTTTGTAGATAGTACGGAGGATGTTTATTTAGCAATGCAGAATAATAATATTTATTTATAAAAACTTGTATTTAAACTGAATGCTTTTCTAATTTGCGAAACCAAATAGCCGCCATTTTGCGGTAGGAGGAGCGCATCCTGTGAGCGGGTAATAGCAAGCCACTACAACAATTTCAATGATAATGACAAGATATGACATGCAATTTTGTCTTACGACAAATATTGTAGTGTTATTGAAAAGTTGCCGATAATATAAATTTTCTTTAAGATTTGCTTAATCAACAATAAAATTATTTTAGAAAAGTTTCCCTTTTCAAACACACTCGGTTAGCACCTCTAGAGCACTCCTAGAGTAATATAGGTATTTTTTTTATGTCATTCATTGTATAGTTTTATTCGCTCTTTAGGTGACAGCATTAGAAGGCCAAAAGCAATAATTAATGTTTAAAAAGTAAAACTCTACGAATAAAATACAAATTTAAATAATTCAGTTTCATCACGTAAACTGAACTGTATAGAAAAAGGCTGGTTCCTTATAAACTCATAGAGTAGGCCCATTGGGTCGCAGTATCGTTACCTGAGGTACTTTATTTGGTAAAGTGTAATTGGCGGGTTTTACACAGACACTCCATAGCGCGTGATACAGCAAACATGCGCGATTGCGCTCCCAGTCGCGTGCGCAATTGCTCACTCCAACACGCGCCAGTTTCACGCGGTCTATTTTGCGCTATTAGCCTTTACATGGACGCTCTTTCCGTTGTAACACAAACGAACACGAGCAACCGCGCGCGAAAGAACGTTAGCTAAAAAAAATTCAAACAGGTAATCGCGCACTATTGCGCGCGCAGGCTTTCCCGCGCGCAATCCTGTACGCTCCTCATCACGCGCTACAAACTGACTGTGTAAAGGAAGCTATTGATGTATTCGGTTGCCCAACGGAGAAAGGACGAGAGGCGCTGGACAAGGCGAGTACTTGAATGGAACCAGAGGGGACATGGGTGCGGCAGAGTGGAGGAAGAGAGAAGAGGTCTCCAATACTGGATCACAAAAAGCCGCTATAACGATAATGAGGCAGTTTAAATAATTTTATCCTATGATCAATGGTTCATTTTATTGTGTAACCTAATTAATTCTTCATTAAACCGCGTCATGCTCTAACTTGAAACCAACATCTCTCGGATAAAATCTTGGCTTTTGTCCCTGTACGAAATAAATAGGTTAAATAAATAATAAATTAGAGCTAGGGCGTTTATAACGTTTATGCTGATAAATTATAAAGCCTCTGTATCCTATGAAATGAAATGAAAATGAAAATGGTTTATATGCAAGCAAACACCGGTATTGGTGATGGTAAAAGTGCATAATATAAATATATGTGCATAAATCTTGGTCTCATAAGTGCAAGCGTGTTGCGCCATTTCTGACATGCAAATTTTTACAATATTATATCATAGCAGTCGTTCTAATGAACACAATATTATTTTATCTATCTTTATTATTTACTATTTTTTGTCAATTTTTGTCATTATTTATGTCAATTATGATGTAAAGTTTAATTTACAATGTTTAATGTGTTCTGACCATAATAATTTAAATAAATTTATAAATGAGGAATTCATCTAAACTGTAAAAACAATTGTCTAATAGTATTTTATACATATAATTTTTAAATTCCCTTTGGGGAATTTGTTTTACTTATCCAGGTTTAAATTTAAAAAAAGAAATTTCTCATGAAACATGTAGTTTACTAGAAGCGCCAGTCAAGCGATTTGGAATACTGGATAAATATGAGTACTGTTTTTATTCGAACATGGTTAGATTTCTCTTGACAAACATACAGACCTCAAGAATGTACATGGAGGGTAGCGTGAGTAACCTGAGCTGCTTGCATAAAGGTCTACATCCTTCGAAGGGTCCGACTTGGTAAATCGCTCTCACATATTTCTTCTGTAGTACAAAGGCTTTCTCAGTGTCAACACAATTCCCCCACAATAGAAGCCCATAACTCAAATCAGAAGACACGTTGCCATGATAAGCCATTAGCGCGGTATTTTTATCACATTGTTACATTATAATCTACTAAACAATTTAGTTCACAAGGTAAGTGAAAAAGATGTAATAAGGTATAAGAGATATTCCATTGGTAATATGATGTGAACAACGAACGTTGTACGATAATTTGTAATTATATTATTATAAGGAAAAAAGAAATTGTAAGCAGGAAAATATTACAATATAATGATTAGATTGTATTTTTTGTTGTATTTTTTGTCACTAGATAGAAATTGTATTCCTTAACATATCTGGAATCAGAGAAAGCGTTTGACCACCATGATATTCAATTATTTTTGTAAAATTACTCCACTAGTTTGTTATAATTATTAATACATATCGAACAAGAATTCCTTCGATCCGGCTGAATGCGAACCAACGTCTTCCAGACGAAATACATTTCTCATAGATGGCACTACGGCAAAAAGTCGTTAAAATCAAAACGATTTGCAACAAGCACATAGACTAATTCGTAAGGTCCGTTAGTTTGTCTGGCACAGTTTATTGGTTCGAATCCAGCCGGATAGAAAGATTTTTTCTAAGTGTTCAATCTTTGTAATAATAATTATAACCCCTATAAGCTGTTTTTTAAATATCTTATTTAGTTTCTGTTTTATTGTTAAGCAAAATCAGCGTAATCGACATTTTTCAAAGAAAAAAATACTAGGTTACCAAAGTCCAAGTGCATTAGTTATGACAAGGAGGACATTACTAATATCTTTAAATTAGTAAAAATCGTCAGTAACCTGGGAAAATAGGCGAGAGATGAAAATCGATCGTTGCATCTAGCACTCCTGGAAAAGCTACTGATCCTTCAAGGACAGCACATGAAATGTGATATTCGTATGTCGAATCGTTACACACGCTGACCTCTTTCACCGTCACCCCACCTTTTCGTAATCTTTTCTGGTTCCTGGCCTCTTATTTTTTGAAATTTTGGGTTTTTCTCGAATTCCTTTTTCCTTCACTATTCTTTCGTTTGTTCTATCTGACGTCAATTCCATCAAAATTCTTGACACAAGAAGACGTGCACATAAATCACCTTCATTTCCTTATTGTTAAGCTTCATATCGATTACTATTAAAATTATACAGTTATATTATATACCCTCTTAGGGTGAGTATTGTGCATTATACTAGTTATATAGGCAGTGTTTTATAATAATTGTACCTTTTTTATATCATTTTATTATTTTGTTACATCATTTCCTTTTCCTCTTTTATAATCTCTTACAATAAATATTCTGCATTTTCATTTCGCTAAGACTAGGCTACTCTTCAGCTTGGCATGAAATATAAATATAATAGTAAAACCTATAATATTGATTTAGCATAACTTAAATATAATTAGAAACTAATTTAAATGTATAATATTCTAAACCAATGATTCTCATAATTTATAGTAGTTTACATAAGAATATTTACACGCCATTATTGGTATATTTTTTGTCATACTTACTGTTTTGGTTTACTGAACACCAAAATGTTACACCAAAAAATGACACAAGCAAACAAATTTCATTTCAAAATAGCATTATGAATATTGTAATCCTGCTTTTGGTAAATAAAGATTTTACTATCATTAATTATTATGTACGCCCTACCCATTCTAAACTAATAAGCAGATATGTTCGCTGACCCACTTCTTAAAATCCAAACTCAACATCTGAGCATTCTGGGCTTTAAACACATTGACCGAGTGCGCAATACAATGCTGCGTTCGATGGCATTGCCGTTGTAGGGAGCTAAACACCCAAACGCAAATGGAATTGGACGGACCTCGTTGCCAGGATGCAACTCAAGAAGTGGGCGATTGGATCATTCCTTGGGTGTGTAAGGACAGATGGCGACTTTGGGGCCGGCCGAGAAAGCGTTGATGGGATGACTTCGATGAGTTTGAAAAGGAGTGGTGGAAAAACGCCAAAGACGGATAGCAGTGGAAAATTTTTTGAAGACCAATGGGATACAGTAAATATCGAGTACTTGGGTTTTCGAGATTGTTACTTAGTGAAAATAAAACTATTGTCTCATCTAAATCACGTATATTTGTTTTTTAAACAAACCTACGTTCAATGTCAGTGTGACGTGACCATGGGAGTTGTAAAAAGCCTTGATCGCTCTCACTATATGTCTCAGCAATATGTCCTCAGGCGAGACAGACGCTGATTTTCAGTCGTTCCTGTTTCAGCGTCGGCTGAGACCTAAGGAAATGGTACATGCTCTGTGTATCCTCTTCTTTATGCCACACTACACATTTACAATACACGTGTGCTACATGTATACTATATTATATAAAAGCTATAAGTAAATATACATAAATAAGTTAGAAGACAAGAGTTAGGAACATCCGGCATTAGAAAATGTTTAATATAAATCTTTATATTCTCTATTTCTTAAATATTTTTAAGAGCTTTTCAGAAGTCTGTTGAAAAGATAAAATAGTCATCTAAACTCGGAAACAAATATACTATATACTTATTACTTAGAATTTCTTGAAAGAGGAATTCATTTTGCGTACTGATTTATGTTCCATCTGTAGCGATATGATAAACAAACTATTCTTTAAACAGAACGCTCCTTGGTAGATTCAAGAACGAACGAATCTTTGTCACAAAAATCTGTGCAATCTAGGACACAAAATTACAAAAAAATATATATAATTCAACATATTTGTGTGTAACCTAAAACCGTGCCGTACTTTGTATTTACTCTACTACCCATTTGGCCCTCGTAAAATCTTTAGAGGCTAACAGTATGACAAATAATGAGTTAAAGATGCTTTTTCAGTTCTAAGTTCTTTCTAGATCCAGCACAATCACAAAAACAGTAGACTGAGTATCTATATACTCGAGCCAAGACACAAAAGATATTTCCATGGTAAAGTAAAAATACTCGGGCAGTGGTAAACATAAAAAAAATATAAAACAAACCTGTGATGTTGAAACTGCCAATCAACAGAGTCCAAAGAGAGAGCATCCGAGTGGGGCTAGCCCGCGGCACCTCCATCCCTTCCTAGATCGGCCAAATATCCACCAACACTTCACAAATACCTCAAGATTACATTTTCACCGAAATTCTCCGTAACCTCCCCTCAACCTGAAACAACAGAAAGTCAAATTGAAATTTTGTTTAAAATTCAGATCAATTACATCAGGCACCGCGCTCCTTTGATAATTTAGTGTTGCGGCTACAGAGTTTTTGGGCAATTTGTTCGTAATAAATAAATTTTATATTATAACATTTTTTAAGTTATGAACAAAGCTTCTGGTTTCATATAATATTTTCACTTTTCTGTACATTGCTAAGCGTGACCCAAACCAGTCATCATCATCATCCATCTATTTATACATCCTACCGTTTGACATGGGTCTCCCTCAGGGGGGCACAATGCTGGTTGGGGAATTCACACGTCTTCCGAGGATTGTGATCCTTTTTCAACGTGCAGGTTTCATTACGATGTTTTGTTTCGCCGAAAAGCTTATGATCAATTTCAAATTGAATTTCGCACGAATCCACGCACACGGCCTTTGCCTGAGAAGTGGTAGGTCGAATCATTAGGTTACCATAATCAAGCCACAATTTGTACACAAAAGAAGCATTTTTCTCTTCATTCAATAAGTGCGTCTAATTATAGTCTAATCCTTGAGGTAATCGTTTCTGTATTACTATCACTGCAGTAATAACATTGATATTTATACATTCGTGGTTTTACACTTAATTATTTTCATTAGCAATATTTATTTTATGAATATCGTAACGTGTTACTAGCATGATATGCATTTATTTGGGTCATACACAAAAAAGGAAGAAAAAGTGTTCCGGCTTCTTCAAATGAATTTAAATATATAGATTCAATTGTCTAGATTATATTATTTGACCATGAAAACTAATACTTTTTGAAAACCATTTGCATAGTGATATCATTAGGTTTCTTTCAACTATATGAAACATAAAATATCGAGATATTTATTTGAAGTACGAGTCCTGTAGACTGTTCGGATGCCGAATGTAAAATTTTGAAAGATAGTTAAAAACACATAAATTTGCATAAATGTTCAACTTTGAACATCATGTATTTAACAACAAAACGCAAGATCGCAAGCCTCTAAAAAGGAAATTTCGGATTTACTCAGGTGACAATGATGAACGTGTACTTTTGTTTATTACATTTAATTTGTAATCTGATGATGTAGATATTTTTTGAGATGATTTGTATGACCACAGAAGCATAAATCTTTTCTGTGGACATAAGGTGATTATTTGTTTGTTCCTTTTTGATAAACGATGTTTAATTATACTTATTGTGTGGTTAATAAGATTCATTTAGAAGTGTATTTGTTATGTTTATAAAAAATATTTTTTTTTCCAGTTTGTACTTTTCTGTAGAGAACTTGATCTCATCCGTAGACATAAAAAAAATGTTATTTATTATAATTACTTACTTTGTCTAAATAAAAAAAACTAAGCGCGAACAGTGACATTTTAATTTTTTCTAATGTTCAGTTTTTGTGTTTGACCCATTTATAGTGAAAATACTCCACTAGTTTGTTACTGGGCAATTTCTCGTGGAATTCCGAAATCCGTGCTTTCGATATTTATGACAATTATAAGGAAGAATTTGTATTTAAATTTTGTAAATTTCATAGTACTTATGTAAATAGTTTTTGATGATATAGTGGTCCGCAAAATAAATGACTTTTAAAAAAGAAGAGGGTAGTCAGAACATTTGAGGGTGAAGGAACGATTGTGAAGGAATTACGAAATCTAAATAAACCAAGAAAAAATAGCGATATAAACTTACTTCTAGGCTTAACATTTTGTGTAAGCTTACTGCTACCAATAATTCATCTGGGTGTATAATTAATAACTTTTAAATGCATTTACCAAAGATTTTAAAATGCGTTCACAAATCGAGTAAAGGTAAGGGAATGATTTTTGTAGTTGGAAAACAAATTTTATTTGATCTAATGTTTAAAATTTAAAGGTTGTTGTTTTAAATGTGTTAATTTAAATACAGAACGTGTTTGATTATGGCTCTTGGGACATAGTGAGGAATGAGATTTTTATGAGTATGTGCGTTATTAATGTTATTGGAAAATTTTTATATTATAATTATTTTTATTTCATTAGAATAATCAATATTTTATGAAGGCATTAGTAGCAATTGAATTACAGTTTGCTATTAAATATACGCCATAATATACTTTACGGCAAGAATCAAATACTTTTTTTTATAAACCCAAAGGATAAGGATTCCGAGATTTTGTAAGAATTACCCTATTATTTATTATTGATATAAAGACATACAAAGAAAAAATCCTTCAATCTGACTTGACTCGAACTAGCGTCTGTTACCTTACCGTGGCCATTACTCTTACCAACTGAGATACAGACCCAGTCAGCAGATCTTACGAATATCTTTATATGCTGGTTGCTGATCTTTTTATTGGTTTGGAACAGACTTTTTTTACGTCAGCACCACATGTAAGTAACTTATTAACAATCAGGTTTCAGGTATCTTACTACCGTAGACCATGTAATCGTTCCGAAAGATTGAGATACAATAAAAAGAAGTCAGACTGCGGTAAAGAACCTGTAACTAGTTGTAATAATATTTTAGTTATAACATTAACTCTACAAGTGTTACATTGCGTGACTAAGCATAGTATATCAAATAATTTAAAAAATGGTTCAAGGCCATACACGATACATGGTGCTGTTACCAGTTAGTAACACAACCTGTAATAATGACCACAGTCAAGGATTTACATTTACACAGTTATTTGTAAAATACTAAGAACCTCGCAGGACAAATTACTAAAATATTAGACCACCATTTGTTTTCCATTACTTTTTACAAAACATTAAGAATTTACCAAAACTATACTTTTAAGCTTTTGTTGTACTGTCTCATAGTTTTTAGATCTATATTTGGTAGTAAGGTAGCAAGTTCATAAGTGCAAGCGTCTACCCCCACACTCGTTTCCACGTTTTGCATCGGGCTGGGTATTTTATTCCTTTTGTTCATTATCATCATCATATATGATCAGCCGGAAGACGTCCACTGCTGAACATAGGCCTCTCCCAAAAATTTCCAGACTAGCTGATAGGACCGACGTGCATTCATCGGTTACCCGCCGCCCTTACCAGGTCGGTAAGAATTCATTCGAGAATCTTTCTGCCTCAACGGCCGTCAGTTCTATCTAATCCTTTGAGCTATGACGGTGACTTTCGTTCTTCTATAGATGTCCTCATTTCTGATTCTGTAGAGAAATACCGAGCATTGCTCTCTCCATAGCTCGTTGAGTGAATTTGAGCTTTTTTATGAGGCCCATAGTAAGTCACCACGTCTCAGAGCCGTAGGTCATCGCTGGCACTGCTCGAAGACTTTTGTCTTCAAGGACTGTGATCTTGCGGACGAGAAGACGGCCCGGAGCTTCCCGAAAGCTGCCCAACCGAGTCAGAATCGAGGATTGACCTCTGTCTCGAAATTGGCTCAGTCTAATTAGACGGTTTGTCCGAGGTAGACATATTCGTCAACAACTTTTTCTTTTGTTACCAGACAGTTATCGCGCGTTTAGAGAGTTTTAATTAAATAAGTACATGTTTAAGTGTAAGTAAAAACTGACGTATTATTAAAAGTCATGAGACAAAAGTTGTTGTATATATATGATGTAAGTAATATAGTCCTGCGAGGGTGTTGGTATTTTAAAATTAACCCTATATAAACTTTGTAATGTGTTTCTATTTAATTGATGACCTCGATAGCCCAACGGTTTACAAGGCTGAAATTTGTAAAATGAACTTCTAAATTGGTTCTGGTATGAATGTTTTGTATAGTAGCAGTACCTTCTGTTGCTCTGGTACTCGTAATACAGAGACTTCTGAATACCTTATTATACCAAGTGACGGAACGAATAAGTCATAAACCTGCTGATAAGCGACACACCTGTCCATAGCACTGCTACTGCACTTGTCACTCTGAGAAAATAGTTGACAAGTCTCATGTGCCTGTAATTTCACCAGCACCGTTATCGTTCCAAATTGGAACGAAGTAATGTTCACGTAAATGCTTCGCGACAGAAATGGGTACTTAAGGTAAGGCCGTACTTCCGTGGACGAATTCTTTCACAAGGAGACCTAGTGCTACTAAAATCCCTTGTTTGAGACCATGTAATTCGTATAGTTGACTGGCACATTTTTATTGTTATCAAACTTGTTTTTTTTGAAATTCAAAATCGTAATATTACTCTTCCCTGAAGAACACCACAATAATCTGAGCATTTGATTTAACGAATGTTATGTCTCCTTAAAATACTAATGATCTTTTTAATGGTCGTTTAAATATTATAAATGCGTCATTGTTGAAATATTATTACTAAAATAGGATTAGTTAACCTTCCTTCTAATATTAAGTCACTCTATAAATCGAATACTCATCACCAAGTCAAGTCAAGACCTTCCACTTCGTGGAACATTAAATTCTACTAAATATTCAAGCCTTAACCCAAAGAAGATTACCGGTCACTCTCCAAATCGGCCGAGCTGAATACACAGTTTGCAAATTTGAAAAAAGGGACAATAATTTTGTATTAACAAGAACATCAGGACACTGCATAAATAGTTAACTAGATCTGTATTTGTATAATTTAAAACAAAAGCCGTTGTAGCCTAATTAAACGATCGTCAAGGGCACATTACGTAGTCGTCTATTTTGAACCAATCAACACACATGTTATTTAATTCCTAACTCAGTTTAACGAACTTTTTGTATGAACTCAAAAAGGACGTTCACTTTTGAATTGTACTTCTGTAACAAACCACCACTGTTTAGCGATTAATGGTACTACTCCTGTAAACCAGGTACCTATTGCCAATATATTACAGTCAACTTACATCGGCTTTTAATTTTACGAGGTCGTCGAGATCCTCGTCGTCTTCTTTTTGAGTCTGGCGGCTACAGTGCGAAATTTAATTTAACATGAGCTTGTCTATGAAAGAAAATACCGTGATGAAACCTGCACGGTTCACAACCCTCGGAAAACATATGAATTCCCGAACCCGCTTTGGGCCTGCGTAACAGCGACGTACAAATGGGTTGTTATCGTTGAACAGATTTTTTTTTATAGATAGATATTCTTACATATATATGTAATTCATATTCGTATTCGTATTGGAGAATAATTCAGTAACTTAAAATTACTTTGAATAAGCGTAATTCTAAAAAAGATCTGGAGAATTTTTGCCTCCGTACGTGCCAAGACCAAACCAGAACGAAATAAGACCCATTACTATGTTTTTCACGGCTACCTAAGGGGAGTCACTGGAAGAGAAGCGGGAAAAACTATTTTGTCAATGAAATGGCTTAGATAATTACTTTTAAATAACGGTCTTATAAAAATATCCGATACACAATAAGGATACCCAATGAGCATACTTTATACGCCTTAAAACTGTTATATATATAAACAGTCTTAATATGATATTATTTAGATAATAGTTCTCTATAAATGGTTTTAGAATAAAGAAATTCAAAAAAAGAAGTCAAAATTTTAACACCTTCTTAATACCACACAACTTAATTAAGTGTAATCTCTCTTAAGATTTACTCTTATAGTCCTTATTTTAAGTTCATCTGTAGAACAACTGATCATTTTTAGTAAAATTGTTCTATACAAATCCAGTAGTCTTTAATTAATACTCTAAAAACAAGTGTTCTTAAGTTTATTCTAGATATATTTAATTTATAGACATTCTGTAGTGTTTGTACTTATTAACAAACACGTTATAGCGCGTCTTCAGTAGATTTTATTTTAAAAAATACTACAATTAGTTGTAAGAGTTCATGCAAAATGGATAAAGTAAAGAATATTAAAAGATCTAGTGGAGGTGATGAACCTTGGATATTAAGTCACTACATCACATCATTCGATACAATCGTTCCAAACAAACAAACCAATTATCGAGTTCTTAGGTTTTCGCGATTGTTATACATAGGAATGTAAATATTTTTCCGGATTTAAATCGTCAACCGTGACCATGGGACCTGTAAAGGGCCCGAAACGTCGGTTTGTTTGAAAAAACAAATATACGCGATTTAAATCCGAAAAAATATTTTCATTCCTAAACAAACCAATTGTTCAAAATCTCCAAAGATCAGGGTTAAAATCTTCAAATTTGGGGAGAGCAAAGTTCATGTTCCCCACAAGTTCCTCGCATCTCGAATTTTCATTATTTATTAGAAATATATCGCTTAAAAATATAATAAAGAATTAAGAAACTCAAAATGTAATAATCGTTTGCTGTGAATGTAAACAGAATGTAAAAAGTAAACTAATTATAAAATTGGATAACCTTAAATCGTTTATTTATTTTAATAATAATAATAATAACGTACACACTCAACATAGCCCCGCACTAGGGAAACCCTGTGTCGCGGGTGCCATGGACACACACGTAGACAACCACAAATTACACCCAAACTCACGAAAGAAATAAATGTAGGGCATACAAATATTTCTCCCGACCCGGGAATCGAACCTGGGACCTCTGCATGGCAGTCTGGCATGGTAACCGTTCGGCCACGGAGGCAGTTATATTAATTACAATATTAATTAGATTCAACATTAATCTGTAATCAGTCTGACCAAAAAATCATTTTTCTTTGCCTTACAAAATTAAGTAGATTGATTATTTGTTGTGCATTTGGTGACACTAGTTAACGTTAGAAATAATCAATGAGTTTCGACCTATATTTAATATTTAAAGTTGACGAGTAGTAAGTTGTGGTGTGGAAGTACCAAATGCTCGGCTTTGTTTATCAATAGCTGATTTCGTTTTGCTTCATACCGGGACCGGCCTAAGCGGGAGAAAGAATCGCGAACTCAACACGCAAGGACTGGTAATTTCACAAACAAGATACAATTCGGAACCAAGTGCTCTAATAATAATTCTATTTAAGCTGCTTGTTAATAATACGAAAGATGTGCGATGTTGAAAAACACGTCCATATAGTCCATCACAGTGTTTCTAACAGTAACGATCAAACTAGAGACGCATCAGCAATTGATAGATTAAACAAAATGATAAAATGTTAGAATTCCCACATTTTCCTCACATAGCACCAATCCCCACAAAATCCCCAATCTATTTGAAACTCTCCACACTTTGGGGAATTCCCAACAAATTGGCAACACTGGATACAATAGTCGTAATTCGCGCTCGGGCAGGTGATAAGCATTGTGAAGTAATTCCGTGTTGTGAAGTGATAAAAACAATTGAAATGAGCGCGTAAACTACTGTACTTTAATGTTGTGTATGTATATTGTGCCGTCTATCAATAGAATACAGTGAAATCATTGTGTGAAATGTGGTTCGCGTGAAGAAATAACCTCAAATTTATAATGAAAATTTTATTTCTTCCAACATAAGTTAGGTATGTCACTAAAATATTCCTTATATTTATATGATAGGGAATTTATCCATCTTTCTAGTCATATATATAACACATTCCATATAACTATACAGAATAAGGTTTTTTTGCGACAAATTTTTTTCAATTGTTTTTTTGACCTATTGTTTTGAAAAGTTTTTTACTGCATAATATGCTCAATATTTATAAAGGTTTTGTAATACTGTCAAAAAACAAATCTCTTAGAAACATCGCGTTTTGTAGACAATCATAAAAACTTCATAGGAGTGTAAGTTAGTCTACAAGGTCAAGTAAACTAAAGCAAGTAAAAATAATCTTTTTGTATTCTAAAGTGTTGGTGGTGCTCCCAAATGCTCCCAACTGTGTTTTGAAAAAATATTTAAATTCTTATCGTCATTTTTATTTTTAAAGAATGACTATGAAGTAGCCGAGAAGAATTTATTTTCATTTTAAAAAGTAAATCTAAGTTAGAAATTACCTTGAAAAAGCCTTCTTGGAAATGGTTTGTTTTGTGAGTTATTTTGTATATTTAAGCTTTCTATAAATATTTAAAAACGTTTCTATAAATATGTAATTTTTTTATTAAGTTTATATTTAATACATAAATATTTAAAATTTAGCGAGCGCATTACTTTTATGGCAGGTTTTATATCATTTTTCACAATGCACTTAAAGTCGCACGTCAATTTGCGCTTTCTAACCGATTAAACATTGCGCGAAAAAGTCAGAAATATTATACTTAATTTCGCCATGTTGCAATTTTGATAGTTTATATTTTGTAAGCCATTAAACTTGAAGTCTATTAGTATTAAGAGAATTGCGTCTTATGTTTGTAACGCTTTAGTATTTTGGTTTTAAAATAGCATTACCAAGAAAATTATCATAGACTATAAATTATCTAAAAACTGTCTACAAGACTAAATAAAAACTGTCTACATTCTACAAATGGTCTTGTAGCATTCTAAAAGGGTTACTTGAGAAAAAAGATAAGAATCACTCTTAACACTACCTACAGATAGTTTCTCAAAGCACTCTTGTGATCTACTAATAAAGTTGTGCCCACTTTTACTTTAAATTATCTAGAAACCTTCTTCGAGATATGTTGAGGGAATTTGAACTCTTAAAATATTCAATCGAATTAAATTCTATTAGATATCTTTTAGTATATATTTAGGTATGGGTGTGCTGCTATTGTCTAAAGAACGTACTTATTTATTACATAGCAGGATGTACTTTTCCTAATCATATAAAATCCCGAAAACGGGTGCGATTCATAATATATAACAACAAATTACATATCGAGTTCTTAGGTTTTCGCGATTGTTACACATAGGGAATTAAACTATTTTTCCGGATTTAAATCGCGTATATTTGTTTTTTCAAACAAACAGTCAACCGTGACCATGGGACCTGTAAAGGGCCCGAAACGTCGGTTTGTTTGAAAAAACAAATATACGCGATTTAAATCCGGAAAAATAGTTTCATTTCCTAAACAAATTACATATTTTTAGTCAATATAACGCTCATTTGACATATTCTTGCAAGATATAAAGGTCACTGGGTATAATAGACGATTGATATAACAACTTTTAATCTAATATACCAATGGCATAATGTTCATTTTATATAAACACTTCCGATATAACATTCACTGAGTATAATGTTGAATGTGTATTTGAGAAAAAACAATTAATGTAATTCCAGTGGTGTTTAGGTGCAACGGTGAATAAACCGAGTTTGTTTGCATTTGCTAGTTGGTTCGACCTCCTCCTGTGGGTTTAAGTTAGGTTAGTATATGACAAAGCTACCCGAATCGAATTTGTTTGCGTTTGCTAGTTGGTTCGACCTTCTCCTGCGGGTTAAGGTTAGGTTAGTATATGACAAAGTTGCCAGAATCGAATTTGTTTGCATTCGCTAGTTGGTTCGACCTCCTCCTGTGGGTTTATGTTAGGTTAGTATATGCAATTAAATATTTTGCTTAAAGTTTTAATAAATATATTTTGTAACACCAAAAGCACTTAAAGCTATACAAAAAGAATTTTATATTTTGCGATTGTACATTTCATTGCATAAACAAATTCTTATAAACATAATGTGGGGCGCTCTAACTATTTGTAAAACGAAATATTGTGTTATATTATTTAATACATTATACTGGTAGTACCATAGATTTAGTATATCCATAGATTGGCCCTGAAGTATTGGAGACGAGACCAAAACAAAAATACATCTGTGTGCGTACAATGTGCATGTGTGCAAGATAAACAGTGTTGCGCCATCCAATGATTTTACTTTAATATCGATTAACAATATTACACCGGCATTTCACTTCGTATTCATTTTCATGTCGTATTCTTCAAAATGTCTTATCGCAAAACGCCGAGACGTTTATCAACTAATAAATTAATGGTTCAATACAAAATTAATAAAGCTACCTACTATCACCTTCTGGCAGTGCCATAAGATGGTAGGTAAACAATGGGGACTTTCACCCAATATAACACTATGGCTCTACAAAACGGTGATATGACCCATGATCAGTTACGGTGCGATAGTATGGTCTCCACGAACCAAGCTGACGACCGCAACCTACAAACAAATATAACTATTATAATTATTGCATGATATGATGACATAGAAGTGCATCACAGCAGTGAATTTGCAGATAAGTAATAGAACCAAAAAACCGGCCAAGTGCGAGTTGAACTCGCGCGGAGAGGTTTCCGTACAAACTCAACATTGTAGTTGAAGAATATGTTCTCCAATAGATTCCAACAGCAAATATAGGTTTATTCGCACTAAAATGAGAGATTTAAAGACAATTTCTGTATTTTTTTCAAAACTTTAGGCTCAGTAGTTTCGAAGATAAAGGGGAGAATGATCTATTTTAGTCTATTTTCTTAAACAACTTAAAAATATTTATATTTCAAAATTACAAAAAATATATACTTGAGAACTTTCCCTCCCAATAGTGACTTCAAATTCAGAATTAATTTATTTACGTTACACGTTTTGGTCACACAAAGGCATATGTGTACCAAATTTCAAAATAATCAGCCCAGTAGGTTTGGAGTAAATTGACTGTGACAGACGGACAGATGGACACACAAGTGATCCTATATGAGTATCGTATTTTGGAACAATAAAAAAAAACAAAAATCAATTAATTGTAAGACATGAATAATGTGGGTACAGAACCAGAACATAGCTTTACTCTAGCCATGCCTCTAACGGAAAAGCATTTTTCCTCAAAGTGTTTGCTGCATATTTTTGAAAACTTTTTGGGAACCCAGTCTTCTCTCTTTAGCATTATAAGCCATTTCTGTCGTACTTCAATGTTTTGAGGAATACTGAATCATAAACAATAATTAACATAAAAAAATGGGTGCCTCAACTACGCTATTAAAAGAAATTTTCGTTTTAATGTAGACAAAAAATAATGCACTAATGTTATATTAATTAAATATAAAGTACTAAAACCAGAAATTTCTGATTCAATAATATTAAGTATGAAGATGATTTCGGCTGTATGCAAGCCACGCCTTTGCCTTTCTTTTTTTCAGTTAATGACATCTCGATAACATATTATCGATCGTCAATCTCTATGAAAGTTGTGTTATGAATCTCGGAAATTCACGTATTTGATATATTTTTTAATTGAATTCATATACATTTGGGTTATTAATGCACTTGAATGGTATAATTTTACGGATATATTTATGTAAAAAACTTTTGTGGTAGTGCTTTCAGACAGCTAAAAATTTAAATAGTACTAACATGTGAAATGTACAATTCATCGTGTTTTCCTTTTTAGATGAGTTAAATCCGGGCACTGAACACGTTGCCATGACTAATAAACGTCCGTTTAACACTATTTCACATTTTAAAACCAATTATTTTTCAAAAATAAAAGAAATTTGTTTCGTTGTCAGCTGACCCTAGGTACATACGGGCTCATATCGTATAATGAAGTGGTCTCGTCTACCCATCTCGCTCTAACATACGTGTATACTAACGCTCTTTCACTTGCATTGCCAATCTATGGGTACCTATATACTAAATCTATGGTCCTGACAGTGAGAAAATTATATATATTAGGGGTTAAACATTGACT
>NW_020654422.1:15032694-15094296 GCF_003589595.1 Hyposmocoma kahamanoa
AAATCTGACAACCATCATTGTGTTAGATCGAAATATTATTACACGCAATAATAAAACGTAGGAAAGAGATAAAACCGGTTTTCTACAGATACACTTAGGTGAATGTGCCCACGATCTCCTTCAGCTAATTCCGCACGCCTCCTTTTAAAAACGGATATCCAGACGTACGCCGGGATATTATGCCTGCTTGGACGATATTCGGTTCAGGCGTATTAAGCATATTTCGTCATCTTTTATTATGCGCAGAACCCGGGATTGGAATTACCTGCGTGCGACTGTATTTCCGAGCATATACAACCTTAAAATACCTTTAAGGTACGACTGAATTGGCATCTTCTGGGCGAGCTAGTTCCATTTTTTCTTTAGTTAGTGGTTAAGAGCAAATCCACTTACTTCATTTTTGTTTTATGATACCAAGTGACGAGAGACAAGAGTCGTGCGTCTGGTGGTAAGCGACAGACCTGTCCATAACAGTTGCAGTATTACTCAGAGCGTTAAATCACTAAGATCTGAGGAGCACTGCCATGCCATGACAATTCCCATGCGCCTGTAATTTCACCAGCACCTTTACACTTCAAAACCAAAACACAGCAATTGTCACATTACTGCTTGGTGGCGGTAGTAAGTAAGGTGACATACTTATCATACTTATGATAAGTTAGGTTTATCTAGATTTTATTGATTTGATATTATAAATTGAATGTTAGATGAATTATGTTTTTATCATAAAAAATGTACGAGCACTCAAATATGAATACTTAGTGATTACAAAATATATTTATCTCTTGTGTAGATACAAAACAATAGACACGAGACGTATCTCGTACTGTCGTAGTACTTAAATTTAACATAAATATAAACAACACAAATAAAATATGGAAGACCGACAACAACAAAAAGCTTCATAAAAATTGATAAAAACAGAATTAAAAATATACCGTCAGTTACAAGTAACCCCCTAAAGTTCAAACAAAAAACAATCAAAATCTCTCACTCAATCCAACACGAAATACAATTTCTTAAAGGCTGTCCAACATCTGCCTTGAATTATTGGCTTGAATTAGAATAGAGTCGAATAAAAACCATTCACTGCAACGCCACATTATATGAAAAAAACGCAAAAATTAATATTAATAAAAAACATAAAGAAACACAAAAACAGCGTAGTTAACATTTGGACTAAACGACAAATTTTATTATATAACTTTACTTTATACTATACAGACATATGTGCGGCTACAGCCGAGAATTACACGTTACAGGGATTGTAATTATATTTTGTTTTATAATAACTACTACATTGTACTTTAACATTATTTAGCATAATATTTTAAATTGAGACATTGTGAAAATGATAATGCAATGATTCTTTTTTTTGTTCTGAAGCAAAACAAAACCTTGTAACTTATCACAAACTAGCCATTTTACAAAACCTATAAACAATTTTAATTTAACATAATTTCCTAATATATAATGAAAAAATTGTCTATTAACAAAAATAATATCTTTTAATATTAGTTAAGGGGGAGACAATTCGTTCATGTGCTCATAGTTTTATTAACACTGGCACTATTAATATTTGTTTTATTCACTATAACTTAACTACACTAACTCAAGAGGTTTAGTACTTTGTAATCCACGTATCAATGATTCTAATATATGAAATAATTTCTGAATATTTCCATTATGTCCAAAATTTATAATAAGTGTACGACATTCAATTGTAACGGAGATTTTGTAAATCTATTCACGAAATATCAACAAATCCTAACATTCCTCTTGTCGTATCTATAATCATGCTAAAGTTTATTCTTGTCTATGTATAGCTAAACTTACATTTTGGTATAAGCCATGAAAGGAAGCGCCCAAATTATGCGAAAACAAATTACGGCAATTTTCACAGAATAAATTACAAATTGGATCTCTTTCATGTCGTATGATATTCTAAATCAGCGATGATGCGACTGAAATCTATAGGGAACACGGAAGAAAAAAATTATAAATTTTGTTGGTACTGTATACAGAAGGAAACCGTTATAAAAAAATCTAAGAAAATACTCTAGATTCTGAAATTGTATCTGAATATCAGTGGCAAGGCATGAAAATTGTTGTTAGTCTAAGCCTCTATAATAATTAATATTAATATTTTATTAAATAATAATTTTGCAACATTATTTTTAGAAAGTTGGCTGGCAATGATTTGACATAAGAATAAATCAATCTTTAAAAACAAACCGTAAAATTGTTATAATAAGATTTTTTACGTGAACTCTATTCGACAATAACCCGATGGTTTTCAAGTTATCGGCCGCTATTATGACCGATGTTTCACAGCGAACTTTTTCAAATTGTGGTTTCATAAATGAAATAAAAACCGGGAAGGGGCATTAATATTCGCGCTTTAATTGGCTGTGATCTATCGGAAAGCTACCAGTAGGGCTAGCACGTCAAGGTGTGACTTGCGCTAAGCGAGAATAGCATTAGCTCGCGCTTTATGTCGCTCTCGCGTTAATCGTGCTACCCCTACAGATTCCATGTTACAAAGGACAGCATTTAATTATTGAATATTTCGAAATTTTTAATATAAGTTTTGTAAGTAGTGGGGTTCGCGCGCTTTGATAATACATGGAAAATTTCAGGCAAGCCGGTGGGAATCGAGTAATATCGAAGCCTTGCCACTGCTGAGTATTTAACTCGTTGCGGGAATAGAGAATTCAAACTGCAGTAAAAAGTAAGTATTTTTTGTTGGTACTAGAATTTCGTATACCCTAAAGAGGCCGCGCCTACTAAAAACTTCAGCGAATTTATAGTTTCCACGCTAAACTCTCACAACTTCCACCAAGACATTAGAACGACGTTAAAAATTCAAGAAAAAGCGACGGTGCCCAACTGGGGCCCTCCAGGGCACACTTAGCGAAGACGGGCGGAGTGGTGTGATGAAAATACTTAATGACCTAGAGAAAACAACGGCCAATAAGGATGAAGTGGGTCTGACTTGATTCCCCTTTGTTACTTTACATCTCTTTTTATGTCATCAGAGTGTTATGGTAGGGAACAGATGGAATCTTAGCTTTGTTGCTCTATTTAGGTTGTAAGTCACAAACTCATTTAAGGGGCAATGTATACGCTTCTATAATAAGATTTGATATAAGCATTGTAAATAAAATAAAATATTGATAATAAATAATAAAATAATTATAAAATAATATAAAAATAATATAATAAAAATAATAAAATATTAAATCGGGCCACCACGAGAGCTTCTTATGCTTTCTTCTCAGGAAAATCTGTAGTATTAACCTACCAATGAGTAGTAGAATTTAATCAATATGACGATTATAAGTGTAATTTACTTACTTTCCCTTACCTTCATTTACATTATTTCGTTTAAGGATAAATTCTAATTGAATTTGAATTAAACCTCTTTGAATTAAACATTTCTAGTGGATGTCATAACGCTTTGCAACTGTCATAATTATGAATTATACGTGATTCGGTAATGATAATAACCTTTTTTTTCGATAATGATGTCATAGACTGATGATAATAATTCATTCATGAAACAATAGAGCGATTATTCTAGAAAAATATCCTTAATTGTCTCCTTCATTAAGGTCAAATTAGTTTAAAAGAAATTATTATCTTTGTAATAAAAATCCAATTTCCCTGTTACAGAACTTTAATTACAAGAGGAGTAAAGGCCCGGTGGTGAGTTATTAAACAACCAATTAAGTGACAGCGATCTCAGTAGCAACTAACCCCTCTACGGATCCACTAACGAGCAAATGATGAATTTGGTGAATCGAAATGGGATTTAACGATGCAATGCAAATTGTCTAGCAATTGCTTGGTAAATTAAATTATAAGCTGAATTAGTTACATGAAAGTAAATTCTATGTACTTACATATAAATGCCTTCGCAGATCAATTTAACATTAAGCACTTACCACAATAGTTTAATATTACAATACTGTGCCAGATAATCCAACCAATTTATGTCAAACTACCCAGAGTATGAGTACAAGATGAAATTGACTTCAGGACAAGCGGGCCAGAACCAATTTAAAATAATTCATTTCTCAAAATTGGTAAGTCTGGGAATTGAACTCGTGACGTCTTCATCGAAATGCAATGCGAATGCAAACCGTTGGGCCGCCGCCGCCGTGGTCGTGAAATACATAAGTACATACTCCATTTAGATAATTTTAGTATATCCTATATACTATCCGACCAAGAAACCTAAATACTTAACTGGAGTTTGCAATAAGAATTGAATGTTGAAGACAAGGTTATTAATTCACCTTTACTGATGTGTTTGATTATTTTTCATATCTAGTGACGAGTCAAAAACGAATAGTAATAAATTCAGTACAGTTACTGAGTGACTTCTTTTAAATCTATTTTAGTATTATATTTAAAAAATCGTAGGGTGCATGCTTTTATATTTTTTATAGCTTGATTTCAAAATCTAATTGAAACTAACAAACAAAAAAGATGCAAGATAAGAGTCTGCATTTAAGATCATTTCTTCATGCTTCTATGTCATGTTCGAAGTTCAGTCTCCAGTGTAGTATCCGATAGCTTCTTGTATCCGAGCAAGTTCGGTCATGGCAACCGCTTACACTCCTAGTTGGGTTGGTACTGCTGGTGCGCTCGAAGATGAGTGATATAGCCAACCTTTGTGCACATTGACGTCAGTACAACGTAATTATAGATAACGGCAGAGAGTGGACGGACCTTTATTTACTTGTGTTTGAGTTTATTCTGTGTACTTAACTTCCATACACTGAGCTGCTGTAATATAGTGTGATATAAATTTAACAGATGGGTCGTTATAATTTGCGGGGTTTTAAATAAAGTGCACTACACGGCTGTTCAAAATAAGCAATCCTACTATATCTTTCAACTGGCGGTTCTCCCGGTCGCGTAAAACCGTCACAGTTGACTATCCTACCATACAGGTGCGCCAACATCGCAATACGCGGTGTTACCGTTTAATAAATTAAGTAATAGCGACCTAGAACGCCATCTATATATTAGAAATAACAAGTCCGTGTAACGTTCCATTTCAAATGAATAACTGTCAAAACGAGGTTATACATTAGAAGCGATGTTTGTAATAAATATATACTCACTTAGCAACACGGCTCAAGTCGAACATAGGCGGTTTTTTACTCAAGTCAAAATAGAACGGAAACATAAAAAAAATGTATAACCAACTCCGATACAATTAGTTTTATCCATAAATAGAGAACTTATTAAAGCTATTGTTAGCTTAAAATGTACAATAATATATGCAGTTTTTCTTAACACTTTATGTATATTATGTTAATTTCGACAAAATGTTAGCTACGAGTTCACCAGAAGTTATTAGCGACCGTAACAAACGATTCATAAATTTGTGGTTTGGTGAATTTAACAATTTTGTTGCAAATTGTAATTGTAAGAACTGAATTAGCTATGAAATATTTTAGGCTTTTACTAGCGACATCAACATTTAATTCATGGTTAAGGTATAGGACAGGACATTCCACTAAAATATAACCCAACCTACCGTCGTTGGCGTGAGCAAAAGTATGAATAAATGAACAACCGAGCTTAAAGAGAACTCAGGCGAACTTCGCTTTAAGTATTCCGACAGAGTTCCCTAAATTAAGTTGGTACTGAATTGCAAATATGTAAACCTGGTTATGCTTCTTAATTTAGGTATGATTATGTTAAGCAATAACGTGTTTCATAGTTCAATGCATGAAAGAAAAAAACAATGGAAGTTCCTTAAGCTTAGATAGTAATCTGTCGGAACCGCTGTTCGGAAATCTTGACAATAATTGGTCATAGTTTCTAATTTAAAAAGATGTAACAAATTCTGCACTATATATTAACATATAATTTAAACTTTACGCAGTCGTTACATCGTTGAAAGTTCAATACCTTTGCCAACGTGCTGCCAGTAACTGGACTACGACGAACAACTAACATCTGAACGAATAGAAAGTAGTATTTTCTCGACAACAGATGTCTTCTTTAACGCACACGTTGCATAATAACTTTGATTCGATCAATTAAGTTTAAAAAGACTCATGAAACATTTTTTCGCTAAGCTTTTGCTCGCTACTAGCGTGAAAATTTTCACGCTAATTTCGAGATATTTACTCCAAAAGATAAAACGAATCGACCATATTGCTCTGAAATTATGTTTGCTTTCTTTTGTTATAATACAAAAAATCTATTCGATAAACCGAAATTTCAAAATTTATTAAAATGAGACTTACCAGTTCAGTTCTTGACAGCGACCGGGCTGCACGTCTAATTTTTAACAAATGTATCACGCAAAAAACAGCTCAATGACTAAGTGCAGTAAGTGCGAAATTTCTATTAAGCCCGACGACACTGCTTCAAACGTGTCATGCAAGTCGTGCGGACTATACTGGCATGTTTCATGCGCCGCGTTACGTGTTAAGCCACGTGATTCTTCCAGCTGGCAGTGCACGTCGTGCAAGACGAACAGCACAAAGAAAGGCAAGCAGGCGGATCGTAGTGAACCCTCTCCTACTAATATCAACAATGCCGAAATACTGAAGAGCATTAAGGACCTACGTTTGGAAATGAACAGCATCAAAAAGGATCAGCATGCTGGTGACATGTTGGTAACTTTGGAGGACAGAATTGCGGCTGCTGAAACCAAACTCTTGGAACTGGAGGATATTTCGGAGCAAATTATAAATCTACAGCAACGTGTTTTTGACTTGGAAGAGCGCAACATGGTACTGGACCAGGCCGATCGTGTACGTAACTTGGAACTCCACGGACTGACTGAATACCCCCAAGAAAGTCTTACTCAGATAGTTGTACGAGCCAGCAATATGGTGGGCTTGAATTTGAATGAAATGGATTTGAAATGGGTTGGTCGGGTTGGATCAAAAGCTAACACCAATTCAAGACCCCGTACTGTGTTGATAAAATTTCACAATCAGGATGTCAAGAATAACCTACTACGTGCACTGAGAAAACGCAGAGGAATCACTATGCAAGAGCTGGGCTATGCTGAAGAATCCAGAAAGGTACATGTAAGCGAAAATTTAACCCCACACTTCAGAGACATCTATCGTGCTGCCAGGAATCTGCATAAATTCAAATTTGTTTGGACCTACAATTGCCGGATCTTCATACGTGAAAATGAAAAGTCTGAATTGGTACTGGTAAAGTCAAAAAACCAACTAGAAACATTAGCTTAATTTCTTTTATAATACCGTTTGTTATTGCACGTCCTTGTTGCTGTCTTTTATCTATATGTATAACTAGCACACGCTTCATTCACCCTTATTTAGGTCTTAGCTTCTGCATTACATTCCGCATTGTAACTTATTTAACTGTATTATTTAACAATACTTTAGAAAATATCTGCCTCGGCTCACGACGTATATGTGGACTTTGCGTATTCATGTTACTCGGGTATAGTCTAGTTGCTTCCGCTAACCGGTTTCGAGTGGATACCTGCCCGCGGGCCCACACGCTTCTGCGGCCAGTTGCTAACTCACGACGCGCTCTTCGCATTGACCTACCCTTATTTTCGTCACTCTTAAATAATATCCTACTAATTATTTGTAAAAGTATTATAATTATAATGATACATAACGATTTTGCCATTTCAATACAATATAATTCCGATTTTGATATTTACAGTATAATAGTTTATTTTAGTTTATTTACAATGGTTAAAAATAGGAGTAATAATAGTTTGTGTACTCTGGGCTTATTAAATGTACGTTACACGCATGCGTTCTGTACAAATGATGATATTTACAATATAATAATTATACCTTCGTTTGTTTACAATGGTTAAGAATGGGAAAAAAAGTAGTCTATTTACACTAGGCTTATTAAACGTACGTTCACTTAATACAGGTCGAGACGAATTGTTAAATTCAATTAAGTTGTTTGATTTCGATGTTTTGTGTTTAACGGAGACTTGGCTTACACCGGATTCCGACTTGCGTGCTTATTTTGTTTCGGGCTACAAATTGATTCACAAACCGCGGAGTTCATGCCGGGGCGGTGGGCTCGGGGCATATGTAAGATCTTCTATACGTGTAAAGGAACTGTATACACCCGGTACTATACTTGAACAGATGTGGTTTGAGGTCAAACTTGATAGTATTCTCGTTCTTGTAGGCATTGTTTATAGACCTGATTATGTTGCAACTAGTACTGCAACGGACTGCATTAGTGAATCTTTATCCTTACTGGCTCCTAAATATGAACATTTATTTTTGCTAGGAGATCTTAATATTAATTGTCTTAGTAATCGCAACATCGTAAATTTACCACCATGTTTAGTAAACTTAGCTGAATGTTATAACCTCCATCAAATAGTTAATTTGCCTACTCGAATTACTGTTGACACATCGACACTCATTGATATTATTTTAACTAAATCCCACACTCGTCCATCTACTTTGGAGGTTGTGCATAACGATGATCTGAGCGATCATGGACTTATAGTCAGCATATTCCCCTTTTCTTGCCGCAGGCCCCCCCCGCGCACGGTGACGTACCGACCTCTAAGTAGTAACGCAGCAACCATCGCGAACGCTGCCGTATATACACCTTGGGAACTTGTACTTTTATATGACGATATTAATGAAATGGTTGAAATGTTTTCTTTATTAGTTCTGGATTTATTTGACACCTTTGCACCGGTTCGTACGGTTACCTTTAGGTCTCCTCCAACACCTTGGATTACCGACACTTTGCGTGAAATGGGAAAGCTTCGCGACAACGCCTGTAGTAAAGCCAAAAAAACTGGGTCCGATCCTGACCGAATCTTCTATCGTAATATGCGTAATATCTACAATGCGGCACTTATCAGGGAAAAACAAGCCTACTTCTCACATTATATAAATAATAATGGGAGTGACCCGGCGGTTATGTGGCGGCACATTAATAACATTATAAAACCAAAATCCGATCTTATAATACCCCGCCATATTGCCGACCCCGATGTTTTAAACCATTATTTTGTTAACTGTGTCCCCGGACCATCTAAGAATCTTGATGATGATGACTCAAATGTGCCCTCCACCTCGCAAAATTACACTAACATATTTAACTTCTCACCAGTCTCGAACTCTGTGATTTCTCGTATTATTTCCACTTCTAGAACCAACTCTAAAGGCTACGATGATATTTCAATGTATATGATTAGTTTAACTCTGCCTCATTCACTTAACGCTATTACATCTATAATAAATAAGTCCATCGAAACCGGTATCTTTCCTAATAAATGGAAATGTGCTCTAATCACTCCGATTCCTAAGAAGGCTAAGGTTGAAGACTGCGGTGATCTTAGACCTATTAATATTTTGCCAGCACTTTCTAAAATCTTGGAAAAGATAGTCAAAATCCAAATAGCCGACTATTTCGAAAACCACTGTATTATACCGCGGATGCAGTCAGGGTTTCGCCGGAAATATAGCACGACATCTGCTTTGTTAAATATTACTGACGACATCTTGATTGCGTCTGACCAGGGCAAGGCTACTATTCTGGTGCTACTGGACTTTACCCGCGCTTTTGACTGCGTTCCCACTCAGCTGCTTATTGCTAAGATGCAATCTATCGGCTTTTCCAGTATGGCATGTGACTGGTTTAGGTCTTACTTTGCCAATCGTAGCCAGGTGGTCCAATGTTGCGACGGTACGGGCAGTCTTAGGCGGTCTAAACCACTTGCCTTGACACGAGGTGTTATTCAGGGCTCCATACTGGGACCTGTACTATTTTCCTTGTTCACAAGCAGCATGCCGTCAGCTATAGTCAATTGTCGTTACCACTTATACGCTGACGATACTCAGTTATATATGCATGTACCACCTGATCCCGGCCTGGTTACGGCAGCCATGAGTGCTATTTGTTCGGACTTGGACTCGATAGCAGATTGGTCTGAACGCCATGGCCTTATTCTCAATCCAAATAAAAGTGTTTTTATCATTTGCGGTACAAATAAACAGATTTGTTCGATTAAGAATATGTGTCCAATAATCTCTATTAAAGGGACTGTAATTCCTAGGCAAGATTGTGTTCGCAATCTCGGCCTTCTCATGGATGAGGGACTTAAGTTCGAAAAGCACATAACACAAAAAATAGGTCGTTGTTTTGGCGCTCTGAGATGCTTATATAGTTTGGGGGGTTTCCTCAATACAAAAATTCGGTTACAATTGTGTAATACATTAGTTTTGCCACATCTACAATACTGTGACATCGTATTCGGTCCCCGTGTCTCCGTTAAAACCAGTAAAGCTATTCAGAGAGTACAGAATGCATGTATGCGTTATTGTTTTAGAATACGTAAAAGGGACCACATTTCACCGCACCTGGTCAACCACAAACAACTCAACATGGCCAACTCAAGGTTGCTAAAATTAGTCTGCTTCGTGCAATCTATAAACAAGTATAGGGTTCCGGTTTATCTGTTTGACAAACTCGACCCAAAGCGTAGCCTACCAAGATTGCGTGATCGTGGTCATATTTATAACCTACCTATATTAACTTTGGTCGGGAGTTCGGGTTCGTTTAAGTATGCCGCTTCCAAGGTTTGGAATGATCTTCCACCACCTGTGCGAGAATGTCATGTCCTTTCCAATTTCACATTCCGCAAAAAAGTTTCTAATTGGCTTCTGTCAAAACAAGCCTTGGAAGCAGGCGTTGCTGTTATTGTGTGAGTTGGGTGCGGAGATTGTGGCTGCTACGGGTCTGAGGCTGGCCCTGGTGTTTGCACGCGGTGGTAATGCAGTTAGCGTTTACTTACTTAAAAATAATCACGAGGATGGAATGATGTGTGTGTTGGAGTATTTTTATAATTATGCCAGGCTGTAGCTGAAAATCAGCGGCGGAGTTTATTACAACGCCATTTAGCTGAGCTACAGACCTTATCATCTCGTCAACAAATATTGTCATTATTTATCTATTTATTTATACATGTTAGTTTTATTTTGCAACTTGTAATGTATTTTTTTTATTTTGTTGATGTGTTAATTTTACTTTATTACTGTTGAGATGATTAAATGCTTTTATTATTATTATTATTATTATTATTATATGAAATAAAACCACGGCTAATATTTTTGGTGCGGCTATTATTTTTGCACTCCAAAACAGCACAATAAGGCATTTTTCTACAATTTTAGAGAATTTGCGCGAAAGAATTGACACAACCATACCATATAAAACGAAAAAGGCAGATTGAGCTCAAGTAGGCCTAACGAGGCCTACTGTTGGCACGCGTGAGACGCTAACTAACCACTTCTATTTATTATTCTGTTGTTCAATGTAAAGGTAGAAAGAGTCTTTGCGAAAGAGTTTGTACAAGGAAGTACTGCTATCAAACCTATTTCTGCCTCCAAGCAGTGCCAAAAACAACTAAACAAACTACTACACCAATTACCCGGTCTCAAATGAAGAAATTCCCTTTATTATGAGTACCAAAGTTTTTACAGAATTCCGGAATTACAGAACCAATTTAAAAAAAATAATTTCCCAAATTGGACCTACCTGAACCTCCTCGTCAAGCGTCCACAGTCCAAACCGTTGAGCCATCAAGGTGATCGTTTATTTACCCATCCTCTTCACATCGTATTTACCTACCCGTGATAATATCCAACAAAATGTAGCAGATGACCTTCATTCTACATACAGTCAGGCAAATTGCCGATAGAGCCTCTTTATTGAAAATGGTTACCGTCCTATTGACATTTGCGATCCTAAGGAAGTGTCCCTAACGTTGCAAATGTGTTGCCGGCGTGGGACAAAAGGGTTTAAATCTCCGATACGTGTGATACCACTAGTTATTTCTTTCCTTCAATACGGAACACGACATGCTGCTTTACGGTAGTTAACTAAAGTGGTGATATATTGGTAATGTATGGTAAATTCTAAAGCAGGTTGTACTCATAGAACTTTACAATTAATTATTATTAATACAAAGAATTCCATAATTCCTTCGATCCAAAGGAACTAAAAACGACAAGCTCATAATGGAGATATTAGGATATTGTACTCGTTCGTTCCATAGCTCAGTTTCCCAAATGTGCTATGGAATGACTTCATTAAAAACCAAAAACAATGAAGTGCAACAAATTCATAAGGTCTGCTGGATCTTTGGGAGAGCGTCAGCCACCGTATGATGAAGGCGCTGGCACTGGTTCGAACCCAGCCGACTCGAAGTAATTTTCTTTGTGTTCGAACTTTGTACTAATAATTAAAACAAACTAGTGTTGTAATTTTACAAAAATAATTGAGTAACATGGTAGTACAACATCGTGATATTTATTAAACTTAATTTTACTAGTAATATATTAATAGTTATTATTAATACGAACACTCAGAATAAAATTCCTTCTATCCGGCCGGATTCGAACCGACGTCTTCTAGCATGACGCTATGCCAACTAAGCTACGGAACGAACCAGCGGACCTCACGAATTTTTCTATGTGCTTGCATCGTATCTTTGTATTTGCTTTTTCAACGACTGGCACGGTATGCTAGAAGACGTCGCGTCTCGGTTCGAATCCGGCCGGATCGAAGGAATTTTATTCTGAGTGTTCGATCTTTGTATATGTAATTATAAGAAACTAGTGGAGTTATTTCACAAAAATAACTGAATATCAATTAAATAAAAATTTATTCACTGGTAATACTTTTAAAATATTTTGAATTACTGAGAATAAAACTATTTTTGCGGATCTAAGCTCGCGCATAATTATGTTTTCAAACAAACCAACGTTTCAAGCACTTTACACGTACCTTCTTCACGTTTGTCATTAAGGCTTTAAATTGTCTGATTTATTTTTGCAACGTCTCAGGACGTACTAGTCGAATTTGTAGATTTTCGCAATTGCTTCATTGCATTGGAAATGAAACTAGTTTTTCGGATCTAAAATTACGCAACCTTGTTAATAGCTCGAAACGTTGCTTTATTTGAAAAGTTCTGTGACTGAGGGGTTGAGTAATAGTGATAGAAAGTACACTCGGTCCACACATGAATTTATTGTAGAAGTATAACAGGGAAAAGACGAAGGAAGGAAGAAAGAAAGAAAGGACAGATAAAGTAAAGGCTGTAACAAAAACAGGTAAGTATAAAAACAAGTATGACAAAAACAATGGTATAAAACAGGCACAATAATATGAAAACACTCCCTACTAATTAGAACTTAGAGCTTATTATTATATGATTAGTGAACTTACCCCAAAGGGCCTGTATTCGTATTATTGCGGCTTATAAGCAGTTAGGTGTACATGGCAGGAGGACACGGTCTTTCCTCTCCGAGAATTTTGATGGAAGTGGCAAAGGAATGAAGCAAAGGAAAAATGACGAGGCAAAAGAATTAGAGAACGATTCAAAATTTCAAAAGCAAGTGGCCAAGAACTAGAGAAGAAGGTGATAGAAAAGTGGGATGAAAAAGAAGGAGGTCGCATTGACACAGTTCTATTCAACAAAATCCAAAAACAGTCTCATTTTCAATGGATAGCAATCGCGAAAACCGAAATTCTGGATAATTTAATAAAAACCAAACCTGTAGGTATATTACACACCAAAACAGACATACGAAATCCCGCCTATTTCCAATCTACTAACTTCGAAATATGCAAATACACCAACATGGGAATTGACCTACAGCAAGGTGCGAAATTAATTATTTCACCAATACACTAACATCATTAAATTCGACAGCACCTGCCAGTAATCTAGGTCAACGTTGTATATCTGTACACTGCTATATTATGTCGCGAATGCTGAACTACTGTAGTCAATGAAGTTACGGTTGTGAGTACATTAGCAACAAGCTAGCGGAAATGATTCGACCAACAGTGATGTATGATAGCTTGATTTAGTACTTTCTATATAAATTGAAAAAAAAATACACATATAAAAGTGTTGATCGATAAATAAAAGTACCTTAAGTGCATGTAGTTCCAAATCGACCAAGGTACTTTAACCCGCTTCTTGATACTATTATAAAATTTTATAGCAAAGCAAGGTTCAATGCATGCAAAGTTTTGTAGGTGTTTCTCACAGGTTCGTTTGATGCTGCTGATGTGAAATCAGCGGGCAAAATTCGTATATACAATCTATTTTCTGCATTTCAGTGAGTTTGTGTTTATTATACGAGTTTAAGAAAGTAACGCGACGATATTCCATTAAATAAAATTATATTTTATGTAATACATCTCCATAATTATTTTTACATAACCAAATAAGATTAAATTTAAACCATTGTCTTCGCTTGTCAATATAATAACAACTTTACCAAAGATGTGAGGTTCTAGTAAACAATCTATTGTGTACTAGAGTACAAAGCAAATACACGTTTGAGTAGTACAATGTTGAGGTTCCTATGAAATACATTGATTTATGAAATCATTAACATTATAATAACAATTATAAATGATTAGTAGCGATTACAGCTTACATAACAGGAATCTTGCGAAAATTTCAAAATAGAAAATTTCGCGAATCTTTATTATTGTTTTTATTAAGCAATGGTAGTCTAATGGTGGTTTGACCTACCGCCTCTCAAGCAGAGATCGTAAGTTCGAATCCGGGCTCGCACCTCTCAGATTTTTTGAATTTCTGTGCGAAATTTAATTTAAAAGGACAATGGCGTAATCAATGTTAAAAAATCATCATTAGCGTCTTCAAATGTCATAATTACTAGTTTGAATAATGTAAATTCAATAAGGTTATCAAATTATGCTAGAGGCCTATCTTAGTCTGGAAACAAAATCATATTTAAAAGTAACTCAAATGACTAATAAGTATGTAACCGGATAACTGTCAGTTTCGTAGTTTCTTAACTTTGAGCGACATCTAGCCGCCAAAAATGTTCAGTGCCTATGTATAGATAGGTCCACATTAAGTTAGCTCACGTAACATCAAAAGTACTGATACGACAAATTTGTAATAAAAAATTAGCTACTTTATTATAAAAAATAAAGTAGACGAGTCCCTCTTGCAATACGTCACGCGAGAAAGTGATAAAACTGACAAGAAAGTTCCCGACATCAGGGATGGATGGCACGTTTTACAAAAAAATAATTTGTGTCCAAATTACCAGTATGCCTAAGTACATATGGGAAAGGAGGCGTCATCGATAGGCAGTCATCTCTGTCACGGTGCCTACAAGTAAAAAGATACCATCGCACAATAAACAGGGTTTCTCTCAGAGAAAGTTTAAGGAGACTGGTATCATGACTGTGGCATCACAGTACATTTACTCAAATATTCTATATGCCCGCAAAAATATACATAATTTCAATAAAATAAATAAATAAAATGTTTTATTCGTTCATTTGAAAGGGCATAGCACAGGGGCGGGTGTTTCCATTTAGGCTTGATAGGACCTGTGTTAGGAAACATCGCTCTTCTATAATATTAATAGTAATCTTGTTCTTATATAATTTTAAGATCATGAAACATCTATATATATACTTTCATCTATATATACCTTAATATCTACTATAACTGGTGTTACAACTAAAACAAATTTCACTAATTACAGTAAGTTTTAAGTTCTCAGACTAAAAATAGATTAACCTAATTGTTAGTGTGTGTGTGAGTACAAATATGTGTATATGTATATGTACGTGTGTAATTGTGTGGAATGTGTGAATGTGTACATGTGTCATCCATCCGAAAGACGTACAATATCCAAAATTATACAAAATTCTTTCTTCAATAAGAAAGAAGATATCCATAATATTAACCTTAGTGCTAAGTCCAAACTCATGGTACCACGATTTCGTTTAACCAAGGTAAACTACTCTTTTATGGGGAACTGTATACGCTTTTACAATATAAGATTCCGGAGCATATATTAAGATTATCATTTCCTAAGTTTAAAAACCACATTAAAAATATTTTGATTGAAAAGTCATATAAAAAATTGAAGACTACGTGTTAGATAAAGGTGTATGGAAAGACGACATGGCTATAGATTCCACACAAATTTGATTCAAAAGTGTATTCCATGGCATTTTAGTTTATTTGAAAAGAGCAACCCCTAGAGTTTCTTGCTCGTTCTTCTCAAGGAAGTTAGCTTAGTGAACAAGCAAGAGCTTAAATGTGGCGTTTTCGAATGTAAGTTTATTTTACCTATGGAATAAGTGATATTGTACTTTCACTTTGAAAACACAACTTTCGAATAGTTTTTTTTTCATTTCCATTATCGAAATCACTGTAAATTAATAATAAATGCTCTTGAACCTAAGGCCCCAACCCCGGTCGACTGTGCCATTGCCGTGGAATACCACCTCTTCCATTTATATATCAAAAATTTTTTTGATATATAAATGACCTTTTAGGTCATTTGAAAGACGAGAATCTGCAATAGATAAAAATAACAATGTGCCAGAAAATAATACCAGTTACCTGATCTCAAACTAGGAATTCTTGTAACCACTGACACACAACGAACGAACCAGGAATATTCTCACCTCACACCCACAGTTACTATCTGCTCGGTTAACGAAATGTCAAATGTTATACAACAAAAAAATATATTATTTTAAAAACGCAGAATTTTTTTATCTAACTGTACAAGTTATTCAAAAAAACGAGACAAAGGATTATAATGGTGGGTCTGTAGATTATGTTGTTGTTTTTTCTGTGAAGATAAAGTACATAAAATTAAGTGTTTTTTTTAAGGCTTGTTTATCAAAAGATGAGCAATATTATATCTGTAGGTTTTACTCATCAATTGAAACCATTCAGTAAGTATAAGAATTATTGAATTTACTTACATAATTTTTAGTTTTTCACGATTGTTACACATAGGGAATGAAACTATTTTTTCGGAAGTTCTAAAGCGCGTATATTTGATTTTTCAAACAATCCAGGTTCCCATGGTCATTTCAAAGGAGTCAGCCGTGACCATGGAACATGTGAAAAACCCAAAAAAAAATGCGATTTATTTTTTAGGAATAATAGTTTAATTTCTTACTTAAAGTATAATTAGACAACCTTCAAAACAAATCATTAAAATGACTGTAACTAACTAAACTTTCATAGATTTCTCACAAATGGCGCTACGACAAAATGTCGTTAAAACCCAAAAAGAAAACAAAGGCCTCCAACAAGCACAAAAAAATACGTACAGGCTGCTGGTTCGTCCCGTATCTCAGTTGGGAGTGGATTAGGCACGGTATCCTAAAGACGCCATCTATAAGGAATCTATGAAAGCTTTCTTCACTCTACCAATAGCTATATTTAGATTGGGAAAATATGCAACATATTTTACAAACGATTGTGATAGGATAATTATAAAGGAAACTGACGACTTGCTCAATTATTTCCATAAAATTCTAAAGATATCGTCCAAGTTTTATTGTCTCAGCATTATTGAATGCAAATGCAAGAGCATCGCAAGTTCCATGCGAACTGAACTTCAAAGACAAATAATTGCATTGGAATTTCTAGAGAGAATACGAAATTTAATGCTCACCCAGCGAAAATATCCTCAAATTCGCTCCCTTATTGAAACTCGAAGAAATGTATCGAAAACAATGAACAATAGTAAGAAATTGTCTTAATTCGAGAATCTTTATTTTGTTTTGCTATGAATCTGATTCTTTCTCTACAAAACATGAGTTACTTTGTACAGTTGACATAGTTAAATAATAATTACCTGGGCTCAAAATACGGTTCCTTGTTCTCTGGGGCACTTCTCAGAACACCAACAATTTAGAAAAGTTCATTTTGTAAATTGGTTTTACCAGGAAACATACCCGGGATCTCCTCAACTAGTGCCTACAGTGCAAACCGTTGGACTACAGAGGACGTCAATTCCAAAGAATGGTACCGCATATAAGTCAAGGTCCTTACTCTTCCAAATTACAAAATATTTATTCAAACATTCATATGCATCAACCGTTAATGGCATATTGGTTTTGCTGTATTGGTCAGGATTGAGTTTGTTATCCAAAGTGTAATAAATTTAAAATATATTACAGTAATAACTTTGTCTGCGAAACAAAGTGCCGAATAATCCCTAGCACAGCACTTTTACTGCATACGGGTCGCCACACGACAACTATCCAGTCAGCATTTTCTTAGAGAAACAAAATTTAATTTGCAAAGTAAAATTTATCTTAATGGACACCTGCATAAAAATATATCGGAGAAAAAGCTGTCAGATAGCATAACAGCGAGGAGACAATTCTTTCCCTGGATAATCTCGATGTTGAATCTCTTTATGGGTGACGACTATCTATGCATTTAATCCACTCTCTCTTTTTATCTAAAGACGAGATGAAAGGGCAAAAACGTTCGTCCTTTGTCCACGAACTCCGATAAACGTGACCTTTCTCGTTTATTAAAGTAAAAAAAAAATACACCTGTGCAAGTCGTCAGACACAATTGCAGAGATTTCATTAAATGTAATGGGGGGATTCTAATAGGATTTTTCGACATTTCACTTTTTATACTCACTTGTTTTGAGAAGATGAGTTATTAGACAGGCAGTTGGTCGTAAACTCGATTTAATGGGATTTGGAAATGAAAGAAACGTAAACATTAATGGCTCAGGTAATTAAGTTGTTGATTTTTGTGTAATCGCTAAAAACTCACAAAGCGTGATACGAGCCACTTTTGAAAAAGTTTTCCTTCGCGTCAATAAAAAATAACAATCAATCGTTTCATTTTTATTTTTTAATCTTTATAACTTTTACAGCATTTCTCCATTACTGGCATCAGATATTCGATTATTGTGGTACGGCGTTGAAATTCATAGAAATCTTGTACTAGACGAATAACAGAAACATGGATATAAATAACATTAAAATTCTACTTCCAACCGGCAACAGTCTGGGCCCAAGTCTGCTAATTTTAAATCAATGGTAGGATTTTATTGCCTCTACCACAAGTTCACTCTGACAGTTGTCGCTAGCGATCGCCTAAATTACTTCACAATTTTGTATGGCAAATTATACAGCGCCACTAGCGGTCATGAGAAGAAGCAACATTTTCAATACGAACATTTTACACGGTCGCTAGCAATGACCGTCTCTGTAGTCTCATGGTACTCTGCTAAAAAATGGAAGTAAATTAATTTGCTACTCCGCGAACCCAGTGAAGGTGAAATCATGCAAAATCACTGCGCTTGTGGTGAATATTTTTTTCATGCAGTTAATTTTCCCACCCTCCCTCCACATAAAATTAATAAAATAAATAACACAAGCGCAACTACAGTCACAAACCACCACCAAAAATATACCCGACACGTGTTTCGCCTCTCCACGAGGTATCGCTCGACTCTCGGCCGAAGAATAGCCGAGAATTAATTACTTCCATTTTTATTAACAATGACTTCCGCAAAGTAACGCCTGATTCTATTAAATACTCTGCTAAAAGTTAGGAGTAGTGGCACGTCAGTAACTGGCCAAAGACCTACTATTCAACTGCCATTGCAATATTTTGGTATTCTACTTTTGAAAGTCTAGTCTAGGGCAAATCGATGACGTAGTCTACTAATTATTATTTGATTAAGATAATGCATAGTAAATTTAAAAGCAACATTGATCGTCAGTGGTTGAATTAATGATGCCATGACTGCCATTCCACTGACACTCTAATGAGACTTAACTGCCGTTACAATTAGATTTTAACAGAATTACAAATATTGTCATAATTGCAATGTAATCTCTCTGGGGGCCCAATGCAATTACAATGATAGTGGTTTCAAGAAAATTACCAGAATTAGGGCGCTGAACTAGAATCAGGTCAGAAATTTTACTCAGAATTTAACGCTACAATTAAGCAAATATCAGATGCTATTCAAGTTTACTTCTCTAAACATAACTAATAAGTTTTCCCTTTAAATAATAACTGGAACGTATGGAATTTACTTCAGAAATTATATCCTCTAAAACGGCGGCAACAATTAATTTTACGCCCAAAAGCTGGGTGGAATTTCAGTTGGCCCTTTGACAAAGTTACGAGAATTCCAGTTCCTGACATTTAAAAAAGAACTATGATACTATACTGCCAGATTTTGAATATTGTGTTGTGAGGTAACAATAGATCGCACACTTTGTGGAATAAGGCCACATCTGCAAAATTATAACTTTTCAGGAAAGCGGTTTGAAGATTCTACTAAGGAAATTAGTCGATAAATTTTTACGTTTAAATAAGAGAGTTAGGATATTTTACATGTGCGTAATTCGTTTTTATGTAGTTCGTATTGTGTGACGTTATATGACATAAGCACTTTTGACGTATGATCACGTGTAGCTTTATTATGTAGGGTACGAAATGTAATTTATTATAGTCATTTGCAACCACTGCATCATTTACATTGTGGTTGCTGGTGTTTGTAGTAGCGTTATGGGAGGTCGATATTTCGAATACACAGGCTGACATGTACATATAACTTTAATTCCATGCATTTGTGAATGTTTAGTAACACATTTTTCCCATGCTAATACGGTTAATTTTGCTTAAGGCCAACGGCAGGGACACTGGCTTTATTTCAGAATTTATTTGTTTGCAAACGAAATTAAGCCATTTGAAAAATGTATATCATATAGTCTACGTGTCGTATAGTACCGTAGACTATTAAGTTCAATTGACATAAAAAAAAATATTTTTATATGTAAAGTGCCTATTGAATACAGCAGTTTTCTTGTAAAATTTCGAGATAAGTTTGTGTTTTTTTCTATCGTGAAAATTTTTAGGAATCGTGTTTTCACACTGTATAGTGATCAATGCATGTCCTCAATTATTATATATTTCAGGTTGTATATTCTCGATTTCTATCAGAACCGCTGCCTGTCGCCAAAACACATACAAACAACTGCTACACGCTATGAAATCTAGATAATGATTGGTCGCAGTTTTTTATTTAAAAAGATGTAACAAATTCCTGGCCTATTAATATAATATAATCTAAACTTTAGCCAGTTGCTATATCGTTGAAAGTTTAATACCTACCTTTATTTACGAAGTTACGAAACAAGCAGGTTACGAAGTTTTGATTTTATATAGACAAATTATTCAACGTGAAAATTTATTTGATTTTCTCAATGAAATGTATGACACTACAAATTAAAAATTTCTTATAAAATATACATTTAATTTAATTTTTTGACTGCCAGACTTATTTTTGTTATTAATTTTAGATTGTAACTAATTAGACTGCATGCTTATTTATTGTGAATTAACAAATTATTGCAAGACATAATCACAGTTTTTGTAACGCCCTTATAACCTGTATGGTACAAAGAAATTAATTAAAGAAAATAAAAACATTTCCATATTGAAATCATGATGTTTTTACTACTATGATATTCATATATTGTTAAAATTACTGGCATGTGAGATTGTCAAATTACGTCTCAGGGTGACGGGCGCAATGGCAGTGCCCCTCAGATCTTTGAGATTCAAAGCTCTGAGTGGCACTGCAACTGTTATGAACAGGCATGTAGCTTACCATAAGTTACTTGATATTATAAAAAAATTGTGAAAATTCTCCACTAGTTTGTTATTGTTCGTCTTTGTATTTGCGGAAGTGTCTTTTCTTTTTGTTTATAAGGAAAAGTTCTTCGATCCGATTGGACTAGAATCAACCGTAGCAACTTTTTGATATCAATTTTCATTCAATTTAGTAATTTAAAATCATTCAAATAAGTTTATTAATATTTTACTTGTGATGCCACCTAAACTGTTATTTCATATACGTGTATTCTCTGGATTTTAGAAATATACTAAGTATTATTTTCAAACAATCCTCGATCAATAATATTAATGAATCTAATGGGCTTAATTGAATATTCCGTTTGACACAACAATTCTATTTTGGAAGCTTTGTGTTTTCCATTCCAGAAAGAGTCCATTCGAAAGTTAAATAACTTACGTATCTACTTTTAAATAAGCATTGTATAGGTAACTTCTAATTTCACACAGGAACTTTTTTAGCAACGTTTGCGTCGATGCAACCGCCTATAAATCGCAAATGTAGCAATGCAATCATGCGTTCAACAAACGTTCATTTGTGTCCCTCGCTGCTAAAAACCGCCGTGTGTAACCGCGCTAAGAGACCTCCGCGATAGTACTAAAACAATATTGGAAGCATGAAAATTGAACTATATATAATGACGTCCTCATACTAGCTAAACTTAAAGGAAGAACATTTACTTGACATTATTTTGACTAAACTTCTGTTCTTTCACTTTGAAAATAAGAAACAAGCACTTTGTTGTATAACGTCAATGTATAAAAGTTTAACCGCCAGGGGGTTATTAGACTCTGAAAATGGTCAGTCTGAACTTACCACTCAACGTGAAATATGTATTTACTTACGTTTTCTAACTTCGCTACATACTTATACTTCTTCTTTGATCAGCAAAGCATAGTTCTTAAACTTTAAAAAATAAGTTTCACACATCAGTTATTAAAACCATAATAAAGACTTAATTTCAGTGATTACAACTTGCGATATATCTTCTAGCAGAACTTGTCAATGATGTTCCAGGAGTAAAAAGCAAATAAATGACTGTTAGAATTTAGTTATTAAATAAATTGACATTCTCTGATCAGATGTATAAAATTATATATATTTTCGCAAATAAAAAGTATTACATTATTTATTGATACAAAAATCAAGCAAATACAAAAAAATCCTTCAGTCAGACGGGACTGGAACCAGCGTTTGCAGCCAAAGTGAGGCGGCAGATGCGGTTCGAAACACGGTGAAACTTACGAGGTTTTTACTCCAAAGGTGTAACGGTGTAACGTGTAAGGTGTAATGGCCCGCGGCCGATAGGCGGCTCGCGCCGTGGGAAGAGGACAGGCCGAGCGCTCCCGTGCTCGCCCGTGGCGGTTTTTTCGGATCCGCCCGCGCCGGTGCAGGTCGATAACCTAAAAAGCGCGGCACGAGAACGCGCACGGCCTAGTAGTGGAAACATGTGGAAACTTACGCTAGGTGGTGATATAAGATGTGAAACGTAATACGTTTATGAAATATTTAACTTTCACGTTTTTTATGGCATTGATCGATACATAAACCGTAAGAGAGTTTTATAGTATCATATTGTGAAAGGAGTGATATCATATTGAGAAAAAACTTTCAAAGGTTTTCCATGGTGCTACGGTAAAACAGCCGTTAAAACTGAAAGCAAAGATCTGTTTTCCGTAAGGTCTGCTCAGTTGAGAGAGCGATAATCCCAGTTTGGCGAACAAGCCTGGCTTTGCACTTTCGTTCTTCATCCGACATCCGTTCGAAACAATTACTGTGAAATAAGTGACACTCGACCAAAGTAAAAGCCGGAAGATGCGAATGAAGCTTCATACTAAATTTGAAATATTTTTACAAATAATAATTATGTAAATATCACGTTAGTAAAAACATTATGATGTTTAGTAGCGGTAGAGCTCCTTGTGAAAGAATTCGCTCTGGGAAGTACTGCCACCTTACCTGTTTCTGCCGCCAAGCGGTAATGTGAGCATTACTGCGTTCCGGTTTCGAAGGGTAATAAGGGTGCTGGTGAAATTACAGGCACATAGAACTAGTCAACTTAGGTCTCAGGGTGTCGGGCGCTGTAACAGTGCTCCTCAAACATTTGTGATTTAAAGCTCTGAGTGGCACTGCAACTGTTAGGGACAGACGTGTCGTTTACCACCAGTCACACCACTTGTTCGTCCCGTCTCTTAGTATTGTAAAAGAAATATGCAAGAAACACAAATATCGTAAATATTCAATTATTTGAAATGTTGGTTAACAGTAAACAAAATTCGATTAACAAATAGAAGTTGGTTTCCATTCTATATTCAAAAAAGCATAACATTATGCTAAATACTCACAAGCAAATGTACATGAAAGTGCAGTATTTCTGGAGGCTCATTTCATCTAATCGAATATTCCAGCTGGGCTATTTTAAATAGCAACAAGCGTGCATACATTACAAATATGTTACATACATTAGCTTCGCAATATTGTATCGTATATATATTATGTATAAAAGTTTGACAATTACCATATTGTTTTGGTATTCAATACACAGGTGATCTCCTAACGTGAGTTAGTGATTGATAGTATTGTGTCAAATCGGTAGGCTCATAAGTCATTGTATCTATAAAATGTTTCAGGCATATTTTAGGAAAGATTTCTATAAAATACAACCGAAAATGATAAATTAGAATCATAGTAATATAAGACAAGTGTGGTGACTCCACACATATGTAGCAGCGCAACTTGTATGTGTATGCATGCGCGTCACACGCTGTGTACGAACGCACAAATTCGCTTAATAATGAAAAACATATGAAACAGAGATGAGCAAGCGTTTGGGTTTCATCCTGGTGCTTTGTTGATGTCCGATTTAAATCGGGCTGATACTCTTTAATACCCGAAATCGAGGGCAAAAACTATTTATAACTAAATATTTATTGTGAATCGAGTTTTGTTCAAATTTAAGGATATTATTTTGATTGCTTTCTTATCTGGATAATTCGATTTGCCTTTCTATTTAATCGATTCGCTTGAATATCATTGAAATAAATCGATACAAAAAATTGTTAGATCGTATCCACTTGAATCGTCTTCATATAAATCGAATAGTAATGTGCATTAAGAATGCACATTACTATTTTCACTACTAAGAAGTAGTGAGAATCCACAGGATTGCAAGGTGGGTATTGTGTGAAAATGCTTTTTTTTTCGTTTATAAAAGATTTTTTATATCGAAATTTGTAATATGTATGGAATTCACTAAATTCTGTACTCGCCGTGTCTGCCAATGATTTTAAAGCCCAGCGTTGGGTAAAACCCTTGTTATAACCCGGGCGGGTTGACTAGGTTTAAACCCACAGCCATCACTGAACGCAAGTGCATCGCGAGGTCATGCAAATGTGTGCACGTACGCACACATACAACCCGCGTTGCTACTTTTGTATAGAGTTACCATTATTATACTATGTTAAAATCTTGGGTCGAAAGAGTTCATGATTCTCTTACACCAGCATTAGTTTACTTTTTAGAGTCGCGGATTTAGAGGTTTCTAGCGTTCGTTCCTAATATTTCCCGCCATACGCAATGCGCTACCAGTGACCTTAAAAAAATCTATTATAGAGATGTTTAGACATGTAGTCTCTGTAGTTACCAACTTCGGTTCGAAAGCTACTCAAAGATCTTCAAACTGGCCAAAACAGGTCATGCCCATAGGAAGAATTGATCTGACAGCAGAATGAGTGTTTACGACGCTGTTGAGACTTTTCAGGTTTTTGGGGCACCGAAATGTTCTGGTGCAGAAGATGTTTCAGATCACCTGCTCGTTTATTTTTTTCTGTGACACTGGTAACCTCTTTACTTGATCAAGGACGTCATATAGGCTAAAAAATACTGCTTTACGGAATCAGTGTACAATAAGCACTGATAATACGATAAGTGTCATTTAAAACTATATGCACGAGTCTTGCTTGTATTGCGTCCGCCCACTATAGACTAACGTATTTCCCTGCAGCCGAGCTAATCGCCAAGTCCATTGTTCATGGAACGCAAGCACTGCTTTTCAGTTCCATAATGATACCTCTGCTATTGAACAGCGTCATTTTTTAAATCGCTCTATTGTGATAAAATAATCCAGAAGCCATACCTAATAATCTAGCAACGAAGAATTTCTTTGTAGGTACAGAATACACGCGTAATGAAAGAATTACCGTAGTGAAGATAGTTTCCTATCAGTTCTACTATGAATCGAACTCAAAACAGCTTCAAAAATAACTTAAAGACCACACGAAAAGAGTTTTCAATTTCTTTATAACTTCAAAACTACTAATTTAATTTCATTGTTAATTCTTAATACTATCAGTTTCGGTAATGAGTAGGTGAAAATTAAAAACAATTGGAAAAAATGTAAACAGTTGTGCGTTTTTTGGGTGGGCCACGTTAGCCGAAAGTAACCCGAAACATAGGCGAACGTTCTCACTCCTGGGTACCCGAGGCGTTGGCGGGACCATCCTGATGGTTTTCAGAAGGAGTGATGGGAAATCGATAAAGACAGGTTGTAGTGAAAGATTTTGGAGGAGACCTTTGCGTAGCTGTGGGACACAATAGGTAAAATTAAAAAAAGAGGTCCTTATGAAAGAGTTCGTCCAGGGTAGTACTGCCACCTTACCTATTTCTGGCACCAAGCAATAATGTGAGCATTACTGCATTCCGGTTTGGACGGGTAAGGGTGCTGGTGAAATTACGGGCACATGGGACTTGTCAACTTATGTCTCAGGGTGACAGGCGCAGTGGCAGTGCCCCTAAGATCTTTGCGATAAGCGTGTCGCTTACCATCAGGCGCACGACTTATTCGTCCGTCATTTGGTATTATAAAGTATGAATTATTCGGAAAAAATACAAGCTCGGTCACGAAAATCAAATTCGTATTTCTCATCATAAAATATCAATATAGTGACCTACAATATTCTTCCCGTGTGTTATTCGTATGTGTACATAGAGTATTTTACAATCATTTTAAGCGTAAACAAAATAAGCGCATAGTGATACACCTGCTGCGATTGACAGCCCATTTGTAAGGAAGGACCGCTCCATTGCCGAGGGACATACGACAAATGTAATGTGTACATAGACGAGAAACCAGACTAAACCAATCATAATCGAAACAAAAAATTGGCTACGCTAATATGAATAATAAATTGACGTTGCTGTAAATGTAACAATTTCAGGAAATTGACAAATTGAATAAAAAATTACGTACGTCGTAAAAAAATATATCAATAATCATATCAAATACAATTTTATCATATTTGGCACGAAATAAATTGAATGTAAGGCCACTTACGTTATTTTAGGAAATTTATTTAATGGATTTCCCAAAAATAAATTCTCGACTTATGTCACTTTATTAACAAGGCAAAAACGTCGTTAACAACCAAAAACAAAGATCTGTTAAATAAACTAACGAATACTTACGTATTTAAGTCGTATTTTTTTCGACATGTTGTGAACCTGTTCGTGGCCTTAATCATGAGTTATTTATGAGTCATTCAATACATGAGACATCCGTTTAGTTAATATGTCTGAGTCTCATGGCGGTTTTTTATTTAAAAAGATCTGAAACAAACACGAGGAAAAAATGCGTAAGATCTGCTGTTCGTTCCATGGCTCAGTCGGCTTGGAATGTAAAGTTTATATTTTATCTTTGTATACACTTAAGGTAATAATAAATAATAAAATTCAGCAAAAACTACCCTAGGGCAATGATAAATACTGACATGTAATTTTAATCATGTAATTTTAAGTTATTATTTTGTTTTATATAAAATAGGGACCAAATGCCATACCCCCGCGGGGTGTCATAGCAATAAGATTTTTAATGGAAATATATTGTTGTGACTTGCATTTAAATAAATAAATAAATAAATAAATAATGCGGACATAGGGCAAAGAACCCAGTTTTTACTGCGCATTTAACACTTTATCTAAAACGCTATGTCCCCAGTATCAAAGTATAAAACTGTGTTATAACCTTTACCCGGCTTCAATAAAACCTCGTGTATCTTACATCTTGTATGGCAGTACCAATACAGGTCTTATCCAGCTGATATATATGGCTATGAATAAGTTACAGTGAGATATGGGGGGTGCAATTGGGTAAATCGTGTGAGAAAAGGGAGGTGATACTTTAGAGTCGCATGTCTGTTGAATGTGGAGACGGTGGAAGTAACTCTGACATTGTTTATTGGAATTGTTTGGATGTAGGAAACCTTAGTCTAAAAGACGTATTTTATAGTTGTAAATATTGTTAATAATTCTTAATACTATGACTTTCCGTAATGAGTAAGTGAAAATTAATAACAATTGAAAAAAATGTAAACAGTTGTGCATTTTTTGGGTGGGCCACGTTAGCCGAAAGCAACCTGAGAAATAGGCGAACTCACCCTTGGGTGCCCGAGGCGTTGGTGGGACATCTTGATTTGTTTCTGAAAAAGTGGTGGGAAATCGCTGAAGACCCGTCTTTCACACACCAAAATCGATAAAAACACGTTGTAGTGAAAGATTTTGGAGGAAACCTTTGCCTAGCTGTGGGACACAATAGGTAAAATTAAGCAGCAGGAGAGCTTCTTGTGAAAGAGTTCGTACAGGGCAGTGCTGCCACCTTACCTATTTCTGCCGCCAATCAGTGAATGAAGCAGTGGCAGTGTCCTTCAGGTCTTCGAGTATTAAAGCTCTGACTGACACTGCAACTGCTATGGATAGGCGTGTCGCGTTAGCGTTGATTCACATCACGGAGACGCTACGCGACGCGGCGCGGTGCTGTATTCAAGCAAGCAATGCAACATAAACTTTATTCTCAACAAAATCAGGCAAGATTTAATTTACCAAAAAAAACGAAAACGGGCTGCAGCAAGCGGCAACAGGCTGCGGCGAGCTGCGGCGCACTTTAGAAAATGCAATGTACTACAGAACATATACCCTATTAAATAAAGTACACATTTCTTCAAACAACAAAAAACAAAAGAGTGAAGCCGCGCGGCGTCGCCGCTGGCCGACTCCGCCCACTTGTCTCGCCTCTGACAACACAAAATGTAGAGGATAAAGTTAATGTCGCACTGCACGCTATAATGCAGCTCCGAGCCGCGTCACGTCGAGTTGCGTTGCGTCTCGGCGATATGAATCAACCCTGCACTAAGCGCACGACTTGTTCGTCCCGTCGCTTGGTGTCATAAAAGGATGTAACATATTTGCCAATTGACTGATATATTTTGATAGAAATTTGATATTTTTCTTTTATAGCTTAAAGTATAAAAATTACAAATTCTAAGAAACACAATTGACTTATTTAATGAGGAATTAATATTATTATTCAATTAATTAATTCTTATTAATTTTAACTGCCTCTGTGGCCGAACGGTTTCCATACCGGACTGCCACGCAGAGGTCCCCGGGTTCGATTCCCGGGCCGGGAGAAATATTTGTATAGCCTACATTTATTTCTCTCGTGAGTTTGGGTGTAATTTGTGGTTGTCTATGTGTGTGTCCATGGCACCCGCGACACAGGGTTTCCCTAGTGCGGGGCTATGTTGAGTGTGTGTGTGTGCGTTAAATAATAATTACGAGGAACGTAGGGAGAGGTAGACATCTAAGTAACATCTTGATCAGATTGGTAAGTACGTATTTGACAACCCCGGTTGTCCGACTGTTTCGACGACTTGTCGACGCTTGATGAGAAAGTCCCAGGTTCGAATCCCGGTTGGACCAATTTAGACAACGAACTTTTCAAAATTGATTTTGGACATTCTTGGTGCTACGAAGTGAATTTCGTTGTTCTGGTACTCGCAGTACAGGAAATTCCCTAATTTTACTTGGCAATTGAGCACTTTAGTAGCAGTAGATCTCTTTGTGCAAGAGTTTGTTCAGGCAAGTACTGCCACCTTCCCTATTTCTGTCACCAAGCAGTAATGTCAGCATTACTGTGTTCCGGTCTTGAAGGGTAAGGGTGCACAGGACTTGTCAACTTTTGGCTCAGGGTGACGGGCGCAGTGGCAGGGCTCCACAGATCCTTGTGATTTAAAGCTCTGAGTGGCACTGCAACTGTTACGGACAGGCGCGTAGCTTACTATCAGGCGCACTTACTCTATTAATTATCTCTAATCTTGTTGTAATAGAGAACGAAACGACGTGATGATATTGTAACAGATAACAAAACTCTTCTTTCTTTCTCCTTAGTGGAGTTGATAAAGATAAAAAAAATATTAAAGTCATCACGTAATTTAATGTTGATAATTTAGCAAAATAATAACTTGAAGACGACGAAAGGTTTCTTGCTTATCCTTCACACGAATAATTGCAACAATAGAACAATAAGCATTGAGTGAAAAATCGGGGCACAACAGGGCGTCTGCGTGTGACGAGCAATTTGTCCTACGTATCCATCACGCAGTAACCTGAACGTTAGAGTTAGAGATGTTCTTTATACTAGGATCGGGAACTGTTGTTATGTGTGAAATTCACAATATAATATTATATTTCTTTTGTAGACTTCTCCAAACACTCCAATGAAATGCCGTATTTTTTATTAACAACAATTTATATTAGAACTTTAAAATATACTCAACAAAATTTCTAACCACAAAATGCCGTTATAATTCCTCACCAATCTAACTTGAACATTTCATGAAATACAAATACATAAATGTTTCTTTCACCAAAAGACATTGCTTTCTAAATCCCTTATTTTTCTATTCCCGCCATTTTTTCGCAAGTAGGGAATTTTAAAAGCAATGTCATTGGCTAGTCGAACCGGTAGATAAAATATTCGGACCAATCACAATCAACTCCGACGCGCCATCTACACAGTAATTAAATATATATATAAATATCAATTAACAAAATATATATATAACTAAATATCATGATGTTTTTACTAAAATGATTTTTTTTTTGAGAAAACACTCGTACTCCATTAGTTTGTTGTTGTTAACTGGTTAGCAGACCTTTACAGATCTTTGTTTCTGGTTTTAAAGTCTTTTCTTGCCGTAGCACAAACTTGGGAGAAACCTTTAGAAGATTTTTCTTCACTCACTTCACAAAAAAATGTTATGAAACGCTCTTACCTTCTTTTTTAGTATTGCATTTCACACCTTATACCGTTGAATTAGAGTGAACACCTAATATGTGATTTCTATGTATTTTTCAGGAAGAGATAAAATTATATAAATAAAATATTTTACACCACCCGGTGTAAAATATAGTAAACGTAATATGTTTATATTTAGTTAGCATTATAATTAATTAAATTATACTTCTTTCGGACGCTATATATTATTTAACCAAGAGCCGCACAAAAATCAGTAAAAATAAAGTATGTAAAAATGTTTAACTGAGGTTTTCGTTGTAAAGCGACGAGTACCTTAAATCTAAAAGTTTATAGAATCACCTCAAAACAAGTTTGTTTTGCGTAATGAAGCAAATTAGTTTTGTTAATTTATCTCATTTTTAAAGACTGATTGAGTTTGGTAATGACGAATATTTGTCTGAATAAAAGATTACGTGACTACAAGATTACTATTTAATATCAGATTAAGACTACTATTTAATATCAGATAATTTTAATACCCGACACAACCCTATCGCAGATCCATCACGTGGCAACCTGAACGTTTGACATAATGGAGTGTTTGCAAACGAGATGGGGGCTTGCCGTTTCGAGTACGTGGAAAAATATTGTTTTTAGTCCTTTCTAACAATGCGGAAATCTGAGAAGGACAACCGCTTTCCGGTTTAGTTCTACTCATTATGTAAACAGAAACCAGGTAAGGTTTTAAGGCCTTTATTAGGTTAAAGGTTTGGGAGGGCAGTGCAAGACGCGACGTTGAGCACATCGACAGCTGTAGCGGTCATAAGATTTTTTTGTGATACCAAATGACTAGCACGAAATCGTGCGACTGGTGGTAAGTGACACGCCTGTTCATACAGTCACAGTTGTAAAGCCACTTATAGCTTTAAGTTGCAAAGATCTGACGGGGCACTGCCATCAGTCTGAGATATAAGTTGACAAGACCCGCGTGCCTGTAATTTCATCAAGATCATCACGACTCATGGTATATGCGACGTTAGATACTTCCTGTTCACAAAATACACCGTAAAAAGGAGACAAATTCATCAGTATTACAGAATTTAAGAACAGCAGCGACAAACATGTTTTCTGCCCTCTTAGGAAGTCCTGAGTTCCCGGTAGAATAAGCATACAACATCCGACCTTTCCAACATACATATGTACGAAATAGGTATAATTCGAATGTGGATAAAGTTAGTAAAGTAAATGAACGAGACAATATAATGTCTAGTAAGTTAGTAAATAACGGTGGAATTTTTTTATGATACCTAGAGACAGAACGAACAAGTTATTCGTCTGGCGTCGAGCATTAAACCGGTTCGCCAGCATCCCTTCTAAAATAGAGGTGTATGGCCCTTGGAAACATATTTTGACAGCCTCGTTGATATCGACTCACAAAATAACACGCAAATGTTAACATGCACACAAAATAACACCACACAATCATAAATAGTTTAAAATATTTCAGAAGGAAAAGCATTTTTTAAATTCTGGCACTTTGTAATTTTTTTTTGTTTTTCTGGCCCCCAATGAAAAAAGGTGGCCTTTTTATCATCAAAAACAACCAAAGGGCTGTGCAAAGGCAAAGGGTTGTTGTTGATGATAATGTAGTCAATAACCTTTATGAACCTAACATTATTTTTGTAGATTCCTATAATATTTAACTAAAAATATTCACTTACAATATCTGATTGCCGTGTTCACAATTTAGATCTAAAAATAAATTTCATTGCCACAAAAATCAATGCAATCTGCTACACAAGATTCAAAGAATATACAATTCGGTATTTGACTTGGTGCGTAACCTAAAACCTGTGTTGTGCTTTGTATTTTCTCATTTTGTACCGCTGTACAATAGCTTCAGCTGCTTAGACGTGAGACAAATGGGGTTGTCAACCGCAGAGTCGCACGTTGACGAGAGAAAATCGCTTTGATTATGCTAACAAAATCCTAAAGGGAAACAGTTGTCGCTATGTTGTACGAACTAATTCGGGCAAATCAGCTCAAGAAAAAAATGAACAGATTTCTCATTAAGATAATCAGTCGGGTTGTCGATGTTCTGTAAAGGTTATACCTAATTTTGTTCTACAGTAGTATTTCCCTGGCTTGTATTTGATTGCTTTATGCCAAAGTAATTTGTCGTAATTCACTTCGGTATAATATGACCCTTATCACACATTTACAACTTCGCAAGGTCTTCGAAACAAAAATAACATTCAAGCTGTAAGGTAATTGTAATTCAAAATCGCAACATTTCGTGTATCATTTACAAGTTTTGCGAGAAAAGCTTTCATTCTTAAAATCGCATGACGTCTCACGAATATCATTTCAACTGACAAGAATTAATAGTCGAGACTAGAGCCGTCTAGTTTTCACAGCAGAAATTTGCAGTGGAAAAACGTAAATTATTCAACAAAAACCTCTTGCGGCGACGTAAAGCGTACAAAACGTTTAAACAGTATCATAACGGCGATGCAAAATTTTTATTTAGACCGCGATCCTAGGAATTTCAGGGAAGTGCCTTTCATATCAAAAAAATTACAATCTTATGATTCTTATGTTATGATTAAAACTGCTTCTATGGCCGGTCATCATGCTGAACTAATATTTGTATTTTTTTTTATAATAACAAGTGATGGGACGAACAACTTGTGCGCCTGATGGTAAGCTACACGCCTGTCCATAACAGTTGCAGTGCCACTCAAAGACTTAAATCAATCGCAAAGATCTAAGGGGCACTGCGACTGCGCCCGTCACCCTGAGACTTAAGTTGATAAGTACCATGTGCCTGTAATTTCACCAGTTATGCTTCAAAACCGGAACACAGTAGGTGACATTGCTTGGCGGCAGCAATAGGTAAGGTGGCAGTATTTCCCTGGATGGACTCTTTCACAAGGAGCTCTACTGCTACTAAATGGCCTACATTTTATTTCTCTAGTGAGTTTAGATGTAATTTGTGGTTGTCTATGTGTGTGTCCATGGCATCCGTAATAGAGTGTTTCCCTAGCGCAGGGCTATGAGTGTGTACGTTATTATTTTGTTCACTAGTACTGAAAATAAAATATGAAAGTTTTGGGTGAAATTTTAATCTAAGACTTTAACTCAACAGTTTTTATATATTTGCATGTGAAAGTCTTATTCAAAACAACACAAAACCAAGTGTATCATAATATGAACAGACATCGATACGTTTCCCTAAAATACAAATTTAAATTCCACTCTATGCTGCTTTTATATTTACGTATATGTATATTATATAAAACAGTTCAAAGTGTAAATGTACTTTATTCAATATTTTTTATAAAAGCACTGTTCTAAGCACTTTGTGTTTATTATTGGTGGATATTGTGGCCAAAAGGGAAAGTTAATAATCCACAATAACGTTTACATTTTTAAGAGGATTAACCATTCTCGTTTCAGGGGACCAATTCTCGGATGAAGCGATATTTTCTCAAATTCGAAACGCGACCTCTTTTCTTCAAAAAAATTAACTATAATCTATATTATCGTCAATAAAATTTTCTTCCCGATATCAACAGATGTGTTAGGTCGAAAAATTTTGAAACTTTTATCATGGTAGTAAAATATTGACATTCAATAAATTTAAACATAATAACTAATTTTAAAGTGACATTTCTCGTAAGATCTGGTGGTTCATTCTGTAGCTCATTTGCAAGAGCATCTAGCAAGATATGCTTGAAGACGCAGATTCAAATTCAGTCGCGTCGAGGGAATTCTATTCTATTCTTAGTGTTCCATCTTTGTATTAATAATTAAATTAAAAAAACAGACGTTTCGATTTCATCGATTATTTTTGTAAATAAATTTTACTCTTCAGTATTCAACTGTCAGGTCTGTTTTGGTTGAAATAACTAAATGTAACGTAACGCAACATTGTGTTATTTCAAAAATTCAAATATTTTAACTGCCTCATTGGCCGAACGGTTCCCATATTGGTCTGCCACGCAGAGGTCCCGGGTTCGATTCCCGGCCGGGAGCAATATTAGCATGACCCACATTTTTTTAAATAATATCAAGTGACGGGACGAACAAATCGTACATCTGATGGTAAGCTACACGTCTGTCTATAACAGTTGCAGTGCCACTCAGAGCTTTAAATCGCAAAGATCTTGCGGGGCACTGCCACTGCGCCCGTTACCCTGGGACATAATTTGACAAGCCTCATGAGCCTGCAATTTCACCAGCACCCTTACCCTTCTAAACCCGAACGCAGTAATGCTAACATTACTGGTTGGCGGCAGAAATAGGTAAGGTGACAGGACATCCGTAGACGAATTCTTTAACAAGGAGCTCTACTGCTGTTAAACATCACCCCTTATGGAAAAATGGCATAGGTGGAGTTACGTCAAAAATGTTTATTGCTCGATGAGATAGAGATAAATATAACCCATATCCTCTCCAATTCTTGTAACTCTACCGGCTAATATTGTAGATAGAGTTACAAGAATTGGAGTGGATGTCGGTTATATTTTTCTGTACATAATGGAGCAATAAACATGTTCGACGTAACTCCACATATGCCATTCTTCCATGAGGGATGCGATTTGTTTCTCTCGTGAGTTTGGGTGTAATTTGTAATTGTATATGTATACGGCACAAAAATGTCAACTTCATGTCAACATTTTTGGTAAATCCGTGTAATGCACTCGTTTATTTCACTCTTGTATCGGTGCTGTCGCAGCACGCACCTGACTAACTGCATTCTTTCCCTTCACCCTTATTACTAAGTCACACATAACACTTAACATCAGAATAATTTTGATAAATCTAAAAGAACTTTTTATAATCTACCCTGGGTATATTACGTAACAATAAGTTGGATAGCCCAGCACGGCGAAGGGTCGTGGAGGATGCCTGTTGACGCTCTGAACTTCCGGATGCAAATTCAGGCTGCACAGGATTAGAGACTGTCGAAGACATATCTGTTTGCTCATCATTATTTTCTACAATCTCCTCCCCATTATTACTCATCGCCGGGCTATCACTGCTCGTAGGGGAACCAAGACTGTCTAAGTCGAAATAAACCCTTTTTTTGTTTCTGAAATTACTACAACTGGGAGATACAGTTTGACTTTTACGAAGCACAGTTTCTTTTTTTGATGTTAAGTCTCTTATTAAAAACATAATATTCCCAACTTGCTTGATAATTATGCATTTTAACCATTTAAATTTATTTTTATTCGTATAATTTTTGTATTGTCAATTGGCCAAAACTAAAGTTTTTCCTTGTGATGCCCCGATTTTAATTAGCCTGCAAGCACTGTTTTTTCCGAACTACGTCAGACACGTCGGTGTGCGGGACCCAAGTCGATGGTATTAGCATGTCCAATCTAGATCTAAGTTTCCTACCGTACACTAGCATCGCTGGAGATTGACGAATGGTTGTGTGCACAGAATTATGACAATCAAATAAATATATTAGCGAATTATTACGTTTATCATTCTTGTTTTGCCCTGTAATTAACGCGCTTTTAATCCCCTTTTTTACAATCCTAACGTATGTTTCCGCCTGGCTATTGCTGGTGGGGAGGTGGCATATGGTACTTTTTGAAAAAAGTACTAAGTGGTCTTGAGCTACTGAACATGAGGAGGCATTTTCTAAAATTAAAAATATGTTGTCTTCCGATAAAGTCTTGACTCATTTTGATATTAACGCTAAAATTATATTAGGTAACAGTTGATGCCTCTCCAAATGGCCTAGGGGAATTTTTTTCCCAAATGGGATCCGATGGGTTGAAGGACCAATCAATCAATAAAGACCAAATTATACGAGTATATGTCACGATTCGGAATACCTCATACTATAGTCACTGATAATGGTACGTCATTTACATCTGAAAAATTTTAAAAATTTTACGCTTGGAAAGGAATTTTCCACAAGACCACACCTACATTCTAATTTTAGAGATTGTAATTAATACGTAGCAATACATCACTATGTGTCCTTACATACGCCATTCCGACATCTACTACCTCTTTTTTTATAATAACGCACACACTCAACATAATAACGCGTACACACACATAGGTAACCACAAATTACACCCAAACTCACGAGAGAAATAAATGTAGGCCAAACAAATATTTCCCGGCCCAGGAATCGAACCTGGGACCTCTGCGTGGCAGTCCGGCATGGTCCTTTGCGTGTCGAAAGCCGAAAGTCCTCTTACGTGTATCGTGAGAATGTCAAAACTGGCTGTGATCGACATCCGTTATGATTTTCTGAATTTACTCAACCGTAACATTTTTTTCTTGCGCACGTGAATTGAATTTTTACATGGTTTTTACCGAAGCCATTTTGAGCAACGCCGTCTTATGTTACTCAATACAATCTTTACTTAGCTTTGTATTATAACAATGCATGCCATTACTACGCGGCATTAATGTGTGTGTCTACATAATTATGTACAATGTTACGTTTACATTCCAGGTGTAAGTTTTAATATTAGACAGAAGGAAATTTTACGCTTTTTAATTTAATAAAAATCGTAAAACAAAATTCTCAGACATACTTTACTACCTCCACAAAGAATTTACATTTCAGTAGAATTTGTTTTCGTAACGGGTATATAAACACATTTTTGCTAAAAGATACAGATAAATTATATTACTACTGAAATGTTATGTTTTGAAATAAAATTTTATTCAGAGGTAAACTTTCCTACATTATTAAGTTTTACTGTGGCCAAATGCTCCGCAGCTTTTCACGGCCACTAAGTCCGATCCTCGATAAAGAACCTCCTTTGCAGTAATGTTTTTTTTCGTAACGGATATAGTAATACTTCTTTGTAAAAAATACGGGTACATTATATTACTATTGAAATATATTACAAAATTAAATATTATTTTGAGGTAAACTTTCCTACATTATTAAGTTTTAGTGTGGCTTAATCCCCGGCTGCTTTTCATGGCGACTAAGTCCGATCCTCGATACAGAACCTGCATTTGAGTAATGTATGCAAGCATTTTCATTATATTACACTTTATCGAAGTAGAGTGTATGAGCATACACTCAATAATATGTAAATCGCCTGCCAATATTTTCTTAAAAACAATAAATATTATATTAATATTAGACACAACAGGTTGATGACTCTTCTTTTTACTCTACCATCTCAGTCACCCGTAACCATGGGACCTGTAAAGGGCCCGAAACGTTGTTGGCTTGTTTAAAACAACAATCAGATTCGATAAATGAGTTTCATTTCCCAAAAAAACAATAAAATTTAATGTTTTATTTGAATCATACGAATGCAATAAGAGGTAAAGTAAAAGAAAAGCAATTGGCTAAGCAGATCGCACCGTGGACTTATGCATAAAAACCGCCTTCGTGCAAGATTATTCTAATCAACACAGTTTAATTTTGCTTTGACACGCCGATTTGCAGCCCGAGCTGAAAATTCAGGTCAGAATTACATCGTCGGTGTTTTGTAGACAGGGCAAAAGCGCTATTTCGACAAAAAATCAGTCATCATGTTTTTGGTTTTAACGAGTGTTTTAAAATATTTACGTCCTGTTTTAAAATTAAATTTTGGTTTTGATTAAGTTTAAGTTTTTAAATTCTGAGACAGGACATAAAAAACAGCCGTTAAAAACCAAAATATGCTGCCCTGAAAAATTTTTGGAAATGACGTTTTTGCCCTTGCTACAAAACACAGACGATATTTCCTGACTCCGTCCTGAATATGTTTTTCATTATTATTTTCTTTTCATAGAAAACTTTATAAAATCAAATGACCTTTTTTTCGAAATAAAATCATGTTGAATCACAATAAATGGTTATTACTTCAAAAAAACTCGGCAAGAACTTTTAAATGAACTCTTAAGACGACTGAGTTAGAAATTATTACTTGTCTATGTTGCGAAACCAGTCAAACTAAGCGGTGATGTTTATACGTCGCCTTTGCACACGAAGATTACTGTCTACCTCACCAAAAGGAAAATTTCATCTGTTCTACTGATTGTATTAGCTTGGCGATTTCAAATTACTACCATTTACGTTACACTCAGATCCCGAACCGGTTCCCATACATTACGAGTTAGAAGACGTTTTTCACGTGGAAAAAATCTGTGCAATTGGGACTCCAACCTCGTATTCGGTAAACAAAGAAACCTTAAAAAGGCTATTCTGAAGCGATAGCCGTTCGACCACGAGACCTGTTTACATTTTACGACTTTACGGTTATTTACCAAAAGACTCTCTAGTTTTCTTAATAAAATATTGGGACAAAATTAATAAGTCATACCGTAATAAGAAATCCACAATTAGTGATAATCCTTTAGTACATTGTTGTATTTGATGACCATAATAACCTATACTCAAATTTTTGGAGTGTTCTGATATTTGTGTCGTATTATAATGATACATTCTAAAAGAATCTCTCAAAAAACTGCAATATAGAATATTTCGCAAAAAAAGGTAATATGTATATTTATTCAATTATTACATATTTTTTCAATGCCATTTTTCACACTTTTCATTCATACCTACAAAGTTTCGGTTAAATGTTGTAAACAAATTAGTATTACTGTTTTTATATGTCGCATTTGACAAAAAGGACGACGATATTAATTTTGTAAATAGAATTATGTTTTTCATAAATTATATTGTTTGGAATTGTAAAAAGAATGTATTCCATTTACAATTCCAAACAATACAAATTAAATTCATAGTATTGGGCCAAAAAGTCCGCGATATCAAAGTATAAATGAAAAACATTAAAAATATATATATATCTATCTTTAATCAATTATGTCATTATAAGAAGCCGTGGTAGACTAATGGTTTGACCTACCGCCTCTCAACCAGAGGCCGTGGGTTCAAATCCGATCTCCCACCTCTTTTGAGTTTTTCGGAATTTATGTGCGAAATTTAATTTAGTTTTACATCAGCTTTTCGGTAAAGAAAAATATCCTGATGAAATCTGCACGTCGAAGAAAATTCACAAACTTCGGATAACGTGTGAAGTCCACAATCCTTATGGGCCAGCGGACTACAGCCTCTCGCCTGATGGGAGATTCGTGTGACGTATCAATGGCAACCCATTCATCAACATGATGATCAATAACGCATTGGCCATGTTGTTTGTACAATCTTTTGCTGTCTTTCGAGTAATTTTATAATTAATTAATTAGGACGGTATTTGCTAATAAAATAACAACTTTAAGTGTGGTTTGGTAGTCTCTTATTTATCGCAGTAGAAACTTTACAAGAAAAAATAATCCATTATTTTTTTTGTAAAATCTTAAAACAAGAGGCTATATTGGGCTAATAAGGTGGATAAAGTAACACATTCCAATGAATTCGCAATAGTTTTTAACGGATTGTGATATCTTTGTCGTGAATTATACTAAAAAATTTACCTACTCTTTAAATGCGCGCTGAAATATTATTTTTAAAATGGTCATAGACAATATAACACTTTAAAAGATTTGTTTTCAAAGTTTGCTAGTGGCAAAAGCTGCAGTCTTTTTGGCCAACCCTTTATTAATAGAATTAATGTTAATTACATAATTTCACATAGTCTTATGTTTGGTGTTACTGAAATCCCACTACAACATTAAAATAAAGCCCAAAATTAATTTATCCAAATTGAAATGGAGAAAAGGTTATCAAGCAATTGTATTGCAAATTTTCGGTCCCTAGGGGCCACAAACGAAACTCGTCGTTAAAGATCTTTCAGCTCGCATCGTTAAAGCCTCCGGTGACCAGCGGACTGGCAGCTACTTCCGCCAGAGAAAACGCTTAATCATCCAAAGGGGAAATGTTACCAGCCTCTTGAGCACGGCGCTTCGGGGCGTGGCCCTCGATAAAATATTCTACCTGTAACTAAATTTCAATTTTTGCTTTTTCTTCTTTATCAAATAAATGTGAGTGACACACTTTTTAAAGAATAAATAAATTTATTCTTTAAAAAGTGTGTCATTGTTTCCTTTATTTTTTTCAATAATATTTTCAATTTGTAGTATCTATTTTATTGAATATCATTAAGTTTTTACTACCCATGATATTCATAAGCGTAGGCTACACCGCGAACGACGCTAGATATTTTAGCTAATGTAGTTGCATGCAACCAACTATGCCAGCTAAGCTTACTTAGCTAGCTGTGCTCACGTAGTTGCATGCAAAGCTAAGCTAAGAAAATACGTAGTAAGTATTGACTATGTGACACGTGCGGGGGTGACGGGCGGCAGAAGGGCGACATATTTTACATAGGCTTAGTTCGCGATGAGAATGATGCCCCGGCAATGTGAGCCAAGCTACGTTAGCTTGGCTCTGTTCGCGGTGTGGCCCGTGCAATACATTTTTTGTGAAAATACTAACATATTGTTAATATTAACACAAAGATTGAACGAATACAAACAAAAATTCCTTCGTTTAGGTTTTTTTTTTATAAAATTTAAGTGTGCATTTGACCGCCATCTCACCTGGTGAAAAATGACGATGCGGTCGACAATGGAGCATGCACATCTAAATAATGCCTATTCACTTTTGCCTTGAAAAGGCCTAAGTTATAATTTCAGGGAACAATTCTGCAGGCAGGGAATTCCAGTCCATAGCCGTTCGCCATATAAATGTGGAAGCGTAACGCTTTGTGCGAGTCTTTGGAACATCCACAACATAGGGATGGAACCCAAGTCTACGCCTAGTCCCCCGGTGATGGAAAGGGGAAAGCGGAATAAAATCGTGTAAATCCATCGCACACTCTCAGTGATATATCCTGTAAAATATCAATAAGCAGGCAACTGTACAGCGGTGTTCAAGGATTTGCAGCTTCGCCTCCACTAATTCCGAGTCACCTATAAGCCTCTTGGAATGATTGTCAATTGAATCCAAAGTGGCCAGTTGATATGTAGCAGAGCCATCCCAAAGGTGGCAGCAGTACTCCATGCACGACCCAACTTATGCAACCTCGCCACATCGAGGCTATATTTATAACAAAAAATTTAAACGCACACACTTATAGCCCCGCTCTAAGGAAACCCTGTATCGCGGGTGTCATGAACACACATAGAAAACAACAAATTAATAAATGTAGGCCATTTAAACGTTTCTCCCAGCCCGGTATTCGAACCCGGGACGACGGCGTGGCATACCAGCGTGGTTAGGGCGCATTTATTCGACACGAATTTCATCGCTCTCCAAGTACATCTAACTGTCATGGCAAAATACACTCTATTCATTTAGATTACGTTTTAACTTACATGAACATATCGGGCACGCGCGCGAATCTGGCTTGAATTTGGTCTACGCGGCGACCAAGCGGCGACCGCACTGTTGTATTATTTAGAGGAATTTAAATGTTGTTGCCTGGTACATAGAACTCAGATTCGCCATTAATGTACATGAAGGCGTGGTAACTGGGCGGTCGCCGCGCGGCGGCCGCGCGTAATCTTTCGCCTCATGTAACTAGGCGCTTACTGTTCGGCCACGGAGGCAGTTAAATATAACTTATTCTTGTCATTAAACCATTATAAGCTTTTGGTTATTTTATCATAATGGCATTTAACCACTTAGTTCGGTGTATTTAACGTTATATTTACGTCAATCCCTTTTGTTATGATTAAAAATCAAATGTCAGTTCTACGTTTGACATTTGAATGGTGAAATAAGTTAAAATCGGGTCAAACGAAATCGATTTTGTTTTAAAAACTCCACGTTTGTTAACATGTTGTCGTCATTTTAGACACATTTCATTAGGTACTTCGGTTTGTGTAATGTAGTTTTCAATATCGAGTATGGATTGGTTTTATTTCCATAAAATCCAGTTAAATCAATACAGATCTGAATTAGCAGGAATGGTTTAAATGTAATTTCATTGGCGACTTCGATGGTTCAACGGTTTGCACTGTGGGCGTACGGTGGGAAGGTTCCGGGTTCAATTCCCAGTAGGACCAATTTCAGAATTGAACTTCTCTAAATTGGTATTCTGGGAGGCATTGCGAAGTGAATTCCGTTGCTCTGGCCGTCATTAGTAGCTCTTTATGTAATAGTAATTACTACGACCCGGTTTTGAAGGGTAAGGTGGCTGGTCAAACCATAGGCACACGGGAATTATCAGAACGATCTTGAAAAGGTGACTCCGATTTAGTATAGGCGAAGCTGAAAAACTTTGAACACCACCATAAAGTTGACTGTTTATCAATGTTCTACAGGATATATAACTGTAAGTGTGCGATGGAATTACATGATTTAATTCCGCTTTCCCCTTTCTATCATTGAGGGACTAGACGTAGGCTGGGGTTCCATCTCTATGTTGTGAATATTCCAAGAATTCGCACAAATCGTTTCTATTCCACATTTATATGGCTAACAGCTGTGGAGTAGAATTCCCTGCCTGCAGACATGTGCCTTTTTGAGGCGAGAGTGAATAGGCATTATTTATGCTCCATTGTCGACTACATCGTCATTTTCCATCAAGTAAGATGGAGGTCAAATGCGCATTTATTTTTTTTAAAAAGGCCCAATGGCAATGGCCCTCAAATCTAAACATGTTGCCTACCGTCAGGCGCACGAAGTGTTAGTCCCGTCTTTGATAAATATAAAAAAATGTGAATTAGAGAGAATTTTCTTATGGTAATAAAAATTCGTAAAAAAAAATAACGGAATTATTTATGTCAAAATATTTGTAATTAAATAAAAAGTTTTTATTTATTAAGTAACATGCATTACAATTACATTACACGTGGCCTGTAAGGGCATAGCTAAGACTTAAAAATATACTTATACAAGCATATTAATAAACAAAAAACATTAAATAACAAAAGTATTAAATTGTTTTGAATAAAAATTATCTTAATAAAGTAACGCAGTATCAATAAAATAATGAATCTGTGTACTAAATATTATAATTGTAGAGCTTAACATAGAGAAATCAGAGTTCTTTACGGAACGCCCGAAGCGGAAAAAATTTAGAAAAGTTCGTCTAAAAAACTATTAATTGATGATGCCTTTAGCGTGGTGTTTTCATTTTCGGTCATGGGTAGAATTTTAAATCCTAATTGATCTCCAAAACACAGACAACTTTTACAAAACTCCTACGCGAAAAGCGGTATTGCGACTAATTAAAATGTGTATGAACATTTTGTATGTAACAGTCTTTTTTGTGCAATTTAAGAACGTTCTAGCAAAAATGTCGTAAAGTTATTTTGGATGCGTAGATGTTTGTAATATACATACAACATAGTCAGACTCTCGCTTAACTTTCACGCTTTGTAATATCACGCACCGCACGAAACTATAAAATAATATTCGCTGTCTTTATTAAAAATATAAGCCATGGATGTGTAAGGGCACGTCGCTCATTTTTTTCTTGAATACTGTTGCAAATATGTTTCCTTCTTTTATTCACGAGTCTACTAGTAAGCTGAGACAAAATAACCAGGTTTAAAAAACACCAAGTTGAGCTATTTAAATATTTTGTAGCATTAGAGCTCCTTGTGAAAGAGTTCCTCCAGGGAAGTACTGCCACCGTACTTATTTCTGTCGCTAAGCAGTAATGTAAGCATTACTACGTTCCGGTTTTGAAGGGTACAGGTACTGGTGAACTTACAGGTCTCAGTGTGACGAACACGGTAGCAGTGCCCTAAGATCTTTGCGATTAAAAGCTCTGAGTGGCACTGCAACACGACCACAACACGATCAAACCGCACGACTTGTTCTTCCTGTCGCCTGGTATTGTTAAAAAAACTGAATAACTCAAGTTTTCCTCCACATTATGAAAGTCATTGTCTATGATATGTAACTATTATACTTCATGTAAACACTTTATTGTACCACAAAGCCAATAACAAATTTTGAGAAATAATTGAAAATATTAGAGGACCAAGGTGAGCTCGATAGACACACAGATAAACTTGTTACATCAAATATACACACGAATACATATATGTTACGTAAATGTTGATACATTAATACGTATAAAATGTATGGTAAAATTAATGTATAAAGTTGCGAAAATATTTTATAAGCTCTAACACGAGGAGACTGAACAATCCCAGTACTTCAAAAGAGCACCTTTGAAAGCCCGAAACGACGTTGACTATCTGATATTCATCAATTCAAATAAACTTGCTAGTAGTTTTTGCTTTTAACTCCACTGTGTTTTGGCAAAACATCCGATTACACAATTGGGTGTATTGCCAAAATATTTATAAAATATAGGAACTTTTTAATAACCCTTGCTCGTTGGAACAAAATAAAACACGAATTAGGTAGACATGTGTAATAAAATTTACATTTAGGTTTAATTAAGTAAATATAAAGTGCTTTATTTAACATATTGCCTACTAAGTTACTTCAGCAATAAATATTTTTTATACCTAGTCAGAATTATTAATACAAGGATCGAACACTAAGAAAAAAATCATTCAATCAAGCTGGATTCGAACCAACGTCTTCAAGCAAACCGTATCAGACGACGTGCTTTCTTAGTGTTCAATCTTTGTATTAATATTTGTAACAAACTAGTGAAGTAATTTCATAAAAATGATTGATCATGGTGGTCAAACATAGTGACATTCAATCAATTTAAAAATTTTATACCCAGTGTTCAATTGTTTCATTTATCATCATAACGTTGAAAGTTTATCTTTAAATTGAATTTTCATTTTACTGCCACATAACAAGAAAACAGCAAGCCAGACAGACTAACTAACGTAATAAATAAGTGAAACTCTCACTACTAGCTCAGACCATCAAGTCTCTCATGTTCGTGCCTACAAGAGCCATAACTACAAGTGACTAAGTACACGTTTCCACCCAGCTTCCACATACTCGAAGCTTTACTTGTTAATGGCTTATTGAGATAGCACCTGTGCGCTGCCACCTGCACCAAGTGTTCTTGGAATAAATGAAGAGACAGCGATGGACTTCGAGTCAAGACGTTTTAGGAGTTGCTTATTTTGGTATCTGAAGGAAGAGTGTTCAAATTTGTATGGATAGCAATTTTCTTAGGTGGACCTTTTAGTAATAGCAAAGTGGCCATTGCAAACTTGTAGCAATACAATTCACACCCTCAATATTGAAAATGTTATTAGTAGCAGAAGATAAAGAGTTCGTCCAGGGAATTATTGCCATCTTACCTATTTCTGCTGCCAAGCAGTAATGCGAGCATTACTGCGTTCCGGTTTTGTAGTAGTGTGCTGGTGAAATTACTGGCATGTGGGAATCGCCACCTTAATTTTCAAGGAGACGGATGCAGTGGCAGTGCTCGTCAGGTCTTTACAATTTCAACCTTTGAGACAGGCGTGTCGCTTCGCGAACACGACTTGTTCGTCCCGTCATTAGGTTCCATAAAAAAATACTGCCTAGTATGCAATTCAAATATTTTTTCCCAAAAAGAATTATAAATATATAGTGCATGCTACATCGTCGACCTCATCGTCAGTTTCCATCAGATGAAATGAAGTGAGATGGAGGTGAAATGCGAACATAGTTTATAAATAAAAAAAATCTTAGACCCGTCTCTAAATATTACCAAATCAATAACCTTGACGTAATCTCCCACTTTATTCCATAAACCACCATGTTGCAGTTATAGTTGCAGTGCACCTCACGGTGCAGCGCCGTCTAAATAAACAACATTCAAGTAGAAACTTTGGCGCGTCGTTGAAACTTAAAAGCTCTTTGTCGTTTCACTACAAATCTGACAAAGTACTAGATTTAGAAAAAAATTGAGATTTTGTAAAATTATTGCACTCAAAAAGGGATTATTAATATTTTAGATAAAGTACTGTATTAATAAATAATGTTAAGTGTCTGTCCTGGACACGAGTGTCGTATAAGTACGTATATTAAGTAAAGGAACAGATGAACACAGCGTATGTACGCTTCTAAAATCATAAACCTCTTTTTGGATCTGCCATAGATATACATTAAAGTTTCGTAGTTATCTATCATATGGAGAGACAGGAATATCAGAAACAGAACTAGACTAGTAGCTGCAGAGCTCTTTGTGTAAGAGTTCGTCCAGGGAAGTACGTCCACCTTACCTATTTCTGCCGCCAAGCAGTAATGTGAGCATTACAGTGTTCCGGTTTTGAAGTGTAAGCATGCTGGTGAAATTACAGGCACAAGGGACTTGTCAAGTTGTCTCAGGGTGACAGGCGCAGTGGCAGTGCCCCTCAGATCTTTGCGATTTGAAGCTCTTAGTGGCACTGCAACTGTTATGGACAGGCATGTAGCTTACCAACAGGCACACGATTTGCTCGTCCCGTCACTTGATATTATAAAAAAAATTACATCTAATTAGCACGCTTGTCTTCTCCATCTCTCTTTTGTGGTGTAGAGACGTGGATGTTCAAAGCCGCTAACAGGCAGAGAATTGACGCCTTTTAAATGTTGTGCTGGCATCGAATGTTAAGAATACCTTATACAACTCGCCGCACCAATGTCTATATACTCGGGGAACTCAAGATAGAGAATGCAGTGTCTGTGTTGAATATGCATGCAGCGTGTGATACGCTATTTTGATCACGTTGCCGGTAGAGATGCTGATAACCTGGAGCCATTCATGGTGACAGAGAAGGTGGAAAGTCAGAGACATAGAGGCAGGTGGCACAAACGGTAATCGTTTCAGATCTCCGAATAACTGGAGCCACCTGTCAGCGCCGCACTCCGCCAGGCGACTGAACGCAACCTATGGATACAGATAAGTGGCAAGACGAAGTGGAATCACGATCCTCAGCAGTGAGGAAGCGATTAAGAAGAAAATTAACAAAAAAATTGAATAACGATATACTTTAAACTCTTGTATAAGAGTAACAAAAAATAAGAGCAAAAGCGCATAAAATTATACTCCGTATTTACATAATTAAAATACTTAACACATGACAACATCAAATTTCATGAAGCAATGATGGGACACGATCAGTGAAATAGAGAATCGACGTTAAAACATATCGACTGACCTGCGACATATTAAAATCGGTGATATAATATCGGGTTAATAACGGAAATTAACCCTTATAATTTTATTCATTAATAAGTTCCACCGCGCGAGTAATAATGGCGAAAAGGCGTGGAGCCACAATTTGTTGATTTTCAGTTTAATTTCCGTAGATATAACCGAGCGCACATAAATAATATAAATATGATATAAGTATAAATTGTACATCTGTGGAGAAATAAGTAGAAAAAATAAACAAAATAGTACACATACTGGATAAAAAGCCACCAAAAATACATAAATTAGCCGAAAATAACACAAAGTAGCTCAAAACTCGTAACATTTTAAATTATAGCTCAGTTGGTAGAGCGGTCGCCCTGGCGCAGACGTAGGTTCGAGTTCTGTCAAATCAAAGGAGGTTTTAGTTTTGTTCGATCTTTGTATTGAATTAAAAATTATCGCCAAAAATGTCTCGACTGGATAAGTTCATAGACTGCATGTATGTTTTTGAGGTATCCCATCATAAACTTTTTTCCATTAAACATGACTTCATCGTGATAAGTTGTCAAAATATTTTTTTTTAATAATGTTTCTTAGTGAATTGAGTCCAACAGTAATATAAGAATGAATTGTGAATTTCAATTACCTTATGTCAATGGGTGGTAGCGTGAATATGTAAAATATTATTATTTTGTGATGTCTAAAAATATTTTGTACGTTTTTATACGTCGTATTAATTTTGCCGTCTTATCATTCTAATCACATAAAATTTTATGTAGTATTGTTTTTACTAATCTTAGTTTTCACAGTAGATACCGTATTAAAATAAGTTTAGTATTTACTACTGGTTGTTTTCATTGCTTACTTATTTATAATTATTTTCTGTTTTGTTTATACATATTAATTGTTTTCTGTTTTGTTAATTCTACCACTGATAAGTATACAAAGAATCGGTTTCGTTTAATTTTGAATCAAACTATTCAAAAGAACAAAAATATATCAGAACAAAAAACGAACTTCCAAGCTTCGAAATATCTCCCGCGGAAACATTTACACAAAAACTCAATTCATCTCAAATTTGAAAAACAAAACACCGTTCTCATTTAAAACCAAACGCTATTAATAAACAGCAATAGTCCCGTTCTGTTAATTAACAGGGTATTTTTCCATTGCTTCTCCCTTTACGGTCTGTTGAGAGAAAAAAAAAACGTTCGCAATACCGTTTCAAAAAGTAAACACGCGTTCTTTTTAACGGGTTCCATTCATTTGGACCCTCTAATGTACCAACAGGCCAGTGTAAGTTGGTCTTTGACATAGTAGAGTACTCTTCATTAGTTCTAGTCTTGTATGAGTGGTTGTCAAGACCCAGTCAGATAACATGAACGCAAGTATCATCTCGAGCGGAGTACATGGATCAGATAAGCTAGAAATACGAATGAGAGGAATAAAGAACTATCTTAAGTCTGAATCCTCTGTTCTTTAAAAGGACGGAATAAACATCCTAAAGTAGGGTACGCCATTGACATTTATTGCCTTTACCCACACACGACTTAAAATAATCACATAAATAGAGTTCCTAGGGTTCACAATATATATTAAGTATATACCTCTACATATATATACAATTAGCGAAAGCCCAGTGGTAGTGCTAGAGGTGGTACAGTTACTTCTTAAATCTCTCTGGCGACTTAACAATACCCCTCGCTAACGATGAACGATGCTTCAAAACCCTTAGGCCTGCGTGATCAAAAATGGCCTAAAACTTCTACTAAGACGATACTAGTGTCCAACGGCAGGACGTATAATCAATGGATTGTTGATGATAATGGCTAGATGGACCGACTATATAGCGAAAGTAACTTTTTTTATAACGCCTTGTGACGGAACGAACAAGTCGTGCGCCTGGTAGTAAGCGACACGTCTATCCACAACAGTTGCAGTGCCACCTAGAGCTTTAAATCACAGAGATCTGAGGGTCACTGCCACTGCGCCCGTCACCCTGAGACATAAGTTGACAAGTCCCAAGTGCCTGTAATTTCACCAGCACCCTTACCCTTCCAAACCGGAATAGTAAGTAGTGATAAGGTTCTTACCTGGACGAACTTAAAACTAGAAAAACCTGGATGCAAATAGCCCAAGACTGGAAATATTGGCGTGAAAATGAGACCTACACTCGGCAGTGGGTGGCTAAGGCTGAAGAAAGACAAAATGATGATGATAATAGAATGGAGTAACATACATTAACGCTTTAACACTACAACTATATTAGATAGCCGACATTGTACCCTGCGGTAGGGTGCCAAAAATACTGGCATCAATCCTTCTTTGTATGCCTATGCTAATACTTGGGACAAAGTAGCCAACCTTCGGGTTCACAATTAACAAATGTAAGTGTGAAGTGCTGTAGTTGTGTGTCGGTAAAGTTATTTCAACCCAAAAGTAAATTTACAGCTTAATTCGACCCAATTCCCAGCGAAGGCAACGTTCCTTTTCTCGACAAAGTTACACTTCAATTGCTACAGTTGAAATAAAAAACCCATTGGCCGTGACGGACCAATGACGGTTCACGTTAAGGTAGTGTATATACTACAGACGATATACGTAGATCTCTACTGACCGATTATACCTTAGTGACTTTTCATGTATGATTTGACGTTCGTTAGTCATCTTAACCGTTTCACCGCCACTGACAAAAACTAGTTTCGTTCCCTAGACGCCAAGCCTATATAGTGATGTAACATGTTTTGAATTTCCACCTTATATTAATTCAATTCTCCTAAGCAAAAAAAGAACATAATTGAACATAAAATGCAACTAAGAACCCATATATGACTGGAATATACAAATAACAGAAGGAATATCTTAATATTAATTTAATTCAGTTGAAAATTAAAGGGTTTCATTGACGCTCTATGGCGTGATTGGCATATCAGCCATGTTAATGTAAGACGCTTTAAATCGTCCACGGCGGTCAAAGCGTTAACCCTTGTATGATTATGATAACGTTCGTCAGTCACATTAAGGATATTTTCCACCTTCGAGTAGCAATTCGGGTTACCTTATCGGGTACCACTTCTACCTACTGGTGATTTAACATTAAATTGTCTGAGTTCGTGACAGTTTTTCTGGCTGTAGGTAAGAGTACATTATCACTGTCATAATTGGATTATATTTAGGATAACAAGTGACCCACAATAGTTGCAGTGCCACTTAAAGCTTTAAATTGCAAACATTTGAAGGGCACTGGCCCTGAGCTTATAGTTTCTTCAGCCCATGATCCTTCAAACCCGGAACGCAGTAAATCTCTCATTACTTACTGATTTAAAAAGTTATTAAAATTTGACTTGAAAAAGGACTTATAGTAGTCCTGGATACATCGCTAGTTTAATTTAAATACCGTTTACTATGATATAGAACTTTATTGAAAATCACGATGTTTTAGTACAATTATATTATATTATTCAATTATTTTTGGTGAAATTACTCCACTAGTTGCTTATAATTATTAACCAAAGATTGAATAGTAAGAAAAATTTCTTCGATCCGGTTGGATTCTAACCAGTGCCTTCAGCATACCGTACCTAACGCTCTTCCAACTGAGCTACAAAACGAACTAGCAGACTTTATGAATTTTTCTATGCGCTTGTTGTAGATCTTTCTTTTTGGTTAGCGCCATCTGTGAGAAATCAATGAAACCTATCTTCAAATTATGTAATGCCAGGTTGCAACAATGGTCTTCAATCATGGATCAACGTATATCGTTCATACTATAGTTACGGGTGCCCACGCGTTCGTGTACGGATTTTAACGGGGTCAGTCCAATCATGCTAATGAAAACAGGGCATGCGATTAAGCTGTGTTTAAAGGCCTGCTGAATATGCAACGGCTATTTTCTTAACAGCTCTCTGGATTTTAGAAATTAGTTAAATTTTTTCATCGTCATTCTTGTATTCACCGCCATGTTGGTTTCCTATAACATAACATTTTTTTTTATGGTGCCAAGTGACGGAACGAACATGTCGTGCACCTGCTGTTAAGCGACACGCTTGTCCGTAGCAGTTATAGTGCCACTCAGAGCTTTAAATTGCAAAGATCTGGGGACACTGCGCCTGTCACCTTGAGACATAAGTTGACAAGTCTCATGTGCCTGTAATTTCACCAGCACCAGCATCACGCAATAATGTTTGGCGGCTGAAATAGGTAAGGTGGTAGCACTTCCTTCAACGAAATCTTTCACAAAGAGCTCTACTACTTCTATAGTTAGGTTAAGCATAAACCTCAAACTCAGGACTAATTTCACTTGCAATCTAATACTAGATACCAGTTCATTGTCTGGCAAAGCCCGCCTAGACAGATATTACTATCCTACCTATTTCCGCCACAGAGCAGAACTGCTTGTCCCAAATCAATGCAGGCGGGATTATTTAATGTAATCACAGGTACAGTCGGCTTATAATCTTATATCGCGCTGCCGGCAACGTATTTGCGATATTTAGCCTTAATATTAAAAGATGAGCATAAGCGGACAAGTTGGTAAGGGTCGACCAAGGTGAACTTACTATAGCCGAATTGATGACATCATAAAGAAAGTCAAGTCAAGAGTACCCTTAAGGGAGTCACTACGCATATCGACGCTGAATCACATTAAATCGGTCAGAAAAACGTTATGTCGATGTAATAAGAGCGATAATGACTTTATTTACTCCTGTCCATTTTTTTATCAGTCAATTATAATTTGATAAACCATATCACATAGGCAGTCTCTTTAGTTTTGTATCAAACTTCTATTGTCTATTGTACTCGCCACTGAGCTGAATAATCTCATTGTAGTTCTGTTAGAACTATAATGAGTTTCAAAAAAAGAACGTCGTATTTTTGCTAATTAAAATATCCATTAGGTCCAAAACATCCAAATATCCACTTAAACGCTATACTGCCTCCTGATTAGTTAAATTGGCCTAAAAGTTTTGCAATCGGGCCATTAATCTTTATAAAATAAACGATTGTTTAAAATATATGCGCTACTTGGCCACTTCTATTATATCTCTTTGGTTTTTTGTTTTGTAGCGTTTGTTAAGCTTTCGTCTCAATAAATGTAGAGACTGTATGGTGGAACCTTTGCCTAACCTGATAAATGGATTAAAATTTATTAAAAAAAAATGTGCTTGTTGTCATGGATTGTCTAACAAAATGTACGTTAAAATATTGGTTCTATACATTGACTTACAATTATATGGACGTCGGGTCCGCGCTAAAAAGTGTCCGCACTTGTAAGGCGCTAAAATCGTATACAGAGCGCGACACTCCGCTTTAGTCTTCATTTGTTCTACGGACAGCACGATACTGCGATGACATTACAATTTAAATTTCGAATAGGTTGACTTGGGACATTTTTTTCGTGGTTTTTGTATTAGACCCGTCGTCCATTTATTTGTAAGTCAATGGTTCTGTATGATTATTTTATTTACTCGTAGAATAAGCTTTTTTTGTATATAAGATCATAGATTTCAATCACTACATAATTATGTCTTAAAATCTCGTACCTTGGACTAAATAATATAATAAGCCTCGTGGCCTAAACACGGTACTCGACTTTAAGAACCCTCATTATGCTATGATTGCATAAAATACTATTGTGCGACGCGAAACGTCGGTCCGAGTGGAAAGGAGACGCAAAACTGCATTTTCGTCTTTATTGCATGGATATAAAGCATTTTCGAAACAAAGAAAAATAGTTTATTTGGTAACCTTATTACAAAATATATGACAGAATGATAACAAAAATAAAATAACCTTAGTTATAAAATACAAAATAAAAAAAAACGATACGTGTGAAAACATCTTGTTACGCTGGTTTTCAGCGAAACCGAATAAATACAAGGATGATGTAGCTTCGGCCAAATAGAATTAAAAAAACGAAAAAATTGTAATTCAAATTCGATTCAAATTCAAAATTTGTATTTCGGACCATGTCCACAGTATGTTACTTACAAAAACTTATAGGTTATGTTAGTATGGAAAATTATTATTAAATACTTACAACAAAAATTATAATAAAAGCTACATTAAATCATAAATTAAGTCCCTGGAACTCATGTGCACTGAGTTTCAGTGCTTTAAATTCACAAGGCTACCACGCACACGGCGCATCAGAGAAGTAGTTCTCTTGCGTATTAGCGCTCTGAAGCTGTCAGTATGCACCTCCGCGAACATGCCTGATGCACTGCGAAAACGTGGTTATTTATTACTTATACATTATTTAAAATGAACTTAACTAGCTGTAAATCACAATTAAATGCAAATCAAAATAAAATGAGGGCGTGTGTGTAGTGTAAGGTGGGATGTAATAAATTCAAAACTGATTGGGCGTCATTTTCTGATCGGCTCAAGCTGCTTCGAGTAATAACTCCCTAACAAGACAAGCGTGTATGAAAGCAATGATGTGTGTCAGGATCGTAGCAAGTGGAAAGCAATCTGTCTACCGCGACGGGAACATGGCATGAAGTGTATGTATGTACGCAACGCTTTAATATCACAAGTACATACAGACAGAAGCTGCAACTTTCTATCAGGTAGATCATCAGATAGTTGCTGGTCTAGACACAATAAAAACTAAATATACGTTTATAATGGTTTTTAATTGCTTTCAGTGATATCAATTTATAATGCGTATGCGTAATTTTCATGTTAGTTTTCTCTACATAATTCCGGTAGTAATTTTTATTATTTATGTATTCGAGTATATTATCGCGAAGTATTAAATAATATTTCAGGATATTACAGTTGGATATTGAGTAATAAGTACTTCATAATATTCTAGAATATTTAAGTAATAAAAATTCGATTGAATTCCCGGTCCCGATTGGTTCTGGTCCGGGTGTTAAGGCCCCGAGGTGAATGCCATTGGTCAGGTACTCATTAAGGGTGCGTTCCCGTTATGTCGTGACGACAGACAGTCGTGCAGTTTAAAGTGTCGTAACATGTATATTTAAATGAAGTTGTTCATATATTACCAACACGATTAACTGTCGCTCAAGACTTTTTTAATGTTACGATGACAGACTGTCGAGACAATGGGAACAGGTAGAACGACAGTCGTCTGATGATAAATAAAATGTCATGATAAAAATGTGACGACACATAATCGCAGCAACGATTGTCGTCACGTTTTATTTCTCGATGTCTGCACGTGCACCCATAAATTGTCACGATATAGTGGGAACAGTTAGACACAACATGCTTTCAACGATAAAATAAAAGTATACGACACAGTCACGACAGATAGTCGTGATATTGTGGGAATTGGCATCTCCGGGCTAGTGCCGGAGATGCCAGTCACAGTGTCCTGTGATAATATCTAGACATAACGTCCAACTTAAAGGGCAAGGGCTCACGTGCCCCACGCGTCTCCTCTCTTCAGGCCCTCAACTAGACCGCTACTAAGATGCGCTAGCTGCGCACGAGACAGATAGACACCCCGGCCACTCACCACCGACAGACAGACAGGGCAGACAAATACGTCCATCTCTGCAGCTCACCACAAACCGAGCGAGTCCATATCCAAGTCCGGGTCCGCCAGAGAAGCTCGTGAAGGCGTATCACTGACGGTGGGCTTGGCCCGGACGAAAAACATCAGTCTCAAGACTCTCGAAATATTCGAGACCGAGGTTCCCGGGATGAAAGCCGAAGTACTGATAGTCAGAAAATTACTGATTTGAAGCCAGATAATTGGTGTGGTTATCTAGCACACTAGTTATAGTTAATAGTCAAATAATACCGAATTCATATTTGTCATAGCTTAATTTTCAGTACTGATGGATGTGATATTAAATATTTTTTTATTGTGAAACATCTCATCGCTTGAAATCAAATTATCTGAATTTTAACACAGTACTGAGTTTGCTGTTCACTCATTAATACCATACATGCCGTCCATTTTCTCTAATACACCTTTTTAAATGAAATCCACATATGAGCTTCGAACCATCCCTGGTATTGGGAACCGCTGAAATTAACGATTGACCAAATTGGAAAATGGAATTGAACTCCAAATTCGTTAATTAATATTTCAGCCAGAGACTACATTTTTAAATATAGAATTCTATAGAAAAACAAATATGATATGTGGTGTGGTACGTTTAAGTAAATATAATTTGAAATTATATACTGATATCAAAGACCTTTGAATTAACCAAAATAAATTGTATACTCATAATCTATAATATCCAACCCAGAAATAACCGCAAATAAATTTTAACAAAGAAAAATATGCTCACACTTCCATAAAATTAAATTTACAGGGATGGAAAGAATACATTTTGCTAGGAAATATGTTATAATTTTGAATATAGTTAAATTGTTAAAAGTGACAGTCGAAATACAAACTAGTCTTACCAACAACTTACAACAAATTACCTGAAATAATAGAAAAAGCCCCACAATTTGTAATAAACTCAATTTATTACTAAATTAAAAAATAAATCAAGTACACTTATATACTTTCACTTACATGAACTTTCAGTTCATGAATATTTTGAAGATAACTAACTCAACCGTGGCAGGTCCCATGAACTGTAAAGGGCCCGAAACGTCGGTTTGTTTGAAAAAACAAATATATGCGATTTAAATCCGGAAAAATAGTTTCATTTCCTATGTGTAACAATCGCGAAAACCTAAGAACTCGAGATAACTAACTGTCTTAAACAATATTTATACTAATTTATTTGATTTATGTAAATTACTTTTAATTTGTTTTTGTGTGTATGCTTACTTATAAGCTGTAATGTGACTATTACTGCGTTCCGGTTTGAAGGGTAAAGGTGCTTGTGAAATTACAGGCACTTGGGATTTGTCAACTTGCGTCTCAGGGATGGGAGCAGCGGCAGTGTCCATCAAATCTGCAACGGTAATGAGCATGCGTGTCGCTTACCGTCAGGCGCACGACTTGTTCGCCCCTTCACTTGGTATCATAAAAAATAAATAAATAAACAAATAACAAATAACGCACACACTCATATCCCCGCACTATTAAGAACGACACTCAGTGTCGCGGGTGCTATGGATACATACACATACAACCACAAATTACACTCAAACGCACGAAATAAATAAATGTAGGCCATACTAATATTTATCCCGGCCCGGAAATCGAACCCGGACCTTGTGCGTGGCAGACTAGCATAGTAACTATCCGGCCACGAAGGTGGTTATTATAGTATGTAAAGTACTTGACATTGTAATCAATCTTTATTATATGTATTTACAAATATACATAAACAAACATAGAACAACGACCAACAAAACCAGGAATACAACAATTAACATAAACAAAAGCACATGAAGACAACAAACTCTAATCATTTAAATGAAACATTTAACAAACAATGGGACGCAACATTTTCATTCTTAAACATATTTAAATAAAATAATAAAGACTTATTACACACTACAAGAAAACATCACATTATGCTTTGTATTTCAAATTTAATTTAACTCTATGTGTGCTGTTTGTGATAAGAAAGGTCCAGTGTAGCAGTATGAGAGGTCCTTGTGAAAGAACTCATCCAGAGAAGTACTGCCACCTTAATACTGATTTTATCGGAGAAAACAGACTCCTAATTGTTTTACTTTAGGATATGGAGTTATATAGAGGTAGGTATACTTTCAATGGAGTTTTCGAGCACACTTTGAGAATTTAAAGACAGTTAGTTCGTTGAAGTTTAACGTTGGAAAGTTTATAGTAAATTGTAGGACGCTAAAAATCTATTAACTGCAGTCTCAATCTTTGTATCGAGTTGTAGTAGGTCCCATTAAATCTCTATAAGAGCTTTATTTTTCTAACAAAAAAAAGAGAAGTTCTCAATTTGACAGTTTGTTTGTGTGTGTATGTTCTGCGATTACTCAGATGTTTGTGAACCAATTCCAATGATTCTTTGTTTGTTGGAAAGGGGGTACCTCAGAAGCAGCCCTATTCAAATTCGAAGGAAATATTCCACCTCTAAAGATTGTAAATTAGATTATAAATTAAATTTCACCCAAATTTTCGTTAACCGATGTCAATAAAACGTGGTAAAAAGATGTGATTCCACAAACTTATGTGGTCGGTTTTTTTATAAGTTTTAATACTTTATCTACTCGAAGGATGGAAATGTGTGACAAATATATGAATAAAGTATAATATATGTCCCAACAAACTCTTCGCGCCAAACAAGTCTGCCACTCAGTGACTGACATATCGCCACCCGGAGTCTTTCTATCGTTGATTTATTACAGGAAGTCTGTGAAGATATACATTTTACTTTCATTGTTGTGAGTTGAAAACGAGATTTATTGGTTGGCAATGCGAAGTGTACATAGATTCTTTTCTTTTTCTTGAAGTAAAAAAGTAGGGTTCTTTATGGTACATCAAGAGCTTTGTGGCAAACAGTAACTTTAGGCGTAGATTATAATAATAACGTGCTAATAATCGCATCTATGATACTCTCAAAAGGAAATTCCCTGTACTATGAGTAGCAGGGCAATATAGGAAAAAATAAACAATTTTTTTCGGATCTAAATCGCGTATAATTTGATTTTTCATTCCGTTCTAATTCCCTGAGCCAGGGCCTGTGTTTCATGGTCACGGCTGACTGAATTCTATGTATCTTAAAAAAATCTGTTGCTTTGGACACACATGTCGCATAAAACCAGGTGCACGACTTGTTCGTCCCGTCACTTGGTTGAAACACTTTGAAAACTATTATTATTTAAAAATATAATTATAAAACATATTACTTAAAAACTATTTAGAAAGGTAAATTTCCCAATTCGTCTACCGGAAATCAAACCCCAGAAGGCATTAAACGCTCACAATGCAACCCAATCTAGGTTGTTGGCTTTTTGATTATAAACGACCGACTTTCGAAATAATCAAGTTTATAAATGACAAAATGTTAGTGCTTTATGGCACGTTCACTAAATGTCTTACATTAGACAATAATTATGTTGAATTGTAATTTATGAGTAACAGCAAAACTTAAAAAAAATATTTACTAAGTTACAGCACCTGTTGTTTGCAATTCAAGACTCATTTTGCTTTTTTATCTAAGCACGCAACTGTACACTGTATTACTAAAAAACCGTTATCACAGAACTGTAAACGTAACTTTAACACGCAATACAATTTCATTAAATACGCATTCGCGAATGAAACTCAAGAAAAAGTGGTGACTTGAGGGTTGAATTTGAGGCAGAATAGGCGGAGGTCGCGTAAACTTTTATTAATAAAAGAATAAGTAACTGTAGGCACGGAACAGCCGCCTTCTGACGACGTGGGAATAATAAAAAAATAAGAGAAATTGATGAGGCGAGCCCCGGCACCCCGTAGAGTTAAATCTTGCTAACATCTCGCCCTGAGTTTAGAATAAAATCTTGGAAGCAAATAAGCTTTTATGGAAATATTACCTGCCTGAATTATACTAGGGGTTGAACGCGTGGAAAGTTCTATTAGATTTTAAGTTCCTTTTCTTTATTATTTTCCGTGCAAAGGAATAAAGAATAATCTTAGTACAGAGTTTTTTTTAATAATATCAAGTGACTACGCGCCTATCCATAACAGTTGCAGTGTTACTCAGATCTTTAAATCGCAAAGATCTGAGGCGCTCTGCCACTGCGCCCGTCATCACCCTAAGACAGAAGTTAACAAGTCCTATGTGCCTGTAATTTCACCAGCACCCTTATCCGGAACACACAAATTCTGACATGACAGCTTGGCGGCATAAATAGATATGGTGGCAGTACTTCCCTGGACGAACTCTTTCACAAGAAGCTCTACTACAACTAAAATAAGACGAGTATGTACTAAAAAAAACCTACCTCAAAAATTCGTGGAATTACTATTTGCCTTCTTGGCAACCGATTCCAATAAAACTTCTTTTATTGAATCGACTTGTACTTGCTTTATCGAAAATAGTTTGCCACCTTTAGAGGTGGAATATTTTCTTCAAATTTAAAGGGGATAGTAGTACGTATCCTCTTTCCAACAAAAACAGAATCATCAAAATCGGTTTACTAAAAAGTTATTGCGTAACGTACATACAAAACAAACAAATTCAGTCGAGTAGAGAACCTCCTTCTTTTTTTGAAGTCAGTTAAAAATAACAATAAATCCACTATGCATAGGTAGACATCCTTTAGGAAAATGTATATTTTTCATAACACCAAGTTTTTTTTTAATATATAATAGACACACGCTTGACCACAATCTCACCTGATGTTAAGCGACGATGTGACCGACGATGGGACGCGTTTGCCTAAAAAATGCCTATTCACTCTAGCCATGAATAGCCCCAAATTGTACTTTTCGCGAAATACAGATTAGTAGAGCATTCCATACCTTTGCCGTACGCATCAGAAAGGAGGAAGCAAAGCGCTTAGTGCGAGTAGGTGGAATATCAACGACATAAGAATGGAGTGCTCCGGACCTTCTAATCGACCGAAGGAGGAACGGTGAGGACGGAACCAAATTGAAAATTCCTACGCACACTCCCCGAAATGTATCCGATAGAAAACCGACAAGCAGGCTACTTTTCTGCGATGGTCGAGATTTTGAAGCTTCGACTCCACAAGAGAATTATTGTTAATATGTCTCTTTGCTTTTCGCTCCACCGAGTCCAATGCAGCTAACTGGTATTGGGCAGAGCCGTCCCAAAGGTGGCAGCAGTGCTCTATACAGGATCGAACTTGTGCTTTATACAGATTTAAAAGCTGTTCAGGTGTGAAGTACCGCCTGACCTTGTGAAGTATGCCTAGTTTTCTGGCAGCAGTTTTTGCCAAGCACTCGCTGTATCGCCCAAAGTTGAGGTTGGATGATAAGTCCAGACCAAGTACCTCAAGGTGGTCCCTTATTGGCACGGATACATTGCGGAAAGTCGGAGTAAGGTGTAGGGGACTCCGTTTTGATGTGAAAAGACACGCCTGTGTTTTAGCCGCATTAAACCTGACCGTGTTAGCATCTCCCCAGTCGGAAGCAGCTTTCAGGCATCAACCGGGTGACCATCGCCTCTCGCTTACACCGGATCTCTTCGCTGTTATCTCGGGCGTCTGGCACATAACTCTCTACCACTGTGCTTTCATCTGCATACCCAAAGATACCGGGCATCAACAACATGTCGTTGATATGCAGCAAGAATAGAGTGGCGGAGAGGACAGATCCCTGAGGTACACCGGCATTTATACCATGACGAGCAGACGAGTAACCATCTACAACTACACGGATTGACCTATCCTTCAGAAAATCGCCTATCCATGTGCAAAAGCCAACAGGAATTCCGTAAGCTGGAAGCTTGTTTAACAGGCTATCATGCCAAACCCTATCAAAGGCCTTTGATATGTAGAGACACAGCAAGCGATTCACCGCGTTTCTCTATAGCCTCGCTCCATAAATATGTGGCATACGCAAGAAGATCCCCAGTAGATAGACCACAGCGAAAACCATACTGTCGATCACTGAGGAGATCGTTATCTTCGAGGTATCCAAGGAGACGACTGTTCAATACGCGCTCCATAGTCTTACAGAGTATAGAGGTGATTGCGATAGGTCGATAATTAGATGGGTCGGCATGACTATCTTTCTTAGGTACAGGCTGTACATTTGCAAGCTTCCAGGATTTCGGGACTTGTCCAGAACTTATAGAGAGGCGATACAGGCGAGTCAACACCGGAGACAACTCAGGTGCACAGTTCCGCAGGACAATCGCCGGGACTCTGTCACGGCCACTGGCTTTGTTGACGTCTAATTTGCTTACCTCTGACCTCTTTTTGACGGATAGTGATCTCGGGCATTTCTGAGTCACAACGAGGTAGTGTAGATGGTGTTTGCAAAGTAGAGTCAAGACGGGAGTTGGAAGCAAAAAAGTGACGACACTGCGCCTGGTGGTAAGTAACACGCCTATCCATAACAGTTGCAGTGCCACTCAGAGCTTTAAATAGCAAAGATCTGAGAGGCACTGCCACTGCCACAGTCGCTTTGAGATATAAGGTGACAAGTCCCATGTGTCTGTAATTTCACCAGCACCCTTATTACCTTTCAAAGCCGAAACGA
>NW_020654422.1:15094396-15137996 GCF_003589595.1 Hyposmocoma kahamanoa
GGATCTCGAATGCTACCAGAAACATAAGACATTATTATTAAATATGTTTGTCGGTTTACAGATGCATTATTTCGTTTTGCAATTTTAAATTTTTTTTTTTTTTTTTATATTACTTATTAACTAAATTAAAAAATAAACTTGCGGAATTCATCAGTAAATAATTTCTATTCTCACAGTTCAGTTTTATACTAATAACACTATTCAGACATTGCATGACTTTAAAAGAAATTTTCAGAAACGTTAAATAGCCGCTAAGTTCCCGTCAGAAACTTTATTAGGTATAAAACGTTGCAAAATACCTGCTATTATTAAAATTCTCACCAACGTTCAGTCATAACAATATTTTCAGGCCAGTAGGTCGGAAGGAAAAACTTCGGTTAAATGGATTTGGCATATTTTATGATAATATTGAGAAGTACAAACAATATGGTTGGCGAAATTTAAATTGCAGTACTTTTTTAAAGATTTATATGGTTAGATACACAATATAATATTGCAGTGCTATATATAGGTATAGGTAGGTAGGCATATGCAGTTTATTATGGATACAACTTGTACAGGCAGCGTTACTAAATATACTCTAAGGCGATAGAACTACAACTGTCTCACAAGTGGAAGCAGTGATTTAGAAGTAAATGGCCTTGACTGCGCCACCCGATTAATAGGTGAGCTGAAGGCTCATAACCCGTAGTGTACAGTACAAAATGACATGTTCAATTGCTTTGAACACTTTAATAACGCGTTCTATTTCGATCCCAACGTCATCTATCGGCAAGGCGATGTAACTAAAACTGTTGTTATTGGGCTTTGTTTTTAAAATATTCATTTATTCATTGGATTATACAGACGGCATTAACAGAGAGCGTACAAATATAAATAATCCCTACTTTTTTTATTTTGCACGGTATTATGACACGTAATTTTACTATAAATATCGTAGAAAAAAAGACTGAAAGAAGATACTTAACTGGAGGTCGCGCGTGGGTACGCTACATAAACCGGAAATTGAACTCTCTTCTTCTCTTGAATCTACGTAGGGGTCGTTCAAAGAATCAGGGAGGATCGTACAGCGGAGAAACACTATGTTCATTCGTCAGATAAGAGCTTTGAAATAAACTTGTCGTGTTAACATAAAACAATGCAATAATATACAAAACGTTTTTAATATATATTATATTTGTACTATTATTTCGTTACATAATGGGATAAATCTGAGTGCAGTAGTATTTCATAAAGTCCTATTCGTTACGTACAATTATTTTGAGAAATAGTCTTATATGAATAAATAATAAATAAATATTAGACAACATCATTTACGTTGCTCCGATCCCAAAGCAAGAAACTAAAGCACTTGTGTTATGGAAATAACAACGGTACCACAAGCACCCAGACTCGAGACAATGATGTAAGAAAGTTAATTTTCTACATTGACCTGATCGAGGATCGAACCCGGAACCTCGGCGATGGAGACACCGTAAAAACAGGTGTGCAAGCCATTCGAAGTCGTCATTGTATGGTTGACATTCTTAAACTAACTGAGAAAAGACCTGATGATGATCATCCCTATTACCCCAGCTTACAATTAAAAAAAACCCTTTTGAGATCAGTCGATTTGTTTGGAAGATTTGATGTCACAAACCTACATAAATATATACATATACATAGACAAACAAGTTTCAAACTGACAACTCCCTTCATTTTGCATCTTTACAATACAATATGACTCACAATCGATCGATCGTAGAAAAGCTGAAAATAAAATCGATTATAATATAATGTTCAACGTGTTGACCTACAATTTTTTTCTCCAGTCTCTTATTTACGTGACATTCGTAATAAAGAAATGTACTTGTAGCCAAATTAATATACCTGACTTCAATATCATGACACGAAATATTTTGAAATACTTGAAACGTGTCCTAATCTAAACCCCGCTCGAATATCGTGTGTCGGACGTGTAGTAATGACATTTCTGTAAGAACCTCTCCTCGAGAGTACTCGAACCTCTTGACTTTGCACGTCGACTCGAGTTCCATCCATAGCCGTGACGTCACGAAATTTAATCTAAGAAGGGACAAGGGCCAAGTAATCGGATACATGAGTTTTTGTGCGACTTTGCTGTCAGTTCGAGTTTTTGTTCTCGTGTGAAAATGGTTGGAAAAAGATGTGGTATTTTTCTGGATCTTGACATTTCTAGGGCAGATTTTGTGTTGATAAGTCTTCTTAGTAGTCTGATAAATTGTGTAGAATATTTCTAATGGTATATGTTGGGAAATACAGTACACTAATTTTATGAAAATCAGCACTGAAATTATGAATAAAATCTATGAATCAATGAATAGATGAATGCGTGAGGGAATGAATGAACGTACTTGAATCATGTAGTTATTTGTAATCAGTAAAATTAATTATCAAGAGGTGAAGTAAAATCACAGCGCGGTAAATAAGGAATCAAATATCTAGTGATAACAGATTAGACAAAAATCGAGAAAGTTTTAAAATCTATATGTTTATACTTAGTCTATAAGGATAAAAGGGTTGACATACTAAAATCAGGACAGTGAATGGACTCTTAGTTCTTTCTGCTAAACTAAACAACAGTCACTTAAAAATATATGTGATGATACCTAAGAAGATATAAGAGATGAGCTAAATACTATTTACGTAAAAAACAAAACAATATGTGGATGGTCCATTAAAATTTAGATTTCGAATTGCGTTCAAATCCATGCCCAACAATGGAACGTATAATTAGTAGACGATGATGATAATGATGACAATGAAAGTAACAAACTTATTGTAAAATTAACTAGATTAATGAATAAAGTACACTTTATTGTGTACATTAAAAATACAAGGACAACATAGAATACTAAAAGAAATATCACAGAAGAAGCTAATGTGCTGTTACTGAAAATGACGTTAACAATTATAAACAGCTTGTGTAATTTTAAGTTACTGAACGCTAACACAACCTATTTAAATAAATGAAAATCCACCAGTACCACACCGAATCCTGAGCAAAAATTTCCAAAAAAGAAAGCGAAGTGGCAGCCCAATTTCCAACGCATATAGACATAACAAATTGTTCTGTGCCCGTAGCCTTAAGTTAAAACCTTTTAATTGTATTGACAGAGGCTTTCAGTTAATCCGCCATTTCGTTTTATCTTCTTAATGTTATTTGGTCTTCAAATAATAATATGAATGGATGCTGTAATAACATTTGAAAAAGTATACTCTAATTTAAAAAGGAAATTGGGTTATTGAAAATCAATTTTCAAATTATTATATAGCTACGAGTAAGAGTTTGTAGGGCTTAATACACCCCAACATTCCAAATTAATATTATAAATGCGAAAGTAGCTCTTGCCTGTAACGTTTTCACGCGCAAACCGCTGCACCAATTTTGATGGATTTTGTTGTTGAGATAAATGATACCTAGAAGAAACAGATAGGCTACTTTTTGTCACAAAAATTATCCTTAAAGAGGGTGAAACAGTAGATGAAAGTTTGTATGAGAAGCAATAAAATAGTGAAAATTAGTTATCTATGTGTCTGTTGCAATATGAAACCATTTCGAGTCCTGTCGAATCCAAGGAATTTTTCTTTATGTTGTTCGATCTTTGTATCAATAATAATTAACGATTAAACGAACTTACCTGTACGCGAAGTTCGATCATAATTATATGAAGCTATTCGTCCGAAAAGATTAACACAGTATCATCAATTATCTCGTTTGAGATAATAAGCTCTGTTATTATAGACGCAAGGTGCTGTGTCTCGAGACAAGTCGTCACTGCGCAAGGCAAGGCACGCATCAGCTCTCACTCCAGAACTGATGGGTGCCTTGCTCGAGCAATGCTAGTACTACTCCCTGGAGCAGCGTAAATTTGCTCGTGAGCAACCACGGTGCTTGATTGCTACAATATACAATACGAACCACTTTCGTCAGTAGCAAGGGCGCCTGCAAATAACGCAGACAAAAAATAATCAACGCAAAAATAACACGTAAACACGTGTATTTAAAGTAAATATGTTTATAATGCGCAAACATGCACTTGCTAAATTTAATTTAGGTTGTCTGCGTAAACATAAGTGTCCATGTGAAAGGATTGATCATTTTCATAGTTAAATTACCGAAAAACTTTGTACAAAATTAAGTACGACCACGCATTGGAATTGCCAAAATGTTTATCGCACTTTTTAATGTACCATGTATCCGCGAAGCGGAGCGAACGAGCGAGTGTTCGGGCGAGCGTTCACATGGTTGGTGCAGTTCACTAAAACGCGATGACGGCGCATGCGATGCACATGACGATGGCGGAGAATCCGAGGAGCTTCATGATAAAACTCGGAAACGGTTTCGTTTTCGTTCCAATTTTCTTAATTTCCTTTCAAGTTTCAAGAGCATCATTTTTACGTTTTCTATGAAGCATTGTTTTTTTTATAGGAAGTATATTATTACGATATTATAAGACAGCGGAGAACGTGTGAAGAGGCCATAGCACGAAAACACGTATGAGAACAAATAAATCGCCAGCTCCCTCGCCGACAGAGGAGAGAGCGGTGGTTTTTGTTTTTTAACCGACTTTAAAAAAAGAAGGAGGTTCTCAATTCGACTGTATATATTTTTTGTATGTATGTTACGCGATAACTCCGGTATTTAAGAATCGATTTTCATGATTCCTTTTTTGTTGGTATGAGGATACCTCCATAGTGGTCCCATTTAATTTTGAACAAAATCATCTTTCTCTAAGGGTGGCTATTCACGCATGAAGATTCATTTTTATAAATAGCTCCTAAATTTATTATATTATAAGGAGCAATTATTTTAATACTTGATTTTGCTATTCTCCAATTCAAGGCGATTTTCTCTCTTAATATAGTTTGAGTAGTGAGAACCGATTTTTATTATCTCCTGTGTCAAGTTCCGTATAGTGGCGAATTAGGGGATGAGTCCGTGTTTGCTCACTTTCCTGTAATCGATTTCAATAAAACTTGGTATAATGAATATGTAATTCCACGTACTTTTGAGGTCGATGTTCAAGTAATAAAGTGAACATTAGATAAACATTCAAATATTTTTTTTTTATTTAAATTTTTTTAAATTATTTTAATAGGCAATATATATGTAAAATATGTTACATTTCGTGTTAAATATGCATTACGTTTTATGGCAACACTTCTACCATGAAATCTGTTTCATACGAGTGTGTTTAGCTGTATTTCAAATATACAAAAATTTAAATTTTTAGGCTGCGTTTTATTGAACAGGCTAAATGGTCCTTCGAGCCGGATTGTATCAAAGGCGTTTATCGCTATTTAGCCGCTTACGCGATACATGCAGCCGTAGACGCATACCACACCTAGAGGTGCCGGTGATGATTTTATACCGATTTATCGGATATCGAAGTTATAACAGGTAAAAGAACTAAAATAAAAAAAATAAAAAATAATTTCATGGTAAACGTTAGAACCACTAAAACGGAATATTATCATATTTACCCAAGTACACCAAAAATTTCATTAGTGCTTTTTAAGTGCAGGATTTGGGGTGTATTACTGCATTTTATTTGAGATGTTTTTTGTTGTAGTACGGAGGGTATTTATTTAGCAATGCAAAATAATAATTTTTATTTATAAAAACTTGTGTTTAAACTGAATCCTTTTCTAATTTGCGAAACCAAATAGCCGCCATTTTGCGGTAGGATGAGTGCATCGCGTGAGCGGTTATGTATGTTTCTCTACTAAAGCTGTCCATATAGAGGTGTTAAGCAACTTAACATCTGGCGCATTATTGGCATGTCTTAAAACGTTTGTATCAAGACGTAGTGTACCTAACACAATTTTTTGTGACAATGCCAAAACTTTTAAGAGTGCGGATAGTCAACTGAAGGAATTTACAACGTACAGTCTTGTCAAGTTTTGTCTGTCAAGTCACATAACATTTAAATACATACCAAGTTACTTTCCTGAATTCGGGCGATTGTGGGAGGTGGGAGTGAAAAGTTTCAAATATCACTTTAAAAGTATCGTAGGTAATATTGCTCTTACTTACGAAGAGCTCTACACGATCACTACACAGATTGCTGTATTAAATTCTAGGCCACTACGTCCGTGAATTTCAGAAAATTTCAGATTTCAATTTTCTGACACCGGGTTACTTTTTAATGAGAACTCAAATGACTAGTTTGCCGGAATTGAACTTTGCTGATATCAAAAATATAAATAGACTTAAATTTTGGAATATGTGTACAAAAATTAAACAAGATTTTTGGAATGTATGGGATAGAGATTATTTAACTGAGTTACAGAACTGTGCAAAATGGAAACATGATACTGTAAACTTAAAAGTAGGTGATATTGTCATTGTAAAAACAAGTAATGTAACTCCCATGCATTGGCCAATGGGGCAAATTGTAAAAGTTATTCCCGGCCAGGATAGGAAAGTAAGAGTAGCAGAGGTGAAAATGTCTGGTAAGATTTATACTTGTTCCTATAGAACGCTGTGTCCCTTACCTCTCCTTGATAATATCTAAAAATATATTAAGTGCCATAAATGTAAGTTTTTCAAGGAGACGCAAGGGACACAGCGTTCTATAGAAACGAGTATAAATCTTACCAGACATTTTCACCTTTGCTACCCTTACTTTCCCATCCAGGCCGGGATTAATACTCGTTCCTATAGAACGCTGTGTCCCTTGTGTCGCCTTGAAAATATCTAAAAATAAATTAAGTGCCACAAATGTAACTTTTTGAAATTTTTAAATAATAAAATTAAATAGTTATTAACATATCTAAGGGTAAGTAAATAAGATACATAAGAATAAGGTACATAAATAAGTATAAGATACATAAGTAAATATTTTCTTTTGTTTAAAAGCAAATGTAGAGAGCAATAAAATGTAACGAACAGAAATTAAGTTTTGATAGATTTTATATGTAATAGTTTTGATATGTACTTTTCCATTTATTTATGTAATGTGTAATTAGTAGAACCTTTGGGTCTTTTAAGTAAATAAGTATTAGTGGTAGATATTCGGTAAGTAATAAAAGTATTAGATAAGTAAGTTATTAATTGTCGCCGGTCAAATCTGTTCAATTAATAAATTGAACATTACATAAACATTCCGTGGCTTAGTTGATATAGCGTCTGCCACGGTAAGCTAGAAGACGTCGGTTCGAATCCAGCCGGATCGAAGGAATTTTTTCTGAGTGTTCGATCTTTGTATTAAAAATTATTAGATAAACGTTCAAATTTTTTTATTTGGTTATATTAATAGGCAACATTTGTAAAATATATGTTAAATTTCGTGTTAAATATGCATTACGTTTTATGCCAACACTTCTTAGTAGAAGTTTTGTAGTTAAAATCTGTTTCATACGAGTGTGCTTAGCAGTATTTCAAATATACAAAAATTTAAATTTCTAGACTGCGTTCTATTGAACGCAGTTTTTTTTTATGTACCCTCAACTAACGTGTACAAGTGGCCATACGTATGCGATACTACAAGTAAAATCATATACACAAGATATCTGATCCACCCCAAGCTGACATTGGCAACCTTTTGGTTCTGAGCACAAAAATGTGGAGAAAATTTGTGAAACGGGTCGTTTTCAGATAACCTCCAAAAATGTGTCGTTTTCAATGACTTTTATGTTATTACATGAATGCTAAGCATTATTTATGTAATATGATTGCTTGGTTACTTAGTCTATGTTACACATAAAAAGACTACTACGTCACAGTAATAAATAAAAATTTAAAAAGTGGGCAATTTCTCATTCATTGGAGCCGGTTCCACGTCGCCCTAATTAGAAAAAAAGAAGAAAATAAATTAAACTCTCATGGAAATCGCAATATTTCCCATCAATGATAAACTCTAATAACTTACACGTCGAATAAATACCGTAACTTTCCAGTTTATTATAAACAAACATGTTTTCTTGGGAATACAAAATATGTTTAAATTTTTCTTATTATTCTATATATATCTCATTAGTGTTAATTGAACTAAAAGCCTCCTAATAACAAAAGTTCATACCGCATCACCTTCACCCTTCGCACACGTGAGAAGGGGCTCCTGTTGGATAGGAGTGTATACAGTGAAGTAACCTGTGCGTCTCCGTTTTAGCAAAAAAGTCGACATAAATACCAATTTCAGCGCTAGTGACTAAAACGTTCATGTAAAGCAATCTATCTAAATAAGTATTAAGTAATAGTTTTAAAAACTTTATTGTACAGCAATTAGACAAAGGGAACTTTAAAATCCATGCACTTTTATATCGGTCCAGCATATTTTACACACTTGACAACTAAAAATGTATCCAAATATCATTATAGTCGCTCTCATTCTTGTCTACTTTTTAGTCAAATACTTACTTTAAGCCAAACATTTACTTGAAATACAACAATTAGATGTTGACAGTGGTGGTGATGACAGTGGTGACGATGACGATGGTCGTGATGACGACAATGATGATTGTAGTGATGATGACGATGATTGCGATGATGATGTGCATGGTAATGATGATGATGATAATGGTGATCATGATGATGATGTTGATAGTGGTGATGATAATATATTGATGTACAACAAAGTTTATATGACATTAACAAAACACTTATTAGATATATATATATTAATTACATATAGATGGATAGATGGTCTTACATGGATGAGAAGGATTTTGATACAAGAAGTTATATTAAAATATTTGTTACATGGTAAATGTTCTTTTGTGAACGACAATATGTGTATTGTAATAATAATTTCTCATTACTGTGCCGTCTTTCTTATGTATGTTTATGAGAAAATCATTCGTGTTACTGCAATCTCATTCGTGTGACCTAAAATATCGTTATTTGTTGTATTTAACTTAAATATTCCTGTGATTTTATAATTATTGACATTGCTTGAACTTATTTGTACGTTTAAGACCTTAAAATCAAAAGAAAAAAGGGTTTTACAAAAATCACTCAAAAAGTGCCATCGAAATTCGGAAAGTGAAATTCACCCAAACAAATTTAATGTTAAATTAACTTGTGAGCCCTAAAATGTATTTTGGTATGACTCCCTGATCGTCACGTTAGTGAATGACATTGTAAGAAAGTTTATAAGGCAATTTGATCCTTAACGTATAATTCTTACTTAAATACAGAACACAAATTTCAACCAGCTATAGTAAAGCCGTCGTGGCCTAGCGGTTTACGAATTGCTTTGCAAGTTGATGAAAGTATGGTTCGAGTTACATTAAAAATAAAATATTATTTGGCTATGACTATGTAATATAGTTCTTTTTTTGTTTTTATTCTCTGGTTAGGTGTAAGAATGTGTAAGTCTCGTTCTAAATACAAAACAATAAATTATAATTTTAATAATTTCGTTAAGTGCGGCATATTATTAAAAGAAGAAAGAAAACTTTGAAAGTAATTAAAACTGAATAGACAATTCGTAACGAAACGCGGAACAATGCGTAATCACAGAAGGCACGATCGTATGCATAATGCAGAGTGATTTCGTGATTTGTTAATCTATCCATACCCACCCTACGCTTTATTAATAATATTTGCCCATCCGCCATAGGCAATTTCTAGTGAGCAAATATTGTGATTTATCAACGTTAACATTAAAAAGCGAAACAATGTTGTTAAAAATATAACGTCTATACAATAAGCCGCTCGACCAATTTACTTGGATGTTAAGTGACGAAATTAAGTATTGGTTTTAAAAATAAGTTGATCATCTTCAAACAACACTCCACTGTATTGCTTATACGATAAAGTTGTCTTTAATTTTTTATTTGTTCAATACGTAAGATGGCTCTCAGAACCAAAAGGTTGGTTTGGACATGTTAGGGCGTCAGGTATCTCATGTATATGACTGTACCATGCTAATCTCAAAGAACGAATACGAGTATAGTCATACACACACGTCAGCACTGCTGTCCTTATTGCATAATTTATATATAATTATTCAGCTTTCTTCATTTTTTGTTCACAAATTTGTTAGAGCTATTTCAATGTATTGCCTAAATTTTGTATGTATTTCTAACAGAGGTAGATTTTTTTATTTACGAAATGACGGGACGAACAGATCGTGCACCTAGTGGGCAATTCTCACATATGCGACACGCCTATCCACGACAGTTGCAGTGCCATTCAGAGATTTAAATCGTAAAGATTTTAGGGGCACTGCCATTGCGCCCGTCACCCTGAGACATAAATTTACAAGTTCCATGTGTCCTGTAATATCACCAGCACCCTTCGAAACCGGAACACAACAACTCGAACGGAACGCACATAATACTTGGCGGCAAAAATAGGTAAGGTGGCAGTACTTCCCTGGATGAACTCTTTCACAAGGAGCTCTACTGCCACTAAAATATATACCTGGTGCCCTGAAATACAGAATCAACCTAGTTGAGGAACAATTACACAACATATTTCGCACATCACGTAATGCCATATCTGCTAAATGACAACTCTCCAGGAATAAAGTTTAAAGATTCTACAAACAAAATACATAATACATAATTTGTTTCATGCAGATCGTATTATATTTATGACTTTCATTAAGATAAAAGCATTTTTGACGTCACAAATGAGGCGTTATTGATAACAAGGATACGATTTATCACACTTGGTTCATACTACGGAAAAATATCTGTTGCAGCCATCTTTCCAAAGCACTGTGCCAGTGTCGGAAATGCCAATTCAGACGGGCAGCCGAACGATTGTAAGGCTGCCCTGAGCATGTTGTAACAATTTTTCTATAGCGATTTAAATTGCAGTCTTCACGGATATTAAGTGCCAAATTCCTAATGCTGCTATCAGATTGATTGCATGTTTGCAGTTAAGGTGTGAAATCGTAATCAACTTCATGCAGCCGAGACCTCGATATTCAGAGATCAGAACTTGATAACGACTTCCCGCCTTAACTGCATGCAGTCGATCTCAGTTGCATGAAGTCGGTTTTAACTGCATACAGCTAATAGGTGAACTGGTTATCCGAGACTTCGACTGCATAAAGTTGAGAACGACTTCACTCATTAACTACATGCACTCGAAACAGATTTCATGCAGACGGGATCGATAGCATGCAGTTAATGCGTGAAGTCGTTATCAACTTCATGCGGTCGTGGTCTCGGCTGCATGAAGTTGATTACAACTTCACGCGTTAACTGCAAATGTGCAGTCGGTCTGTTAGCACTGCAGGCTAAAAGATTTTTGACGTATGATCACATATGGCTTTATTACACTAACGGTACATTTATATGTAACTATTTACGTGTCAATATAACAATACCTTATCAAATATTTAAGCAACAAATTGGTTATACCATCATAACATTTTATATACTGACAGGTTAAATTCAGACAACCTACGTAAATATTACACATAACCTCTAAGGAATTTCAACAGCACCCGAGAAGTGTTATTCATACACTCGATGTCATGAACATAGGTTCTAAACCCTATCTCTCTTCACGTCACTTTGAGTATCACTTGTTAACACGTATTTTGTAGACATAGCAGTTGGATGCAACTAGACAGGTTAAGAAAATAATAGAAATATTAAACTCTTTTTTTGGTAATTATTTACGATTAAATGTTTTATTGAACGTCAAGATGTTTCACTACCATAATATTCAATTATCTTTTGTGAAATTACTCCACTAGTTTGTTATAATTATTAATACAAAGATCGAACACTTAGAAAAAATTCCTTCGCTCCGGCCGGATTCGAACCGATGTTTTCTAGCAAATTGTGCCAGATGCTATGCCAACTAAGCCACGGAACGAACCAGCGGACCTCACGAATTTTTGTATGTGCTTGCTGTCGCATTTTTGTATCTGGTTTTTAACGACTTTTTAGCTGTAACGCCATCTATGAGAAATCTATGAAAGTATTTTGTCACCCAGTTGGGCACCGTTACAGCTACCAGCCCTGACTGGTATTAAATTTTTATTGAATATGAGAATGTTTAACCACCATGATATTCAATTATTTACAATGTTAGAAATATGCTGTAAATGTGACAAAAACTAAAAAAATTATATTTCAGACAAATTTAAGAAAATTTCTTTTACAAACTAAACGTAAATTCATCATCGTCATTAACCCATTTATACGTCCCACTTTTGGGCATGGATCACCTCTTAGGCGAGGGATTAGAGCATAATCCGGACGCCAACCCAATGCGAGTTAGGAACTTCACACGTTTTCCGAAGCTTATGAACGAGTCAAATAGTTCTCATTACCGTCGTAACATCGAATTGAAAAAAAAAAATAACATTAAAAACATTTCTATTTTTATTTTTCAAGCATAACATCTAAAATTTGATAGATTTGGTGACATAGCTAGTGTAAATACAATGTAGTATCTATGCATTTTAATGCTTACCTGGGATGATCAAATTTGGCAATTTTTATAAGCGTGGAGCAAAAAAACGCGGGGTTCTGCAGGGGCGCCCGCGGATGCGAACTTTGTCACACGTTAACGAAGACATAGAAGCACCGTTTGCATAAATACGAAGTGCCAGACTGCCACATTAAATGGTCTCAAACTAGACAATTGTTTGTACCAGAGTAACAAAATTCACTCTGAAACATAACCCAGAACCAAAACATCGGTAACCGAAGCCGGGACCTCCTAATCTAATTATATATATATTCGCAGTGCAAACGATTGGGCCACAGAGGTCGTCATAACTAGCTAGCAATTACATAATGTATATGAGATTACTAGATCTGACCGTATGCATTACTATAATTTAGACGTTGAGTGAACTTATCAAACGCGGGAGTAAGAGGGAAGGGATGTGCTAGAGAGAAAGAGAGAGAGAGTTTAAAATAAAAGACGAGGAGACGGCGCACCAGGTCTAGGTGTCGTGCTATAATACAGCCACGAAACCTATTTTTTTTATCATGCTGTTACCCACTATAACATACGGCTAACGTACATGATGTACATGCATTTTTTGTGAATGTGCTTATTAGTTTAAAAGAGACAAATACAATTGCGGTAGCGTTGCTACGCAGGAAGCTGTAGCCACGAAACCTATTATTCGTACTTGTAAATGCAATTTTAGCTATTTTTCTGAATTTAGCCAACGTACAAACACTGTGTATGTCAAGTCCCATGTGCCTGTAATTTAACTAGCACTAACAACTACCTCCGTGGTCGAATGGTTACCTTGTTGGACAGCCATGCGGACGTTCCGGGTTCGATTCCCAGGCTGATAGAAATATTTGTATGGTCTACATTTATTTATCTCGTAAGTTTGGATATAATTTGTGAGTGTCTACCTATGTATGTATCCAAGGCACCCGCTATACAGGGTTTCCCTGGTGCGGGGCTATGAGAGTTTAAAAAAAAAACTTGAACACTGTAATGCTCATTTTACCGCTTCACGGCAGAAATATGTAAGGTAGCAGTACATCCCTGGACGAAATCCTTTACAAGGACCTCTACTGCTACTAAAATGATGTAGATGATGGGTGATCGCCAGCTACATAGGTTTCCTAACAGGATAGACAATCAAAAACCTGTTGAAAAAGAAAATAAACACATTCTTTTATTCAGAATGTATAGAATCCTTTTTCGCCGCAACAAAAGAAAACAATATTTTTTAGTTCCTTTCACAATATAGTGTGACAAGTATATCATAAACATAAGTGACAGATTAAAAGGAAGGTGAATGATTCGCGACACATATCACTTGTCAGGATTCTCTCAGTCTGTTTTGAGGACGTTACGTATGCTCGTTGTAAGATTTACAACTTGTCAGATACGCAGTTGTTTTGTGATAATAAATATCCCTGAACATTTTGCCTACTTTGTCAGCTACGTTGTCAGCAGTTAGTACTAAATACAGAACAAAAGAAGCGGAAAAAACTATTTGGCTAGATCAAATAGTTTAGGTATTTACTATTAGGTAAACAACTTTACTAGTAGGCTATCATATTGGCATAGAGTTGAAATGTAAATCCTAAATGTAAATACTGTTCCCTGTTAGTCCTTTATTAATGCAGCATTTCTCAGCTAACAATACGTTAATCCTAGATCCAAGTACTAAAACTAGTTTGATGTTAAATGTGTTCATAATTTCACGCCACCGAAAATGCAGAAACATTTATGCGAAGTATGTCTCATAGTTCAACTCCGCAGTGTAGCTATCGAAAATATTTTTGTTCAACGGTAGTCAAGCCATAGAATACCTAATAGGACTCTAAGTACAGATTGAAATCCTACACGAACATATCTACGAATTGTATATTATCAGAATTGGAGAATAATACCAAACTTCGGAAAGTTACGCACACTATAACATTTCATGTATATATAATAGTTAGGGTTGCTACGGACTCATTTTCTTCACTTAGTCATAATCACAGAATAATGCAACCTATGTTTGATTTTGGCATTTATAACCAATTGAAGGCAATGATTTAGATCGCGATCGGGAAATCGTTACAACATGCTCAGCGCGCAAGCCCTTCAATCGCTCGGCTGCCTGGCTGAACTTCGATACTGGCACACGTGATTTTTTTTCGTAATCCATAGCAAACGCTATAAATCGTATCCTTGGTATAATCATGAACCAAGACAGCGTAGTTGGGTATTTAGTACCTATTGGTACTCTAGATGTCGCGACGAGTAATAGCAATTTTTGCAACTAATTTCGTCGCCTCATTTTCTCAAACTCGTATCTTAAAGAACAAAGCTACTGAAATGCAAAAAATTGATAGTCTATACAAATTTCGCAGGCGGACTTACAACACATTTCTTTCATATTCACACATTGGCTTTTACCTATTCTTAAAGTAATGCATCCAAATTAATTAATTGATAAGAAATTAGAAATTTAAAATAAATAGAAAATGTTGCCATCTCCGTATAATCACTCTTTATAAGATACGAGTTTGAGAAAGTGAGGCATCGATTTCTTTTACACTGTCAAGCTGCAATTTATCAAAGATACTCTGATTTCTAGTAATAATAAAGAAATCAACTAGATAGCGCTTTATTATTATTATTATTTTATTATCTACCCGTTAGTACGTTTCCTAATGGAAGCGTTAATTTATACATTACTTCATAACACACATTGTTCAGAAAATAATTTTAGCTCATGATTAATATTTAAATAATATTACAAGGGAAAAAATTACTTCTTAGGTTTCATATTAAAGTGGAATTAATTGATCCACGGTCATTTACATAATAATCTACTTCCAGGCTATTTTAGAATTCTGACTTTTTTCAGAGTTACGGATATTAGCAGTCCTCTTGAGTACTTATTGGTCCATACTATAACAAAATCACAAGTGTGACGTGAAAGATGCTTTTATCACATGAAACTCATAAAAACAACACGATCTACATGAAACAATTAATGTACATATATCTTATGTGAAATAACTAACTTTCCTATTCAACATAAATAGTCGTAGAATCATAACAATTTCGTATCGTTTATTTTATGTAAGATCGTTATTTAATGGTACATATAAACTACACTGACTGAAACTAAACCTAAACTGCGTCTTTACTGCAGTGCATCAGAATGTTTTCAGAATATGAGACGGATGGTTTTGCTACCGTCCTCCGGACAAAAAAAAAGACAGCATCCCTGATGCGTAGGGTGCGGAAAAGCCCCAACAGCATCCTACAAACTGTTACTTCTTCCATGTAGCAGTGATCCGTAAATCAAACCACCTTCCTTATTACTAATAAATTATGGAATTTGCTGTGAAATAAAAGAAATTTCATTTAATTTACCACGTTTTACGGTTAACTAGGGTAAACGATTGTTTTATAGGGAACTGTATACATTTTTACAATAAGATTCCGGAGCATATATTTCAAGACTACGTGTGTAAAGATGTATGGAAAGACAAGGTGAGTCTAGATTCCAAACAAATATAGTTCAAAATGTATTCTATAGCATTTAAATTTATTTGAAAAGAGCAATCCCTAGAGTTTCTTGCTCGTTATTCTCAGGGAGGTCAGCGTAGTGAACTGGCTGTAGCTTAAAAAATTACGTTTTCAAGTAAAAATGTTACCTATGGAATAAAATATGATTATTTAACTTTGACTTTAATTTAAACTATTTGATTTAGCAAAACAGTTTTTCTCCCTTCTCTTTCAGTGACTCGCCTTAAAAAGTTGCCAGTTTGCAAATATCACCTTATTCCACCAATTTTGCGCTAAACACCTGAGCTACAGCAAAAATCCTCGCGCCTTTCCTCGATGTGACATGAACCGCAGTAGATCGTCCATGAGATCAACTGAATGTAGGAGACAGCGATTAATACTTGCGGCTTGAATGTACCAAAACACAAACAGCGATAGACTCGGCGCCCAGACCACAACAGTCCCTCATCAATGACCGCCTGAGTCTATAAAAATGTAAACACTTGGAAGTGAGTTTAAGAGAGGGTTTTTTGCTCTAAACCCCTTGTTTTAAAAGTCACGTTCCGACAATAACCGACAGGGAACACAGACGGAGGCTGAAAAACAACTATACGCGGTTATTCTGTCCTTTTCATTTATACATATAATAGTGTTACAAATCACAATAGCTCGTAGTTCATACGTATATCATGTGTATTTTCCATACAGAAATAAATTATTTTCACTCTCTCTATTCTTGAAATAATAGGGTAATTAAATTAATAATAAACAATAGACATGTTCTGATTAACATTATAAAGCCCTTCATCATCATCAACTCTGGTGCAATCACAGGCACATGGGACTTGTCAACTTATGTCTCAGGTGGTGGGCGCAGTAGCAGTGCCCCTCAGATCTTTGCGAATTAAAGCTCTGAGTGGCACTGCAACTGTTATGGACAGGCGTGTAGCTTACCATCAGGCGCACGACTTGTTCGTCCCCTCACTTGATATTATATAAAAAAAATCATTTATAGTTCCACGGTTGGGCACCGTTTGGCGTAGGGTCTCCTATCAGGCGAGCGTTTAGGCCATAGTCCGCGACGATGGCAAAATGCGGGTTGAGGACTTCACAGAGATGTGAACCTTCTTCTACGTGCAGGTTTCATCACGATATTTCCTTCACTGAAAAACTCATGGTAAATTACAAATTTTTTCCACATTAATTCCGAAAAACTCAGAGTTGCGAGCCTGAAATCGAACCCACGGCCACAGAATGGAACAAATTTGAGAGACTGTTGGTCAAACCATTAGTGCACGTAACAATAAATCCTTGTACATGTGTTTGTTTTATTTAAACAAAGAGGTATTTTAAATATAATGGGTGCTTTATAATGTTAATTAGAAAACCGTCTATTGTTTATTATCAATTTAATTGCTCTATTATTTCATGAACATTACTATTTATTTAGACCTTAATTGTAACAGATATTAACAACCTTTACCTAATTTCAACGCTCAAGCAGCTGTCGCTTGTAACTAATTGACAAAGGGTTATCAAATTACTCGGAAACTTCCGTGTTACATAACCGGTTTAGAGCTCGTTTACGCTTGGGAGAATTGTTTGTAGCTAAATATTACGACTAAATTACTAGTAGCATTTACCCAGGCTAACCACGTAGGTGAATGAGAACCTAGTGCTATAAATATTCTATCTTTTAGACCTAGGGTTGCCTTTTAATTATGTATCTAAGGCTGCTAACAGATTGACCGCATGTTTGCAGTTAATGCGTGAAGTTGATAACGACTTCACGCATGAACTGCATGCGGTCGATCTCGAATTCATGAAATCGGTTTCGACTTCATGCAGTTAATACGTGAAGTCGTTATCCGAGACCTCATGTGCATAAAGTTGATAACGACTTCAAACATTAAAGATGCAGGCCATCTGTTAGCAGCATACGTTTTGACAGTGTTGCTTTTTTACTACATTACAAGAATTAAACATGCTCGGAACAAAAAAGGGCATAACTAATATTTTTATCAAAATAGAGTTATATACATATTCGGGATCCGGAAATAAAGGCCAACATAACTATTATTTTGTGGAAGTATATCTCAATAATTGTTTCATATACAGCAAGCTCAAAGGGCATAACTGACTTCAATAATAATAGTTTTTATTATAATAAGTCATATTAACTGCCTCCGTGGCCGAACGGTTACCATGCTGGTTTGTCACGCAGAGGTCCCGGGTTCGAGTCCCGGAGAAACATTTCTATGTCGTACATTTATTTCTCTCGTGAGTTTGGGAGTAATTTGTGGTTGTCTATGTGTGTATCCATGGCACCTGCAAATACATGGTTTCCCTAGTGCGGGGCTATGAGTGTGTGCGTTATTTATGCATTATTTATATTCGACGTTTATTACGTTACAAACACTACTATCAAAGGATTTTATTTAGTAATGTACGGAACTGTGCCCTTTAGTTCTACTCGTATATTTATTATATATTTATATATTTAGGGTAATAAATCAATAAATTTTACTATTAGTTACATAAAATTTTACGTCATTATAATAATATATTAATATCAATATTGCGAAAGACGGTACACTACATTTGTAAATCTAGTAAGATGTTTACCTGTATTTCTTACTTTAAGTTGTACAATAGAAAATCTCTTCTGATTGCGCTTCCCAATGGAAAAACCTGACTTCCAAGATGATCACGATTTCGTAATACTTCATTTATTTCATAAATAAAGATAATTATTATTATTATGTTCGCTTTTTTCCAGAACTGTGTCTATTCACGCCACAGAAAAAAAATTAATGGAAGTGCCTTAAGGCTCTGGTAGTAACCAGAACCGCTGTCGCCAAAACTTACACATTTATAATTTTAAAAAATTATGAAAACTTGATAATGATTGGACGTAGTTTCCAATTTAAAAATAAATAACGAATTCTAGACTGCAAATATAGTTTAAACTTTGCCCTGTTGGCATATCGTTGAAAGTTCAATATCCACTTATTTTAGTAGCAGTAGAGCTCCTTGTGAAAGTGTTCATCGAGGGAAGTACCTTACATATTTCTACCGCCAAGCAGTGATGTGAACATTACTGCGTTCCGGTTTCAAAGGGTAAGTAAGGGTGCTGATGAAATTACAGGCATATGAGACTTGTCAACTTATGTCTCAGGTTGACGGCGGAGTGGCAGTGCCCCTCAGATCTTTGTGATTTAAAGCTCTAAGTGGCACTGCCACTGTTAAGGAGCAGGAGTGTTGCTTTCCACCGGGCACAAGCCTTGTTCATCCCGTCACTTAGTATAAAAAAAAATATTGTTACAAGCTACGACGTTTTGATATTTATATTGAAATTTCAATCATAGTGTTGCCTGTCATTTAGCGGTCAATAGCTGAACGACGACGAACGATTATGACTACGGAGTAGTGGAACGTTCGAGAAGTTTACTTAGCTCTTCAAAAAAGAAGCTACCATATCAGAGCGGCATAAGGTCTACTTTCGTTTCTTGTAACTTAAAAATTGTTGCGATAAACAGAAAATTTAAAATTTATTAAAATATTGAAAATAAAACTACCACTGGATAATATTACAGGTGTGACTATTATTCCTATTATTCTTGCACTCCAAAAAATAGAATAAAACAAGGCATTTTGTAATGATTCTCGAGGTAATGCGGAACTCCGTGTACTGTTGACACAGGTTCCACGCTCACTAAGCACTTCTACTGTATTCATTGTTCCGTAGTTCACGCAACCAATGTGTGATCACCACAAGGCGAGAAAAACAAGCTGCAACGAACGTCAAAATTCGCACGGTCGTCACGAAAGCGACAAGCATATTGTTTATTTAACATTTTTAATGTTCAAGCTAGTTTCATTGCACGTACTTTACACTATCACTATTCAACTTTAATACCGAAGGTTTTCAAGGAAATATATAAACAATAGTTATTTGTTATGCAATGCAAAGTTATTGTTTGACGCGGGTGTTTGTATTAAGACCTAAGTAAGCGAAAGAAGCTTAGATTGAAATACTCGATTCTCTGGTGGTTCAAAAGTATGTTTCTGAGCGTAGTGAAGGTTTCAAGGTACGAGACGTAAAACAACTTTGCTGCCGTGCGAAACACACTATTTTTCACCTCACTATAGCGAGGAAAATAGTAGATAAAAGAAAAACAGTTGAACTATAAAACATCAGTTTTTTTAATCAAAACAAAAAGTTTTCCTTCGAATGTGTTCTGAATTTGCACCTCATCAATTTTTTATTCTTGTTTGTACTTATAATTTTTTGTGATTAAGTGATTATTTAAATTATTTTAGTTCTTCGAGGATTTAAAATAATTCAATAAACGCAATTAGTTATCATTGTCAATATAATGTCAACAATAATAAGAATAAAATGCACCAACGGATTTATATTACATAAACAAGTAATGTACAACAAATCGCTTAGTTGAAAGTGTCATTACTTTTTTTCATCAAAAGAAAAATTAAGATTTACTACAGTCCATCGTCAAGATTCAATTTCAATAAACCTTTTCCACGCTAGCGTGTAAAATCGCTTTTGCGCGCAGATTTCTAATGAGTAAGATAGCCTTGCCGAGTTAGTGAAATAAATATATAGGTTGCTAAAGTTGTCAAATAAGGAAATTCAAGTGCAAACGGTTCTTTAATGTAGCAACAGCAGCAGTTTGTTTTATTAAACATTAGTCTTCATTATTAAAAAAAGGTATATAAATACTTTATACAATTTTCATTAAACAATGAAGTTTTATTATTATTTATAAATAAGTATTATTGAAAGTTTTATTGTACGGACAAAGGCGCGTCAGACTACACATTTTTGTTCGAAAATCGCCTCCTTTGACGTTCCATTGAACAAGATACATCAATGTAGCTTGATGTGCTGGCGTGTACCTTACCTGTATATATGATGATAAAGATTATTGTAATATGTCGAAATTTCCTTCTGTGAATTATTCGTTTGACAGTTTCCACGTACATTGTTAGTACAAAAATAAAACCACCTACACTAAAATATAACACTTTCTGTTGAACGAAATGAAGTACATATTTGTAAAAAAGACCGGGGTGTATAAAGGTTCAATCTCATTATAACAACACAATATATTGTTAATAGTTTTATAGAAAAGACTGGAAAACGCTTCTGCTACAAGCCTATTGCCAGCTCTAAATGTTAGCGCTCTAGTATTAACTTTAAACATAAACACTCCTCTTATCAACTGACGGATTGTATATATGTATAGTACATTATAATAATTATTATTTATTCATTTTCTCCACAAACAACAGTAGTGCATGAACCACAATTTTTATTTACGATACCAAGTGACGAAACGAACAAGTCGTGCTCCTGGTGGTAAGCGACATGCCCGTCCATAACAGTTGCAGTGCCACTCAGAACTTTAAATTGCGAAGATCTGAGGGGCACTGCCACTGTATCCGTCATCCTGAGACATTATGTTAACAAGTCCCATGTGCCTGTAATTTAATCAGCACCCTTACCTTTCAAAACCGGAATGCAATAGTGCCCATATTACTGCTTGGCGGCTGAATTTGGTAAGGTAATATTGGTACACAATATATACATGCATCAAAAGCGTCTAGGGATTAAAACAAGTATTTGCCAAAGACTGAAATCCACGTTATTTTAAGAAATGAAACTATTTTTCCGGATTTAAATCGCGTATATTTGTTTTTTCAAACCTAAGGTTAGATAAGGCAAAAAAGGTACCAAAGGTACCTCAATGGTAATTCCCATCACCATCCTAGCCAGTTAGCTACCGTGGGCAAATATTTGTTTCAGAGAGCATATGGTGTCTGCGACAGTAATCATCTGGCGGGGGAACTTCAGCATATAAAGCAAGTACTACATGCGAATAAGTTGAGGATTCCACGCCAATTATTGTATTTTTACTTTATTTGTACCCGCGTCAAAGAACATATAGCTGATGTCAAACACTGTCGCGTAAACAAATCTGCAGTCTGCGAGCATGTCATGGATAAACCTACACATTCAATGAAGTTTGACAAACCCCAGGTCCTTGCAAAAGAAGTCCGTTATCTGCCCCGGATGCTGCGAGAGGCCATTGAAATTAAAAAACATCCTAATTTCAACAGGGAAGATGGTTTCTCCGTACCACCAGTTTGGGATCCAGTATTTCCTCTAATGAAAAATCCCAAACAGACATAAGACTGCAGTACTAATTAATATGTTTTAGTTTATTCTAATTTCTATTAATAATTAATAATAAATTAAACTTAATAAAACTTCATGCAATAAAATAATTTGTAAAACTTAATGTAGCGTAAATTGGAATGTTTTCTTTGTAAAATTAAAAATAAGGTATTTAATTAATAACTATTGTAACTATAGTGAAAAAATAGGGTGGTTTGCATTAATATTAGACATAACTGGTTGAAGACTGTACCACCTCAGGCAACCGTGACCATGGGACCTGTAAAATGCCCGAAACGTCGGTCTGTTTGAAAAACAAATATACGCGATTTAAATCCGGAAAAATAGTTTCATTTCCTATGTGTAACAATCGCGAAAACCTAAGAACTTGACACATTATTTTAATTTATTTTTTAAAATCAATGGATTTTTTGGTAAATGGTATGATTTAAATTTGAAAATGAAATTGACTAATTTTCTTTATGCTGTACTGTTTGTATTGTTAAATACAAGCACTACAGCATGAATACACTACGATTATACGATACACTACGATTTATCACTAACAACTAATCCCGTCCACATTCTTATTTAAAAGAAAATACGGATATGGCAGTGGTAGTATGGTTCCCGTTGTATCACATTGAAATAGTACTAAATGTGGGTTTCAGAGAAAAAAAAATGGTTAACCCGTTCATGGACAGTACCTAAGTAGTACCACAGAAATGTCACTTACATTTCCTTGTGCCTTAGTGCATATTGATTCAGTATAATAATTAGGTACGGTTTTTCACTAACAGCTGATCCAATAACATTCTCGCATAAAAGAAAGTACGGCTATGACATTTGTAAGACGATTGCTGTTGTGTCATATTGAAGTACTAAAAACATATGCGTTTTAGAGAAATAATTTGGCCAAACAAAACTTACTTTTGCTGTTAGACAATGTCACCTCATACAAACACGTCGGTATCCATAGACGAATTGAATTTATATGGAATTTTGTCAATGGGTACGTTGTTGATATTTCTGTATGGAGAAACGGTGGTCGACAACTACACCAGACCGTGCCGCCTTTCCAACAAAAAAGAATCATTGAAATCGATATACAAAATATTGGAATATAAAAAAATCAGTTGAATTGAGAACCTCCTCCTTTTTTGAAGTCGGTTAATAAATATTCTGAGTAATATATTTTTTATTTTTCTACTCACTGAAAGCATTCACAATTTATCCCGAACGTAAAGAAACTCCTTGACAGCGAACTTTTAAATTGGGCGTAAATACTTTCCCGTACAAGAGCGGCAATTTCAAGCAGTGAAAATTTGTTTTTTACGCAACATGCACAGGTCAGCCTAGACGGCGAAATATCGGGAAAATAAAATGAACAGCGTGCGGTTAGGTATTTAATGTGGTGTTAGTGTTTGTCTGTCAATGTAGTGTGTAGTTGTATGCAGCAAATACCAACCGCCTGCTGTACATGAAATTATGGTAAGATAATAACTACTCTATCAGAATCTAACGGAGAGACCTCAAGGGTCGTCTTACGATCTATCAAGTGTAGCCCTACAACCTAACGGTGTGTAGCCTAACCTAACCATAAATATATAAATGGAGAGATATATAGTATAAGTAAGGAAGTCTGTCACCAAGAAGTCATACCGTGGTAAGAAACCTGATATTAGTGATATTCATTTAGTATCCTATTGTTTTGTATTAATACTAATTATTATTACAAAAGGCATAAATATCCCTTACTTGCAAAATGACTGCCTCCGTGGCTGAACGGTTACCATGCCGGACTGCCACGCAGAGGTCCCAGGTTCGATTCCCGGGCCGGGCGAAATATTTGTATGACCTACATTTATTTCTCTCGTGAGTTTGGGTGTAATTTGTGGTTGTCTATGTGTGTGTCCATGGCACCCGCGACACAGGGTTTCCCTAGTGCGGGGCTATGTTGAGTGTGTGCGTTATTATTATTATTATAAAATGATTGTTCTTTAAGCTAACAAAAAGAAGTAGCAGTAGAGCTCCATGTGAAAGAGTTCGTCCAGGGAAGTCTGCCACCGTACCTATTTATGTCGCCAAGCTGTAATGTGAGCATTACTAGGTTCCGATTTGGAAGGGTAAGGGTGCTGGTACAGGCACATGGGATTTGTCAACTTATATCTCAGGGTGACAGGCGCAGTAGCAGTGCAACTGTTATAGATAGGCGTGTCGCTTACCACCAGGTGTATGACTTGATCGTTCCGTCACACTTGGTATTATACCTATTACAAATTTTCATCTGCTATTGCACTCGCTTTAAGAGTTATTTTGTGACACAAAGTGTATATATAACATTCAGCATATTTGGTTGTAATATTAGTTTGGATTAATGACAAATGAGATGAAACTTTCAGAAGCGTATCGTGTAGACGTAATTACCAGTATTTACGGCAACACGACGACTATGTATTAATAAATTACACCTGTCATGAAACAGGCTGTTAAACCGAAAGTTCACTTTCAAACGCACCAAATCTCACGAAGTAAACGATACGTCAAAAGTAGAAATGTGAAATAACTACTATGATGCACATACAGAATAGAATAGAATAGAATCATTAATTTCATAGTATCAATGTCACAATATTACAATTAAAAATATAAGGTCAAGGGATAACTTTATCGTCACTAACGCAAGCAATAATAATTAATGTAAAATAAAGTAGTATAACCACTGCTTGTCTCAAAAGAAAGTCAACGACACTGCAGAATTCATTATCCAGTAAAAGGAGTTTTAGTCGGATATTAAATGTTTCGTCGTTTGTAACACTTTTCAGTTCTGTGGGTGGAAGTTCGTAGAATCGGGGACGTATTACCCGCGGATTTCTTATAGCGAGTTCGATACGGTGGGCAACAGAGTTTAGTTTTCCCGCGTTTCGCGACTCTCGGCCTCTTATATCATAGATATATTGTGAGTACGTCGTCATTATATGTTATTTTTTTAAAAGATATCAGCATTGACCAGACATGACTGGCGTTTTTTTATAACTAATATAGTTCTTAGTGCACGTTTTTGAAGAATAAAAGCGCTATTCGACTCACTTGAGTTACCTTACAGAACAAAGCCGTACGACATCAACAAATGAATATGCAGGCTGTAACAATAATTATTATAACTTTTTGTAATAAAAAACAACCTCAAAACTTTGTGGACTTACATTTTTTGCCAAGTTTGATTGAAATCGCTTAAAGGAAAGTGAGTGAAATCCAATAAACCGGATCCTTTCCCTTAATTTGCCACTCTTGGAGTTGGTATATTTTCTTCAAATTTGAATAGGGTCACTAATTGAGGTACTTACTGCTTTTATAACAAAAAAGAATTATCGAAATCTGTTCACAAATGTAAAGTCGAATTGAGAACCTCCTCCTTTTTTTGAAGTCGGATAAAAATACTATTATTGCATCTAGTGACTATACCCGTACTAACAAAAAAATTGAAAGAAAATTATTGGCGAATAATAATTTGCTTCCACAAAACACGCACGGTTAATCGAGCATCTGTAATCGTTTGTGGGAAACTAAATTTGATTTCAGGAATTTAAAATTTGCTTTTGCTACTATGGAGCTACGGAATTGGTTAAACAATTTTTTTCTGTAGGAAAGGAGGTTGTCGGATCCAGATTGCGAATATTTGTTTTTTCAAACCAATCATTGTTTCGGGCCCTTTACAGGATTTTAAATTTTAAGACAATATGTGTCAATAAGTAGACTAAACATTATTTTACATTACAAAAGATCAGAGGTTTTTACAAAGGAAAATTCGACGTAAAGAAAGACCACCAAAGAAGGCAAGAAAAGACTTAAATGAAGTTATTCAGATCAAATAAGGAAAAAACTTAACGTCATATCGTTTTTCCGACATCCGTCCAAAACAATTACTGTCAAATAAGTCATATTTAACCATAATCATTAAAAGATATTGTCAAGTATGAAGCTTCATTCGCATCACTTGTGCTTTAATTAGGTCGATTATTACTTATTTAACAGTAATTACAGGGCCAGGAACAAGTTTAGTAGCAGTAGAGCTCCTTGTGAAAGAGTTCGTCCAGGGAAGTACTGCCACCTTACCTATTTCTGCCGCCAAGCAGTAATGTTAGTGTAGGGCATATTGCAACGCAAAACGCTGCCGCTTATGCAAGTGAGGCCACATCAACATCGTACGATCTATGATGTTGGCGCCTGCACATCGTACGATCAGTGACGTCGGTGCACATCGCTCCGTTGCCGTCGCACGGCAGCCGCGGGGCGCTGGTGTGGCCTCACTTGCATAAGCGGTAGCGTTTTGCGTTGCAATGTGCGCCACATTAGCATTACTGTCTTCCGGTTTTGAAGAGTAAGGGTGCTGGTGAAATTTTAGGCACATGAGACTTGTTAACCTGCGCTTGGCACCCTGAGACATAACTCAGGGTGACAAGCGCAGTGGCAGTGCCCCTCAGATTTTTGCAATTTAAAGCTCTGAGTGGCACTGCAACTGTTATTTACAGGTGTGTAGCTTATCATCAGACGCACTAAGTACTTGTTCATCCCGTCACTTGATATTGTAAAAAAAAAAACAAAAAAAAAAGCGCTAAACTGATATCTTAAATAAGAAAATAAGTGATGTTCACATTACATAAATTCCTTCAGAAAGTCCCAATGCGGTTTTGGGACTTCAAAAAATTCCGTCAATTCACATCAGACACGTCTTCAAATACTTTTTATCATCCTTAACCTACATGCCAGTTAAATTTCCTATGCATAAGCGTAATAGCGTAATGGCGTATTTTTTGTAACTAGACACTTACGCTCAATCACTCTACATTTCTTTACCTTCGATGTTTCTTTTCATAACTTTCGCTCAAATTTTATTTCGACTAAGGGACTCACTACATTTATTCGCACGGAAACTCCTTGAGTCGGTCAAAAAAACTTTTATCTCCATGCAATAAGAGCGCAAAAGACGTTGCGCGTTCCGCTTCTGATTGCCGTTGCAAAACGCACAACGTCATTTTCGCTCTTATTACAAGGCTATAAAGATTTTTCTGGCCAGCTTAATGCTATACCATGTTGATAATTATGGTGACTTCCTAAAGTGAAAGAAGAAGTACTTATTAAAGATAAAAAAGACTCACAAAACTAAAAATATCCAATGTTAATTCTAAGCCAATAATTAAAAAGATAATGAAACTTTTACCTTCTAATTTGTCAGGGAGTTCATTAACTTTCAGTCAATACACGTCCAAAGTTGAGGTCGGGTCGAGCGTAGATACGTTCGTGACAAACTACTTTACCCTAATATCCGGTTCTCACCGGTTCACACGGCTTTAAGAGGGCACACAACACATTTAGCAAGTAGACCAGCTTTGCTCTGTTGAAGACATTGTAATCTTGAAGTTAAATGTTATCAACTATGCTAGCTACTTAGAAGTGGGTTCAAATACATAACATTTACTTCTACAAATTTATGTGGGTGATAATAACAATTTTCTACTTATCGTTGTCTAATGACAACAATAAGTAGAAAATTGTCAGTATCATTATATATGCAGCTAATGCTGCATTTAAAATTTTGTAGGACAAATTGTAAAGCGAGAATTCATAACCCATAGAAATGAATATGTAATGAAACAAGTATAATTTATTAATACAAAGATTGAACACAAAAAAAAATTCCTTCGATCTGACGGAGCAGGTCCTATTAATAATTATAACAAACTAGTGGAGTGATTTTACAAAAAATAAATTAATATCATAGTAGTAGTATATAATAGGAATAAATAATAAATAATAAATTATTTGCAATAAAATAATAAATATATAATAATATGTTATGATCAGGCCTGTAACTTACCTTCTGGCGCACGACTTGTTCGTCCCATCACTTGATGTTATAAAAAAAACATATTCATTACAATCAGTATTAAAATATTTATAGTTTAATTGTGTCCCGCCAAACACTACACATACAAACAATATGCGCTTCCAGTACAATAACGCGTTGGGGGCGCGGTGTTGGGGCTGCCACATAATGCATTTGCCATGTTTGCCGAAGCGCGAGTGGGCAGCTTTAATGCTGTGTTGCGGAAAATCGCGTGTTTTTTAATATTATTAAATAGAGTACGTAATTACATACAATATAAAAAAATGGTCTTGAAGATAATTAATTATAATGTATAAATGTAACAGATACTTATTAAGCATAATAACTAGGTAATGTAGAAGCTTGTCGAGCTTTCCTGTCATTTTATAAAATACAAATTATGTGATTACAAATTATTTTACTTACTACCTATCCATTATTACTACCTATTAATTATATATTACTACCTATCAATTATTGTCATGCCCTGCTGGGCCTGTAAATGTATATAAAATGATTGTAACATCTGTTCTACATGGAGAGCAATAAAATTATTGAGAAATTACTAAGAATTGTAAAATTTTAAAAATGTAAAGTCACTTCACTTTATCGCTATACAAGTAATATACGCGGTCGCTAACATTATCGATACTGCCAATTCATGGTAGAGGTTCAAATCTATATTTTCTATACTGGGGGCATACTATGAGCTCTTAGAGCAATCCTATTTAAGCCTGTAAGTTGGATTGCCTGTCAAATTCGTACTATGACCTCAAAAAACAATTCACTGTCCATGCAGTTTACGTTCCCCATTCGAAACCCGTTCACCTTTTCTTTCATAGCGAAATCGTATCATGACGTGCTATTTGCGGCCATGCAAATGGCGGTCTCTAAATAAGCAATTCAAAAAAAGTTACTCCGTGATTAACTTTTTTGGATTTTGTTACATTTTTAAGAAATTTCGTTTAAGTTGTATTAAATTTTCAGTTTCATAATTATTTGTTATCTTTATAGGCTATAAAGCCAATTGTCAATAAATAAATATTATTAACTATCGAGCGCTTTTTGAAAATTTTTGTTCGAGTTGATCTTTAAAGTATTGTTTATAAATTATTGGCATTGTTGATAAGTTATTGCAATTTTCAAATGGAATTTTAATAATTTTAATAATTTGATTGACTGAAAATCGTAAAATAACTTTTAAATAGTGCCAAATTTGATTTTAATGCAATCAATGAAAATGTACAACTATAAACTCACTTTATTTATTTTAGTGATAATGACTAGACATGACATGTAATTTTGTCGTACGACAAATTGTAAAGTATGATTGAAAAGTTGCCGATATTACAAAAAACAACGGAGTAAGTATAATCAGTAATAAAATTAATGAAAAAATATAATTATTCTCATTTTGAACACAATTTGAACACAATCGATCAATAGTGCTCGAACGCTCCCAGGATAGTACATCAGACTATTTCTTTCATACGATTTAGTATGTAGTTCCATCTCGCTTTTGTTAGATGTCAGCTAGCCAGCCAGAGACAATAATTAACATTTAAAAAGTAAAACTCATCATCCTGTCATGCCGTTCTCGTACTTTGTGTAGGTCATGATACAAATTTAAGCAATTCAGTTTTACTACGTCAAGTCAATTGCATGGAATTTGGATGGCTGGTTACAACCTCATAGTAGGCCCCCTGTACCTTTTTTGTCTATCAATCATAATTTCATAAATGATATCACAAAGACGCTCTTTTTAGTTCTGAACCAAAACTCTATCGTCTATGGTACTCGAACTGGACTGAAAAATTTCGTTATAGTTCGTACACAGAACTTATAATGAGTTTCAAAAAAATAACGTCGTATTTTTGGTAATTAAAAGAGTTTCCTTAAACACGCCACTGTGTTCCTGACCAGAATAACGTCACTATATTTGTGAAATTATTAAAATACAAATTATTTTATTAAGTAATATTCCAAAATGTTACGTAATAGGTACAAAGGGGTAACAATTTCACAAAAGGACTATACAAATAAGAAACAATAAGAAAAGAAAACAATATGATGCTACTCAAATGCTCCTGATTTGTTAAAATGTGAATAGGCAGTACTAGGCCAATCACGGAAACGTCTATTTTATCTCTTAGATTTTTTGTTTTGTAGCGTTTGTTTGGCGTTCATTTGAGTTTGTTGTCGTAGATAGTTAACAAAATATATCATTAAATATTGGCTGTGTTTCATGATTTTAATTTACTCGTAGAAAAAGTATTGTATGCAATCCATAATAAGGTCTTAAAATCTCGTCCCTATTCACGGTGCTCGACTTTAAGAACCCTCATTATGCAACGATTGTATAAAATGCTATTATCTACACACATATCATAAACCCTCTATGATGTATTCAAAAACCGCAAATTACGACTAACATAAAGATAAACTGTTTTGTTGCATAATAATAACATCGAATTCGATTTTATTGTTACATTCAAATTTCGAACATCTCTGAAAAACAAAACAATGTGATTGAAATTAAACGTCAATAGAAAAACAATTTTGACAAATTTCACACGTTACTTGATATCGAACGATACTATAGTTGGGGCCGACTCTAGTTTGTCTATGAATTAAAAAAAAATTACGGTTTTACGGTTACGGAAAAGTTTTTATTTGCCGCCATTTTGCCAGTCGTATGCATGCGGTTCCTGAACACGTCATAGAGAGCTCATAATATGTGTATAGATAAAGCAGTGTATGTAACTGTACATAATTACGCATTAAAACACTAGTGTGATGTTTATATGATATTCGCCTGTCGGTTCGTTTCATGAACCCACACTCGTATTTTAATGCCTTTCATTATATAACAGTCACATAAACTACTAAGACTATATAACAACAAGCAAAAACAAAACAAATATTAAACATATTAAAGGTGCAAAGGGTGGATTTATCTATAAGAGATCACTTCAGCCAACGCAAGACAGAGCAAACCGGATAGACGACCAACACAGTATGCAAGAAATAATTCTAATAGAAATTAATTTGATTGAATATTTTAAGAGTTCAAATTCCCTCAAGATATCTCGAAGAAGGTTTCTAGACTTTATTAGTAGATCACAAGAGTGCTTTGAGAAACTATCTGTAGGTAGTATTAAGAGTGAACCTATCTTTTTTTCTCAAGTAACACTTCTGGAATACTACAAGACCATTTGTAGAATGTAGACAGTTTTTATTTATTCCTGTAGACAGTTTTTAGATAATTTATAGTCTATGAACTATCACCAAGAAAACTATTTCTTGGTAATGCTATTTTAAAACCAAAATACTAAAGCGTTACAAACATAAGACGCAATTCTCTTAATATTAATAGATTTCAAGTTTAATGGCTTACAAAATATAAACTATCAAAATTGCAACATGGCGAAATTAGATATAATATTCCTGACTTTTTCGCGCAATGTTTAATCGGTTAGAAAGCGCAAATTGACGTGCGATTTTAAATACATTGTGAAAAGTGATGTAAAACCTGCCATAAAAGTAATGCGCTCGCTAAATTTTAAATATTTATGTATAAATATAAACTTAATAAAAAAACAGTTACCGATTTTCGCTTTTAAATTATTATAGAAAGCTTAAATATACAAAATATCTCACAAAACAACCCATTTCCAAGAAGTTCTAGGCTTCTTCAAGCTAATTCCAACTTAGATTTACTTTAAAAAAAAAAGAAATTTTTCTCGGCTACTTCATAGTCATTCTTTAAAAATAAAAATGGCGATAGGAATTTAAAGATTTTTTCAAAACACTGTTGGAGCATTTTGTCTATAGCTTTATCTATAGAAAAACTTAAGAATACGAAAAGAATATTTTTACTTGAAGCTTTTGTGATCGTCTACGAAACGCGATGTTTCTAAGCGATTTTTTTCTTTTGACAGTAATACAAAACCTTTATAAAAGTTATAGGGAATAGAGCGTATTATGTGGTATTATGCAATAAAAAACTTCAACTTCAACTTTTCAAAACACTAGGTAAAAAAATAATTTAAAAATCCATTTTGTCGCAAAAAAGTTATTCTGTATAATTAGATGAATGTGTTATATATGACTAGAGAGGTGAATAAATTCCCTATCATATAAATATAAGGAATATTTTAATGACATACCTAACTTATGTTGGAAGAAATAAAAATTTCATTAAAAAATTGAGGTTATTTCTTCACGCCAACCACATTTCACACAATGATTTCACTGTATTCTATTGACAGACGGCACTATACACATATACAACATTGAAGTACAGTAGTTTACGCGCTCATTTCAATTGTTTTTATCACTTATTTGTCAACAAACAAATGCCCGACATGATTTTTGGGGATTTTGAACAATTGGCATTGGCAACGCTGATTATATCGAATAATGTGACTTAATATCCAAGGTTCACCACCTCCACCAGATCTTTTAATATTCTTTACTTTATCCATTTTGCATGAACTCTTACAACTTCCAATAGAGTAAAAACCCTGATTGTAGTATTTTTTTAAATAAAATCTACTGAAGACGCGCTATAACGTGTTTGTCAATAAGTACAAATACTGCAGAATGTCTATAAATTAAATATATCTAGAATTAGAAAAGAAAACGTAAGAACAGTAGTTTATAGAGTATTAATAGAGTTTATTGGATGTGTATAGGACAATTTTACTACAAATAATCACAATTATATTATGTAACAGTTCAAAACTCTATAATTACAACGTTTTTTATAAAAAGAACCGACTTTAAATGTTCGGGAATCATATCTGTTTGCCAAGTTTTATTGAAATCTGTTACCGCAAAGTGCTCGAAACCAGATTCATCCCCTAGTTTGCCATCCTTAGAGGTGGAATATTTTCATCAAATTTAAATTGGACCAATACTGAGTTACCCTCTTTCCAACAAAATAAGAATCATCAAAATCCGTTCACAAAATGCTGGAGTAGTCGCGTAACATCATAGAGAAAAAAAAACATTCGAATAGAGAACCTCCTCCTTTTTTAAAGTCAGTTGAGGAACGTCTAAGTAATTCCGTTCGTAGATTGTGAAATTTGAGTGGATGCCAAGAAAGTTTTTGCTCGTTGCACATCAATCCAGTAGCTGAGAGCTCCTTGTCAAAGAGTACGTCCAGGGAAGTACTGCCACCTTAACTCTTTCTGTCTTTCAAAAAAAAAACAGATTTTGCTGTTGATTCAAAATAAATAATAATAATAAATAACGTGTGCGTTCATAACCCCGCACTGGGGAAACTTGAGAGAAATAAATGTAGGCAAATAGTGTAATACAAATATTTCTCCCGGCCGGCTCGGTAATCGAACCCGGGACCTCTGCGTGCTAGACCATCTTTGTAACCGTTCAGCCACATAGGCAGTTTAAAAGTCTTCTATTTTTATGTCGCGTTAACATTTTAGCATGAAACGTTTTGAACACATATCTTATAGCACTCTTGTATGAAATAAGGGTCTCAACACAAACTTATAAGCTACTTGCAAAGTTCGAAAGCAACAATTTCTTTATTAATAATAATATGAGTTAATTATTGTTGATACAATGATTGATGACTACACGTAAAAATCCTTTGACCTGACTAGACGTCAAAACCGGAATGCAGTAATGGTCTCATTATTACTTGGCGACCGCAATGGGTATGGTGACAGCACATTAGACGAACTCTTTTACAAGGAGCTCTAGTGCTATTATTGTGTAAACTGTATCCCATTATTACACTATTATATAGCAACTTAAATACCTTAGCGTTTCGGTAAATACCATTAAATACGATAAAATAATGTCAAATAATAATGCTTTTAATTTTCCAAATAACCTTCAAATATATTTCATAGTTTTATAAAATAAAGCACTTGTTGCCCTCGTAATATAAAGACAATCTTAAAACTTAATAGTGCTCACTTTATTACTTTCACTTAATCAAAGCAATCATTACCTTGGTACTATTAAAACCATCAGATAAGTTCATAATTTATGACTTGAAGTTTTATAACCGTGTTATAAAGAAACTGTTAATAAATTTTAGCGCTTTTAATGAACTGGTCATTTACAGTGTAGTTTAAGATTTCTAGTGCCAAGAACTGTATTAAACAGTTTGTTTTATATTTATTATACTTCGTTTTTATTACCATAACATCCTGTAAGAACCAAAAAGTTTAAAAATTATGAAAAAAATGCAAATCCATAAATAACCGCCGCACTCTGATGTTGCAGGATATAGATATTTTTACAGATACTCCATTATTAGATTAAATTCATAACATTATATTATCCGCCGTACAGGCATTATATTACGGGACGTGTAAAGTCCCTCATTAATTAAAAGTAACCTCGTTTACTAAATCAATAGACATAATAAATTATTTCAGGCTCCATTATCTTTCTTTTGTAATATACTTTATTCTTTTAATTAGTAAACACGTACTTCCCGTGCCTTAAAACAAAGAATAAGAAGAAAGTCGTGGTTACATTACTTTTAAAAAGGTGAAGTACAGGCGAGACGGCTTCTATCTGATTATTGTTGCAACTACGACTGTAGTACGTAACTATTATACGTTATGAATAATAAAGCAACTTTGATATAGAATAAACAACTTCACTAATTCCTAAGTAACAAAAAAATAAATATTTTATTACAGTAATTTCCATTTACAAAGACAACTTTTCACTTTGTAATTAAAAAATCCAATTCAAAATACAAAGCCATGTCGTTAAGTGGCAGTTTATGTGTTTTTATTTCTCATTTCGCATCTACCATAAAAACTAGACATGAAATGTTCCTTTTACGAATTCACACGCAAATTCGAAATTACGGCTTGTGAAACCACTACAAAAGGTTACCCTCATGGAGAGCCACGGAACTGTTGAAACAGTAGAAAGAAATTACTTACAACTTAGGGTGGAATTTGGATAAAATAGGTTTACTGTAAGAGGCACAACATCGAAAAATATACATAAGCAGTATTATAATAAGGTTGTTGCCCTTCTTTCGCCACAATTTGGAAGAATTGAACTACGTTTCAAGTTGAGACAACTGATTGAGAGTATCAACTCACCTGTCTCCCGTCTATCCAGATTTCACAATGAATATAGTGCCACAGTAAATATTCTTGGACTCGTTAACCGGTCTCTGCAGATTTTTAACAAGATATTTCTTTTTCTATTTCTTTTTATTTTTTATATTCTTGTATTCGTGTTTTCTTTTAAGATCATGTCGAATAACCGTGTTCGGCCAACTCCCATGAAGATCGAAAACTCTATACTCGAAGTTGTTGACGATTATGCATACCTGGGACAAATTATCCATCCGGCCGGAAAGAAGGAATTTTTTCTGAGTTTTCGACCATTGTATTATGAATTATAACAAAGTAGTGGAGTGATTTCGCATAAAAAATAATTGAATATCAATACAAATTATCCAGTTAGGTAGGTCCAACTTCGAGAAAGAGGTCAATTGTCGGATCCGACTCGGCAGGGCAGCGTTAGGGAAATTACGCCATATCTTCTTGGCCATAATACAAAAATGTCATAAGACAAAAGACTTCGACCAATGTGTGTTGCCAATGATGACTTACGGCACTGTGACGTGGTCGGTCACTACGGACCTCATAAGAAGCCTCAAGGTCTCTCAAAAGGCAATGGAAAGGGCTATGCTCGGAGTTTCGTTGCGAGATCGAATTAGTAATGAGGATATCCTCATCATAGATGATTAAGCGACCATGATATCCTCGAGGAGATGACGAACTTCTCCTTAGTAGCCCTGTGACATTCGTCGCAAGCGCACATGTGTCTTTATTTATGTTTGCGGTCTAAGATTCCGCGCGCGACCGGTCGTGTTCCAAAAAAATGCGTGGAATGAAATTGAAACTTGGGTGAGTATTTCATGTTATTTGTACTATATTATTTAATAAAATTAATGTTAACTGTTGTCTATCCATACAATTCAAATTTTGCTATTGGCGCTCTGATTAGCTTTCCTATATCTCAAAGGAAGAGATCGCTCTTAGCGATAAGTCCCTCTTTGCCCACATTAATTGCTGTCTATGTACTGTTTTTGTTCTTGTGTGTGAGCAAGAAAGTGTATATCTATCTACCTACTTATATTACAAAATTACATTATTTTATGTAATATTATATTCAATTATTTATTATTACACTATTTGTTATAGACAATGAGTTACGATGAATCAGAACGGCTTGCAGAAGGGGCGGAAACAGAAGATGAAGATGAAGATTTGATTATGTCAAACCATTGATACTGATAAGGAGTAGGTTATTGTAGTACAGTCAAGAGCACGTCAAGCTTGACACTTTCTACTTGGACCGTACTTATCGTAAGCGGCATAGAGTTGGATTTAAGTCTTAAGTGTCAAGCTTGACGTGCTCTTGACCCTGTACCTACTCTTAAAAATATTTAGAAGTTTTTGTTTTCCTTTTTTATTATATTAGAATTAAGATATTACGTAAAACATCCTGAAAAAAAACATTTAAAAATAATTATTAATACGAATATCGAACACTCAGAAAAAATAATTGTGCTTTTAGAGTTCCTACAAAATTATGCAATTATTATAGATAATAATTTTGATTAGTCTTAGCAATAATTATGATTTCTATTAACGATTAAGATAGAAAATTTCATCTTGTTTTATTATTTTCTTACGTTGTTTTGTGTCATATGACTAAAATTTTGAATTTTTGTAGACTGTTCGATTAATACGTACAAATTAAAAAAATAATAAGTAAATAATGTTTTTTATTTCCATTTATATAGACAAAAGACTTATTTTTATTATGTGCTATACAACGTCATGAGGATATTCATTTGTCTTCTCAAACTGAACGCGCAAAGTTGCGGTCTCACAGACCGCACGCGACTGCTTATGTTCGGCGCAAGGGTGCGACCACTGGAAGGTTAACAGGGTCATATTGGTGATGTTTAAAGCTTATCACCATGTAACGCTGAGAGCAATAAATAGTTTGACGGTAATTTCAAGAAAATATAAATAACGGTAAATACTGCGGCGATTTGCATCCCATGTATACAAAAAATTATCTATCCTACTGCTGAGAAAAGGCCTTCCTTATTACCTTCTACCATTCCGTATGTTCTCGTTTATGTTACGTACAGAACCTGCCTCTTGTAAGATCCATTCTGTGACAATACGGGCTCATCTCTCCGGGTGCATACGACACTTGATACGTTTCGCCCACGCCTACTTCTGATTGCCTGGTTTTTTGCTAACATCTACCAAACAAGTTCCGAGGTGTAATTCTGTGAACAGGACTTGGTGGAACAATTTTATATGCAATAAACGACGTTCAATTTTGCTCTTAGTTGACTCAGGCGCTTATTCAAAAGTTAACTTTTTTTTTTCATGACAACAAGTGATGGAACAAACAAGTCATGAACCTAGTGGTATGCGATACACATGTCCTTAACATCTAACACTTGAGATTGTCGGGTAGATTTTCATCAAGTTTTAGAAGTAGTAGAGTTCGTTGTGAAAGAGCTCGTCCAGGAAAGCACTGCCACCTTACCTGTTTCTACCGCCAAGCAGTAACGTGAGCATTACTACGTCTCGATTTTGAAGAGTAAAGGGGCTGGTGAAATTACAGGCACATGGAACATCACATCATAGCATTTTTATCACTAACCATCAAACTAGCGATTAGAATCGCCAATCCCTATAAAATCCCCAATCGAGTTAAAATTCCCCGCAATTTGGTGAAATCCCCACAAATTGGCAACACTGCGTCGAATAATGACTCCCCATTGATTCATGTCATTTGTTTGTTATGTTAACAAAAAGATACATGGCTCATGATTGTTTCGGAACTTTCCCAGTGAGACTTACTATACATTTCGTGAGTTATTGGTTCAATGCCTATAATGGGGTGCACGAAAGGAGCCTCTCCGCACGATGTATACCATTACTTTCCTGTACGTCTATTGGCAAATCGTTTCACCACGATGGCAACCATTATATTGTATAAGAAGAAGAATGCCTATATTACACATTGTACCATAATCTCACCAGATTAATACTAACGGCATCTCCGAAAACCTCTGTCTCGCCTTCAAAACGCCCAAATTAATAATAATATTGATGCATCAGACAATTAATTAATTACCTGGTTTGAAGCTATGGAATCCCCTGTACTATGGGTACCTGACCAGGGCAGAACACAACCAATTGGAGAAGTTCATTTCCCAAATTAATCTTACCGGAATCTGAGACCTAATAAGCCCACAATGGCTCAAAAGTTTGCAAATGAACTTTTCTAAATTGATTCTGGATTGGGTGTTCTGAGAAATGCCTCAGAGTGAATTGTGTTACTCATCCGAGCATCATGATACAGGAAATTCTCTAGTTTAAGACTCTAGTTGTCTGGCACATTATTATTATTGCCATTACTATGAAAACATTTGGGCTAACGGGGTCGTTAAAACGGGAATAAAGTAGTGTAGGTTATTTATATATTAACTACATATTAACTTTGTTTTAAATTTTCAATTTTTTTTCTGCTTTTGGATAAGTCTTAGCGCCCAGTTACACGAGGGGAATGTTAGAAGACCGCCCAGTTACCAAGCCTTCATGTACATAAATGGCGAATTTGAATTCTATTTACTACGCAACAATATTTCAATTCCTTTGAACAATACAACCGCGCGGCCACCATGCGCGGGCCGCCGCGGACGCCGCTCGGCGACAGCCGCGTAGACCAAATTCAAGCCAAGCTCGGCCGCGTAGCAGGGACCATCATTTAAGTTAAAACATAAAAGCTAAACATATAGAGCGTATTTAAAATTTTTATTGAATTGATATTCAATTATTTTTAGTGAAATTACTCCACTAGTTTGTTATAATGATTAATACAAAGATCAAACACTCAGAAAAAATTCCTTCGATCAGGCCGGATCCGAACCGATGTCTTCTAGCTTACCGTACTAGACGCTATATCAACTAAGCCACGGAACGAACCAGCGGACCTCACGAATTTTTCTACGTGCTTGCGTCGTGTCTTTGTATTTGGTTTTTCAACGACTTTTTAGTCATAGCGCCATCTATAAGAAATGTATGAAAGATTTATCACCCAGTTAGTACCTTTACAGCTACCAGTCCTGGCGAGAGATGCCGCTATTCGCTGTATTTTAAATTTTTATTGAATTGATATTCAATAATTTTTCTGAAATTACTCCACTAGTTTGTTATAATTATTAATACAAAGATCAGACACTCAGAAAAAATTCCTTCGATCCGCGTAATAATAGTAATAAATAGAGCGTATTTTGCCATGGCAGTGAAAGCGATGAAATTTGTGTCGAATATATTGCGCCCTAAGAACGTTTGAGCACTACGTCCGATTCATATCAGTGCCAAATTCGAATAATGACGGTCTAAAATGTCACAGGGATCATCTCTAGGTGTACAAGCGATATTCGTATTTTCTCGGATTCGAATCGGACTTAATGCACAAGCGACATCCGAAGGGGGTCCGAGTTTTCCAGATTTGTATAGTCTCGGATTTGGCAACAACACAAATGGGATGCTGTGCGCAAATGCGCTAAGACTGGCCCCACGATCTTAATATAATAATAATAAAATATAATATTATGATATTTTACTACCAGTATAATAATTAAAACAAAAATCGAATATAAAGAAAATGTTCCTTCGATCTGACATGACTCGAACCTGTAAGTGTGTGCCAATTTAGGGTAATTTTTTCCTTGTACATAATAATTATAAAAAATAAGTAGAGTAATTTCATAAAAATAAATTAATATCACTGTAGTAAAGCACTATAATATTTATTTACAATCAATATTACAATTTATAAAACGACATCTCTTGTCAATCTCTGGTAGCTGTAACAGTACCTGGTAAAGAAAAACTTTCATAGCTTTCTCACAGATGGCGCTACGGCAAAAAGCTGGTAAAACCACGGAAGAAAAAGAAAACAATGGAAGTGCCTTAAGCCTCGATTCCTCGTGCTATCGCCAAAACTTACACATTCATAATTTGAAGCACTGTGAAATTTTAGTCATAGATTCTAATGTAAAAAGAAATAACAAATTCTGGACTGTTAATATAATTTAAACTTCACCCTGTTGGCATTACTCGGAAGTTGAATACCTATTATTGCAAGCTACGACGTTTTGATTTTATATTGAAATATCAAACTATGTGCTGTCATCTAGCGGTCAATAGCTGAACGACGCCGAACTCGAGATGTTTGATGTGTGTTGATGTTAGAAGGTATTGACCTTTGCTAACGTGCTGCCAGTAGCTGCACTACGACGGCCGACCGATGTTAATCTGAACGAATAGAAAGTAGTCTCTTCTCGGCAACAGATGTCTTCTTTAACGCACACGTAATACACTTTATTTCGATCAGTTAAGTTTAAAATTAAAAACTCATGAAGTATTTTTTTCGCTAAGCTTTTGTTCATTACTAGCGTGGAAATTTCGAGTCTTTACCTAGTTTTCCAAAAGATAAAACTCGACCATATTGCATTGGGTTTATTGTTTGTTACAGTACAAAAAATCAAGTCGATAAACAGAAATTGGAAAATTTATTAAAATAAGACTCACCGACGATATGAAATACCACCACGGGCAATGTCTTTGGTGCTGCTATCATTTTTGAACTACAGAACAGCTCAATAAGGGATTTTTCTACGATTTTAAAGAACTACAGGTCAGCTCAGTCACTCAGTCAGCCGTGCTCCATACGAGACAATGACATGACATACGCAATGTAGATCCAAAACCATAGTTTCATTTCTAAAATAGATATGTAAATGGTATGAAAGAGAATATCAAATATTTTTAGAACACAGTGCCGACTAGAAATGATGTCATACCTTATCTCCTTGAGAATCGGATTCTCTAACTCACGTCGCATAAAATATGCGTCCTTTTTGTATTATATATTTAAGAGATTCCCGAAATCTCTTGGTTAAGAAGCCGATCAATCCGCATTTTTTTCGAAGGGACAAAATGCCGCCGAGGGATTGTTTCAAACATGCCTTACTCTACGTATAAATAACGTACCTCCTCTTGTAACGGGGCAGCGTCGCAATCGTTATCGACATTCCGGACGACGAAAATGTTCAAAATGTTTTTTTAATAAGCAATCCTGGAATGCTGGTATATAGAACTAGTGCCTCATGTGTTTTTTTAATGTAAATTAGAAGATAAACAAATAGACGAGTCATTTGTATGGAGGTGGTCGTCATCGATATTTGCAACACCAGAGGAACTGTTGTAAATAATGATAATAATATAAATAAATAATAGACAACATCACATGCGTTGCTCTGATTCCAAAGTAAATAACTTTTTTTTATAATATCTAGTGACGGGACGAACAAGTCGAACGCCTGGTGGTAAGCGACACGCCTGTCCATAACAGTTGCAGTGCCACTCAGAACTTTAAATCGCAAAGATCCGAGAGGCACTGCTACTGCGCCAGTCGTTCTGAAACATAAGTTCACAAGTGCCGTGTGCCTGTAATTTCACCCTTACCCTTTAAAGCCGGAAAGCAGTAATACTCACATTACTGATCTACTACAATTCGCTTTTTGTTTACATATTATGTGTGATAACTTTTAACGTGTTCCTAGCCAGGCATATGTACGTCACAATCCTCTTCATATATAATGACAAGTTTTCAAGAAGAGAGAGAATTTCAACATTTTAAGAGCGAAATCAGTCGGTGACTATTATATACTTAAATAGGAGATTTATAAAATTTAACACGTACATAATTTGTTTCATCCTTATTTTTTTTTATTACACCAAGCAACACAGCAAAGCAGAAAGCTTTATTATACCTAGGATTTGATTCCCATTTAAACAAATCCTATTTAACGATTTAATCGAATTTGAGTAAAACAAAAATTGTATCATTCTAATATTTAGGTATAATAGATCAGCCTAAAAACCTATACACCCCACCCAAAAAAGTCTCCATAATTTAAACCATCAATTCGAAGGTGCCATCAATTCGACGTACATTAACTGCATTTTTCATTACAAGCCAACAAAGAGTCCTATTAAAACTCCTTTTTGAATACGACCTGCTTTAAAACGACGACCATTTTTCTATTTCTGCGAACTCGTAACTGCACACGAAGTTGACGTTTACGTGTTAACATCATTTAGTTTTTATCAAAAAAGTGGTAACTGCTTTATACATTGATATTTTTATATTAATCTCATTATTATTATTATTTATTTAGGTATTAATCCCATAACATTACATTATATATATTACACGGTCATAAAAATATAAAAGCAATAAATAAAATTTAAAAAAAATGTTAAAAGTTTTAAAATTAAAACTCAATGAACAAGATTAACATTTGGAACATTGAAAATAGTTAGAATAGTCACATCTTAAAAACAAAGTCTGCACAAGATCGTTACTGGACTTATTTAGTCTCTCTGCAAAAGACCATTAACACTTTCGTAAAAGGGCATAAAAATCGTCCACCCTGATCAGGGCAAACATGCCTAACGCGCTGCAGCGCAATGTCAGACGTAACATATTGTAAAGTGTTTTACCGATCGTTTAGTGTAATTATACCACAGCTGACTCGCATAAAACGCGTGACAGTATGCCCGAAACAGAGTAACTTTCACCTGGTCTGAGCAGCGTTTAATGGAGCACTTCTTGTAATTTGGTATGCTTGGTATGCGACAACAAACACATAGAAAAAATCATGAGGTCTGCTGGTTCGTTCCGTGGCTTAGTTGGTATAGCGTCTGACACGGTATGCTAGAAGACGTCGATTCAAATCCGGCCGGGTCGAAGGATTTTTTCTGAGTGTTCAATCTTTGTATTAATAATTATAACAAACTGGTGGAGTAATTTCACAAAAAATAATTGAATATCAATTCAATAAACAATTTAAATACAGTGAATAGCGACATCTCTAGCCGGGACTGGTAGCTGTAAAGGTATCTAACTGGGTGACGAAATACTTTCATAGATTTCGCATACCTGGCACTACGGCTAAAAAGTCGTTAAAAAACCAAATACAAAGATACTTCATGTATAACTCAAATCCTTTTCTACTGACACGTTCTTGTTTTGCAAATCCCCCATGAAGTTCATCAGACGTGTTCGATTAAGAGCGGTTACACACATCGACATTTAGCAGCGATGCCAACGCGATGCAGTAGCGATACAGGCGCTAATCGTATACCTTTACACACGCACGCGATTTTAAGCAGTGATGCAAACGCGATGCAAACGCGACGCACGTTTTAAATTAGTTACTAATTTATTTATTTAATGTATTTACTAAATACACTTTCAAATTTACAATTAACAAAACAAAATAATGTGCATGAACCTATATAGATTTTTCGTACATAATTATTCAACATAAGGGACTGTGTCGATGCAGTCGCGAGTTTGCATCGATGCAATCACGCGTTTGTATCGATGCAGTCGCGCGTTGGCATCGCTGCTAAAAGCCGCCGTGTGTAACCATTCTTAGGAGTCCAGTTGAGTTTTATTT
>NW_020654422.1:15138006-15142377 GCF_003589595.1 Hyposmocoma kahamanoa
AAATTGTATTTCAAGAGTTGTACAGTTCTAAACAAAAATTTAATTAAAATTTTCTTCAATTGGGAATGTTTATTTCTGGGTACGGTTATATCATTTTCATAGGAAGGTTTTCCACAGTTTCAAGTACAGGCAGTTAAGATCGAGCGATAACGACCGTAATATGAGCCGGAAGAGAGCTGGTTCGGCCTCCAACAGGGCAGTAAAGAAAATAGTGCAATTTGTTCCCTATTTTGGAACGTAAGGGCCTTATTAGGCGAAAATATAGCGCAACGCGTAATTAAATGGATATTAGTTATCCTATTTCTTTTTATGATGCGTGGGTGTAGTTAGGGTAGATGTTTCAAAGGTTATTATTTGCTTGAAAACATTGTAGTAGTGTAAAACACACACACACACACGCACACACTGTACCACGGGTGCCATGGAAGAAGAAAAAGAGGAGAAATAAATGTGGGTCATACAAATATTTTTAGCCAAAAAGTAGTTGAAAATCCAAATACAAAGACACGAGAACAAGGACATACAAGGCCGGATCGATGGAATTTTTTCCGAGTGTTCGATCTTTGTATTAATAATTATAACAAATACAAAAATATCAAAAATTAGACAATGAAGTTAGGCATTGTCATTTAAAACTTTCGGAAACTGCATAATACATTTTATTAGTCAATAAATCGTTTAATTGTTTTTTTTAAAAAGCATAATTGTTATGCCACATATGCAGATGCCTTTGCATATAACATAATGCATAAATATCCAAAGGAAGTTCACTGTGTTTTACTAATAATAAACACACCTATTATTTGGTATCAAACCAAATAGGGAATTCTCTTTATTACCCTATATTTACGAGTACACCCCAGACACCCATACGAGAACCCAATCCCAAAGTGTAAACAATTAGGCACCGAGGTCGGCGATATTATTCGTTATGTATAATGAGTGACGGTGAGTGAAAGACGACAAACGAAGCAAAAGAAGATTTACAGAAGGGCCTTACTGGAGGCACGCGACATAAGATCAAAAACACTCGAGGAGTCCTTTGCCGACTTTCAAATGTTCTGAATTGAGAGAATCTTTGTGGCTTTTTTAGTGTAACCAAAGCAAAATGTAGAGAAATAACCGCTACTTAAAAATTGACTTTATTGCTATTAAGTAGAGTGAATTATTTGAATTTAACATCGAGACTTAATCGTTTATACATATACTATATTTATCGAAGGGTTCCTTTGAGACCATGGACATTGCAACAACGTCACGTCCGCAAATTCGTATTAAACGTATTATTACGCCAGGTAAATAAAGTATATTTATATACATGATCAATTCTCGATATTAAATTCAAATAATATCTCTAAGGTCTGTTTGTTTGTTTGTTTCCGATTGTTGTTTGCTAATAATTTTGGATTCATAAGTTTTCGTGTTATACCTATCGTCGACTTTTTACGTATGTAAATTAGTGAACAGACAAACCGACGATCTGAGGGAAGTGATTACGACAGCCACTAGACATTTGTTTACCACCTGAAGACCCGTCTGCACGTACATAGTAGCTGGCGCATTTGCATGCCACTAGCAAATGTTAAGTAATACTATGAGTAGAAGGCATGTCAGGTACAGGCATGCCAGGTAAAGGCGTGCCAGCTGTAGACCGCACCGTGTTAACGTTTATGTGCAAATAACCACGCGGTCTAGCTTAAACATGTAGACGGGTTAAGGAGTAGATTAGTTTATGCTGTCAAATTATAACCTAATTAATTTAAGTCCTGGTTTAAGAGATATATAGATCATCGAATATGAGTTACATCATCAATCAGAATTAGTTTAAGAGTCGATTCAGCCTGAATCAACCAAAGCCATTTTGGTTGATTCCGCGTGTAAAATTGAGGATAAACACTGATTAGTATACGGTGTGAAAACACGATTCCTAAAAATTTTTACGATAGAAAAAAAGCACAAACTTACCTAAAAATTTTACTAGAAAACCACTGTATTCCATAGGTACTTTACATATACCAATTATTTATTTATTTTATCAACTGAACAAGTATAATGTACGATATACATTTTTTAAATGGCTTTAAAATACAATTTTTTATTTATTTTTATATATAATTTAAAAATATTCTGAAATAAATCCGCTATCCCTGCCACTCGACTGGCGCTATATAGAACCAATTCAGTACGGGAAAAATTGGAATTCGAGCTCAGGTAGTATCGACTCTCAAGTTAAGTTTAAGTCAATAACATTTAAGTAGGTAGAAGTCAGTTTTTCTACACAAACCCGGCCTGGGACCTCATGGATGCTTACACCATAAAAACCGTTGTGCAAGCCACTCGATCATCGAGGTTGTCTTTAGATTTAGTCTTTACATTACAATAGAATAGAATAATCTTAACTGCCCACAAATGAAACAGAGACAATACAAAGACTATAGCTAAAGGTACAACCGGGGCGGCCTTTTCGCTAGACAGCGATCCCTACCATCCAACTTTACAAATTATTACGGACTTACAAAATACTGGTGAAGAGCAAACAAACTAACTTCATAAAATATACTTTGTAACATACATACATATTTTGTATTGATAAATATTTGTATGGCCTACATTTATTTGTCTCGTGAGTTTTGGTGTAATTTGTGGTTTGGAGTAGCTACATAGCCAACCACAAACTACACCAAAACTCACACACATGTGTGTCCATGGCCCCCGCGATACAGGGTTTCCCTAGTGCGGGGCTATGTTAGACTGTGTGCGTTATTATTATTATTATTATCATATAGATCTTTATTATATAGATGACAACGTACTGCGGAGCATGCAAAAGGAAATTGCAGTACTTCGGGCACATCGTGCGGAGTAATAAATATTCCCTACTGCGACTCATTCTGCAAGGAAAAATCCAGGGCCGCAGAAGACGTGCTCGTAGAAAAATCACATGGCTTCAAAATCTTGCATAGTGGTTCAATATAAGTTAACCACAGAACTGTTCCGAGCCGCAACTACACAGACTCAAATTGCCACAATGATAGCCGAGCTCCGATAGGAGACGGCACCTCAAGAAGATATAGATCTATATTATACTAAATAAATTACATACGTAAACAATTCACAGAATATGCTTGTGATACATCATCATCATCATCATTTCAGCCGAAATTCGTCCTCTGCTGAACGTGGAGGCCTACGCAAAGGAACGCCACAGCGATTCCCGAAACCTTCCCCAGGTCATCGGTCCATCTTGTAGATGGTCTGTCTATGCTTCATCTTCCGGTACGCGGTCGTCACTCGAGAACATATTTATAAGCGATAATATACTATACATACATACATATATTAATACAATGCGAATGACGAGTAGTTAAATAAATGGTAAATACTGTTCAATACAAGTTTCAATCTGAATTTCACTATTGCTTTACAAAAACCGATTCATTGTTGATTATAAGAAAAAATGAAATGCCATTAAATTGGCAACATTGATTTATTAACATCGATATATGTATATAACATGTCGCACGCGGTGCCTATATCCATTGTGAGCCATGCTCGCAAAATTGATAAAATCGACGCCCGCGGCTTGCGTTGATAAATTATACGGCGTCGTGCGATATGCGCATGCTACTGCTGCTTTCGAACCACCAACCACAAACAGGCGTTAATCTGACATGACAGTTATTTATTTTTATGGCCTGGGAATACCACATAGCACAAAACGTGAAGGGGTGACATCACAGAAAATATATTTTTTAAATAATATTAAGTGACGGGACGAACAAGTCGTACGTCTGTTGGTAAGCGACACGCCTACCTATAACAGTTGCAATGCCACTCAGAGCCCTTAAATCTCAGCTCTCCTCAGATCTTTGCGATTTATAGCTGCATATGTGGCATAACAATTATGCTTTTTAAAAAAACAATTAAACGATTTATTGAGTAATAAAATGTATTATGCAGTTTCCGAAAGTTTTAAATGACAATGCCTAACTTCATTGTCTAATTTTTGATATTTTTGTATTTGTTATAATTATTAATACAAAGATCGAACACTCGGAAAAAATTCCATCGATCCGGCCGGATTCGAAACGACGTCTTCTAGCATACCGTGACAGACGCTATACCAACTAAGCCACGGAACGAACCAGCGGATCTCATGATTTTTTCTATGTCCTTGTTCTCGTGTCTTTGTATTCGGATTTTCAACCACTTTTTGGCTAAAAATATTTGTATGACCCACATTTATTTCTCTAGTGAGTTTGGGTTAATTTGTGGTTTATATGTGTATCCATGGCACCCGCGGTACAGTGTGTGTGTGTGTGTATGTGTGTGTGTGTGTGTGTGTGTGTGTGTGTGTGTGTGTGTGTGTGT
>NW_020654422.1:15142387-15158506 GCF_003589595.1 Hyposmocoma kahamanoa
GTGTGTGTGTGTGTGTGTGTGTGTGTGTGTGTGTGTGTGTGTGTGTGCGTTGTTTGCGATTTATAGCTCTGAGTGGCACTGCAACTATTATGGACAGGCTTGTCGCTTACCATCAAGCGCACGAACTTGTTCGTCCCGTCACTTAGTAATCACAAAAAAAATCGCCAAGATGCCCCTCAGATACTAAGCCCGAGATCCTGTGTCACAAAATCTACAAGTCCTCAGTCATAAAAGCACCATGTGCCTGTAGTTTCGTACTTCTTCAGCTAAATTGTGTTTCCGTTATAGCTTTGTCTCATTCAGGGCTTTTATGAGGGTTGATTGTTCATAGGCATGGGTGGTGCAGTCGTGGCGTGGTCACGGGGTGCACGAGTGGCGGCGCATGGCAGCGTGTTTGTGGCCCTTTTGTATCTGTGCAATACTGCTGTGTTATGTGTCTGAGGACGCTGTATCTGTTCCGTCAATTTGCCCTGTTGTCGTAGTAATTGTACAATTATGGCTTATGAAATAGATATAAAAATGTAAACCCAGTGTGTCATATTTATTTCAACAGTTATTGTATATATAGATTTTAAGACTTTCGTGGTCATTCACTAAATGATTATCACTAGTAACAGGTTTCTTACCACGGTATAACTTCTTTTTATTTTCCCGATATTTCGGAACGGTTGCACGCTCCATGTTATTGTATAATTGCTAGATTATGGAGCTTTACACTTTTTAAATGGAAAATATAAAAAAGAAGCATTGATGCTTTGCTTCAGACATTTCTCTGCAGATAACGAATTACTGTAAGGGAAAAACAACACAATAACATGTTTTTCTTTTTATGGAAATATCCGCTTAACGTTTGAACTTCTGGTTTTTTATGTTTATTTATTGTTCATGTTGAAATAGATTGTGTGAAGGTCAATGGTGTAAAAATAGACACTTTTACCATGAAAGTTTACATAGTTACTGAATTCTACGAGTAAAAAAGAATGTTATAATTACATAATATAAGCGATACCTCTACCTAACGGTAATAGGAACATCATGATGAAACCTATACGTCGATGAAGGTTTACAATCACATTAGACCAGCGTGGCGAACTATGGCCTAAATCATAATTACCTACCGCCCCCCAGTGGGCGCTGAAGAGTGTTAGGTATGTAGGTAGGGGCGGAAGCAATTGGGAGGTGTTGATGCGGGTGGTGCCATCGCATTTGAAAAAAAAGCTGAATTATCTATACTACACTACATACATAAATAATTTTTTTCCTTGTAATTTTTCGTGTCAAGTAAATATAAATAACATATGTTTTCAATTTTTTTTCTGGTGGTTGGCGTTGAAATTTTTATACCTTGTCTTAGAGGGCGGCGAGCCGAAAAGTTTGGCAAGCTGTAGCCTAAACTCTCACCTAGGAGTAAGGCGTATGGTAACGCCAGGTAATTTGTCTGAGCTCACACCTCATTTTCCTTTCCCATACCAATCCGTGCTACGCCAAAGCCGCATAAATCTCCAGTGCAATTAAAAAATAAGAGTGTGACGTTAAAAAAATTCGAACTTTACAAAAATCCGCATCCGCGACATCGCATCATTTATTAAATTAAATATCCCGCAACTCCGCCCGATCTTGAGCAGCGTACGCAAGCTTTTACAAGGTGGCGTTATTGGTCGGCCGCAAGTGAAGATGAGAAGTAGACAGGCCCTACCACGTTTCACATAAACATTTGACATAAAGGTTAGTGGCAGAACGGCTTCCATTCCTTTTGCTTGCAAGCTCATCTATCCCGCAGCTCCCCACGAGCTATCGAAGGTCCTTTTAATTTTTTTTTTATTATAGCGTCACCAGCGTATAGTAGGTTGATAACAATGAATTAATTAAAGCAGAAAATGTGTTTAGGAATCTTGCTTTACGGTATTTATTAAATTTATTTGCTTGCAAAATGATTGAATGAAATGGCGCCTAATAAAAATTCAATTTGACTCAAAAATTTTCTTGGGTGCAATGCTAAATGACATGCTAAAAAAAATTAGTAACTGTAGAGCCCCTTGTGAAAGAGCTCATCCAGAGAAGTACTGCCACCTTAACTATTTCTGCCGCCAAGCAGTAATGTGAGCATTATTGCGTTCCGATTTTGAAGGGTAAACATGCTGGTGAAATTACAGTCACATGAGACTTGTCAAATTATGTCTCCGGGTAACAGGCGCAGTGGCAGTGTCCCTTAGATCATTGTGATTTAAAGCCGCCTTAATTTCACTATTTCGTCAAAGAATAATCAATTCGTTTGATAATAATTAGTTGTTTCCTTATTATACCTCCTTACTACAGTTACTTTTTCGTTCTTAATTATACGTATTAATGAGGAATAAGAGACTCTTCATATTCATAAAACGGCACTTGAACACGAATAAAGAAAATGACAAGAAAAAGTCTAATATTGATTAAAAATCGCAAAAAATACTCTACATTAACAAGTTTTGATATTTTTATTTACCAAAAAGAGCCCACATCCGGTCAAAACGCTCTACATGGACCGTTGCGTTGTTATAGTAAGCGGCATAAAGGTAAGTCTAAATCTTAAGTGTTTAACCTGACGTGCTCTTAACCCTGTACCTTTTTGTTTGCGAAATCAGAGAGAGAGAAAAAGTTCGCTATAGAAAAAAATCTTTTGTGTCATATACATTATACTCTATCGTGAGAATTGATAACAAATGACACGATAATATAAAATGTTTATAAAAACCCGTTTAGTGTTTCGAACCTCTACTTCTTTTAAAGTTTTTGTACCAGGGCGGCAATCAAGCTGTGTGACCGTATACGCCGCATATGAGCGCCTTAATAAGTAGTTCGTTCGTTATGACGCTTTTAAAAAGAGTAGTGGACTGTGTGGAAAGGAATGTCTGAAGAGAGGTAGCCAGCAGGTAAAATGAGTAACGAACAACTGAGCTACACTGCACTGACCTTAGAGGCCGATTTTGTGCTCGTATGATGTCCTAAGCAGCGCTCTTCCTCAACTTCCAATAGACGTCCTAATTAAGGATCTTCGATAAGAACGGTGAAAGGCGTAGCGGTTCCGTTGGCGCAGTGGCGGTCAACGGAGACTACCAGCTACGATGCTGATCATTTTGATTTATCACAGTGTTTAAGTATAGTACAATATATAGTTTCAATGAAACACATTCCTTCATAATTTGCGGAAGTCCTATACTCCAGCCTACCTGGCTAAAAAAAATAAATTGGAACGACAGGGATTATCGCAATGTACGCTCGATACGGTATCCTTCCTTACAGATATCACCAACTCCTAGATTAAGGATTTACCGCGGTAGCTTCAAATTCACTGCATCGAAGTGCTGGAATGATTTGCCTTCAAAGTCGTCATTCAATTCAATTCAAGTAGGCAAAGATCGGCAAGTAATTGGATGTAGCTTACATTCTTGTATTTTTATTTTTAGGTACTATTTATTCATAGGCAGGGGCCTAAACTTCAAATTGGAGTATTTTGAAATGGAATGTATAATTTAGAACTAGCACCATCGTGACAATACGATTATAACTTTAAGTTTAAATTATATATGTGTATATTTATAGTTAAATGATAATTTTTTGGAGCTACTCGAGACGCGTCATACAACTACTGTCATTGGAATGTAGCGACTTTCTTCTAAAAGGTAGGGTCTGAAAAACAGCTTAAGCTGAGACTCTTTCCTTTTTATCTACAAAATATATGTAACTATAGATGATGTTCTTTAAGACTAAATTGTTATGCAAATGTATATAAGTAAAGCTCTTTATTGTTATTATTATTATTAATAACACAGTAAAACACAAGTGTTATTTCATACACGGCGAAATAGGACAACGCACTCTGCGTGTCAAGTCTTTAAATTTGGCGGTGAAACCACAGAGTTAAACGGGCGTCGTTGAGTGGTCCAAGGCGGGCGTAAGTTACCCAGGTCTGTTGGTTGTAGACTGTCCCAACTACAACCAGTAATTCAGTTGCAGCAGGGTAAAAAGAATAACAATATAAATGTTAAAGGAAATGAAGGTAGGTGAACTTAACCTAAACGCCGCCATCTACTTTGGCATCGGCGCAAACAATGTTATTTTGTAATAAGATAGGTCGCTATACTTAGCTAGAAAGCAATCGATATGAACATTTCGGATAGACTACGAATATTTTCTTTTTTTAATTAGGCAAAACGTAAACAAAAAATCCGTAATCATATTTCATTGTTTTCAGACAACAAACTACAGCAAAGAAAAATGATGAATAAGACGAAAATGTGTTTTTTTTATAAAAAGATCTGCCTAATTTTTTGGATTCTCTGATCTTGAAAATTTTTTTAATGAGTTTTAAGAAAGAGATTTCAACATGGCCTCATAAAGATGATACCTTATTATATCGTAATACTTTATATAATGCTCATCCAAATTTACGTGCGCTATTATCGTGCAGAAGAAGGAAACGACATGATACTCGTATAAAATGAATTACCGAAAATAATAATCCAATAACAAAATAGTATAACAAAAATGGAAGAAAATTGCTCCGCGAACCCAGTTTTTTTTATAACATCGACGGGACGAACACGTTGTACACTTGATGGTAAGCTATACGCCTGTCCATAACAATTACAATGCCACTCAGAGCTTTAAATTGCAAAGATCTCAGGGGCACTACTATTGCGCCCGTCACCCTGAGACATATATTGACAAATCCCATGTGCCTGTAATTTCACCAGCACTGCCTTCAAAACCGGAACACAGTAATGCTGATATTACAGCTTGTCGGCAGAAATAGGTAAGATGGCAGTACTACCTTGGAGGAACTCTTTCACAAGGAGCTCTACTGCTAGTAATTAAATCATGCCAAATAACTGAGCTTGCGTTGAAAGAATTATAGCAATTTCTAACAGTTACTCTAAAACATTGATTAATACTTTAGATCAAAACAAACAAAAGCGAATATTCAACATTTGTATACTACTGTAATCAAACATTACTTATGCGGGCCATTTGTCAGAAAAGATTTATACAATTTTGACATCCAATGACATAAATGACGCTTATTATTTGTTGTTATTAGACATAACACAAATAATACTTTGCAATAGCAAGACTGAAAAGTGGAAAGAAGTCGAAAGTTTATAAGCTCCTGGGACACATGCAAGAATATGTATATAGGTCAAACAGAGCGTACATTTACAACTAGACACAAAGAGCATGTTTCTTCGTTTAAGTTCACTAATTATTTATCAGAAACGAATCATATTTTACCAGATTTCGAGTCATTAAATATTACATTTCTATGAAAAATAACTAAGTTAATAACACAGTAAAACACATGTGGTATATCACACACGGTGAAGCCACAGAGATATACGAGTGTCGATGGCTGGTCACGTCACCTAAGACGGTTAGTTGCAAACTGTTCCAATTACGAATAGTAGTTCAGTTGCAGGAAGGTAAAAAGGATAGCAATATTAATATTAAAGGAAATGAGGGTAAGTGAAAGAACCTAAACCTTGGCATCGGCGCAAACAATACCTTTTCATTTATTTTTTATGTTTTTCTCTTTCTTTTAGCAATCCAAAAGAAAGAGAAAAAAGAATTCATTTCAACTCGTTATAAGAACACAGTACGCTTTTACACTACATAAATAACACAGCATCTCACACAGAACTGCCAGGTTAAATATGCCATCGAAGAAATTGAGAACTAACCTTTTTTCCTTGTAAACTCAAATGTAAAATGCGACAAAATATATTTATTCGACTATCGAGATCAGTTGGTATTACGATATTTTATTCGCTTGAGTATGCAAATGTAATTTACGAATGAAAAATGCTTAGAAAGTGGCCATGCTGTACAGGGGGTAACCGAAAGATGTTATAATTATATTTCAAGGTCACAAAATTAAAAACATTGACATCGTTATAATTATTAATACAGAGATCGAATACTTAGAAAAATTCCTGCAATCCGGCTGAGTGAAGAAATAAATTTTTCACACATAGCGCTGCAGCAAAAATGTCGTTACAATACAAAACAAAAGTTCTGCAACATGTATAGAAAAATTCTTCGTTCCGTGGCTTATTTGGCATAGCTTCTGGTACGGGTTTCTACGTTGGTTGGGATCCAAGGATTTTTTTCTAAGTGTTCGATGTTTTTATTATTGATTATAAGAAACTAGTGGAGTAATTTCACAAAAATATAATTGAATGTTATGGTGGTGAAATATCCTGAGTCTAACTTTCAACAAATTTAATTGACAATGTTATTTTACTTCCCTCTTACCAGTTTACTTTTAGTTCGATCAACTGATGTTACTAAAACTAGACACATGAATTGCAACGCTCTAGTCCGAGGTCATTGACTTGCAATTGCTGCAAATGTAGATAACTGAATTTATTTATTGGTCTCCTCTGTCTGAACGGCATTAACTACACTCACGAGTGTTTATCTTTAACTATGCCGAAATAGTTCGCGAAATATTATTTGTTCCTTTAAATGTTATCAGCTCGAACAGCTTTGTGTTTTAATAGTATAATAAAAACTGCATTGTACCTGTCCATAACAGGTACAATGCCACTCAGAGCTTTAAATTGCAAATATCTGCACCCGTCACCGTGACACATAAGTTGACAAGTCCCGTGTGCCTGTAATTCACCAACACCCTTACCCTTGAAAACCGGAACACAGTAATGCTGACATTACTACTTGACAGCAGAAATAGGTAAGGTTCCCTGGACGAACTTTTTCACCAGGAGCTACACAGATACTAAGCATGTCAGCAGTGTAATCGTACATTCTAATTGTCGTATTTTAGTCCCTCCGGCCGCGTAGGACTTTGGGACTTTTCGACGTCGGGAAGTGAACGTGCCTTACAGCTGCGCCACCAAAATGAGGAGATTTGGTAGTCGACTTAGAGTCGACGGCTCAGCGGTGGCAACCGTTATTCACGCAGAGCGCTACGGGAAGTGAGCGTGCCTACAGTTCCTGTACCTATCTGGAAAATAGGGAGGGTGCTGGACGTGCACCCGTAGCAGTTCTCCTAAGGCACTAGATGTATAGAGAACCGGATGAAGTCCTTGCAAACAGGCTGATCTGGCATTAGGACCTAACTCAGATGGTCCCTGTGCGGGCTCGCTCACACAGGTCATAGTGCCCTTCCCACATAACCAAGAAGTTGATAGGGAGGGGCACTCTAAATAAAATATGTAGAAAAAAGTAAGTATCAAGTACGCAATGACGTACTTTAATGTGACTGCACCTTTCTGTTACACCTTGCCTAAGACTTAAATTGTGGGAATTCCACTCACAGGTATCGATTATGTAAAAAAAAAACAATTAACGTGAACTTACTATCTCAATTTTGACAACTTTACAGGATGAAGAAAAGAATTGTTTGCGGCATTTATATAGGTTTAATAAATAAAAATCCGTAGTTTTTAAATATTTTGATTACTCATGTACACTACGTTACGCTACGCATTTGGTTTATTAAATAAACCAGATGCTATATAAATGATTTTTTCTTCACCTGTAAACTTGTCAAAATTGAGATAGTACTGGTTGCCAGTTCACAGTCGATATGTCATTCCAAGAATGAACCTTGATTTTGGGCACCATGACACTTAAACCAATTTTTTCCCGTGTAAGCTTGTTCTTGAAATAAATACTCTAAAGTCAAAAGATTTTCAGCGAAACACTCAGATGAACTCCAAAAACAATAAAAAAAACACTCCTGTGAAAATGACCTTGTTACTATTGAGACTGGTTTCTCGAATAAAGATTCAAAGTCCATAATATAATAATGTGTCTTACTCATTTTGATAAATTAAAGTCATTTCAAATTAAGTAAACTGTATATCAAAATATAATAAATAGTAAGCACATCGTAAATAATTACGTAAAAAAATGATTTTACGTGGAAGATTTCAGTGGTTCTTCCATACATATGTTTTTTTCCGTCTTATGGTTTTTTATGATACTAAGTGAAGGGCCGAACAAATCATGCACCTAGCGTTAAGCGAGACGCCTGTCCATAGCAGTTGAGGGACACTGCCACTGCGTCTGTCACCATAATACATAAGAAGTCCCATGTGCCTATGTAACTTCACTAGCACTTTTACCCTTCAAAAACCGGAACGCATTAATGGTCATATTACTGCTTAGTGGCAGATATGGGTAAAGTGACAGTACTTTGCTGAACGAACTCTTTCACAAGGAACTCTACTGCTACTAAACTGGTGTTACTATTTCGGAAAGTCCCTTATTTCTCGATTTAGCCCTTTGTTGTGCGACAACAAACCCAGTTCGATATCAAGCCCACACTGTATTTACGACAAAGTCCGTATTTGGCAAAGTGTATAAATTCATAATAGAATTTGAACGGCAAACCAAAAAAACGCCATAAATTTTGAAAGTGATTTCAAGGTTTTTTTAGAATGTATAAATACCGACTGCTATTACAGCTGCGGTTATTTTTTTTAGAAAATGGACGGAGTTTGGTTTCCTTTCGTCGTCTTTTCTTTTAATGCGACTGTTATTCATGAAAGATAAATCGAAAATAATTCCTGCCATAAGAGCATTCAATAAATTTTCAAAGTTATAATGTTACCGAACAACAAATACCTAAGCAAGCTAAGGCCGATAAATCACCTTAAGGCTTATGCATAACGATCCTAAATTGAGAACGGCTATTAAATCATCAACTCGGGTACAGAACCGATTTACCATCGCTTTTCATAAACTACTTGGTAAGTGCACTGTTTAATTAACATTACTCTCGTCGACCTAACAGTGCTCAAGGCACTAAATGAGTACGTCCAGACTTCGATTCCCTGTAAGACCAATTTAGAAAAGTATCTATACCTTACTAGTTCTGATCGGATATTTGTGGTAGTGTAGATTATTATGTTACTCAACCAAATTTTAAAATTAACTGCTATTAAAGGAGAATACCTTAACTATAGACCAGACTGGTATGTTTGTCTAGCACATAATTGTTAATTACTAATGTTGTAAATTGTGACAAGCAGTAATGAATACTATGAGAACAGGCGTATAAAAGACGAATATGGTAACTCCACACACACGCAGCGCGGCTTGTATGTGTGCACGCCCGCCGCACACATTCGCTAATCGCGCGGGTCGTCACACGTGTCTTTAATTATAGAATTGAATCGGTCACTCGGTGTTTAAAAAATAACATGAAATAGTAAACATGTTTATTGTTGTGTTTGTGGTACTTTGAACAGAAATGTAAGGCACTCTTTCAATTCAGAATTATTCAGTGTAATATATAAATAAATAAATAATGTCACGACTCTGACGAAGCACGGGAAAGGTAGTTGCGCAAACTACACCGCTAGGTGACGCACTTGCGTTCCGTTTAGGCTGCCTTTCCATCAGAGATGTGCGACGTAGCGAGGCGGTGTGCGAGGAAAAAATCCGCCAACAGGATTACTTCATTTTCCTAGCCTCGCTTAGCGCAGCTTCGGTTGGAAAAGGGTTAGCCGAGCTAAGCATTTGTACAAACAAAATAGCGAGGTATGCAAGAGAGGAATGTGTGCAAACGGTTTAGGAAAGTAGAGCGACTGAAAGAATGACACTGACACATCGCCACCGCTCACCCCACCACACCGTACCGCTGCGCTCCCGCGCATAGCTGAAAGAGTTTTAACACATCCTTGTACCGCGTCGCTGCACATTCTTTCACCGCCTAGCTACCTCGCACAGCTTTGATGGAAAACATCACACCGTTTCACAGCGCCGCTACACATCCTCGCACCACCTCGCACATCTCTGGTGGAAAGGCCGCTCTAGTGTCCGTACTCATTACTGTCTCCGACACGATCATCCTGCGTGACACACGTCCCGTCTGTTAATCTGAATTGAGAATACTAGCACAACAACAACAACAGTTTAAGCTTATTAAATTATTATTTGATAGTCAAAAATAATATTTGATCCTCTTTTTTCATACAGGTCAAATCTTGGTTGCGTCCTCCATTCAGTAGGTTAGGTTAGAATATAAAAAAGCAGTGCCAGAAGCGAATTTGCTTGCGTTTCCGAATGTGGTTTCAGGTTTTTTAATGCTCATTTGTCGTAGGTTTGAGGCTCAACATGAAACTATCAAAGTTAATTAACTCGGAACAGATTAAAATATTCATTGATTTAATTTATTTTATGTCTCAGAGAAAAAGAATCAATCATCAAAAAAGGTGACAGTTTAGATTTTTTGCCTGCTGGTTTTGCAAATTTAAAATGATCATTTAAATACATGCCTTATGATGCTATGCTTAAACTACAATTTCAATAGTGAGCGTTCTGTCTGTTAACATTCTAACATTCTGTCTATTGATTGTTCTGTCAGTTGACAGTACGATCAGTATTATAATAAATAATAAATAAATAACGCGCACACTCAACATAGCCCCGCACTAGGTAAACCCTGTGTCGCGGGTGCCATGGACACACATATAGACAACCACAAATTACACCCAAACTCACGAGAGAAATAATTGTAGGCCATACAAACATTTCTCCCGGCCCGGGAATCGAACCTGGGACCTCTGCGTGGCAGTCCGGCATGGTAACCGTTCGGCCACAGAGGCAGTTAATTATTATTTAGTATAGTATTCATGATTCATAACACTCGAATTTGAAATAAAAACTGAATAAGTAGCTTAGCATCGTTATATAGCTTTGACTACCAAATTAGTATAACACTGTAACTTGAAAGTCAAATTATTACCAATAAAGAAAAAGTCATGAGAGACTAGGTCTTGTACACAGTTTAAGAAAAAAAGGAAAATTAATTTAAAAAAAATACACTCCCGGGCACACAATTCGAGGCACATTGCATTGTGTTAAAGGCTAGAATAAAAAATATCGAAGCTTAGCATCGAAGAAAAAGGTTACTCCGGTTTTTTAAAATCAAATTTTCAATAAGGACTTAAGGAAATGACGTTTAGTATACCAGTTTCAATGTTGCATAATAGCATTTTTGAGTAATCAAGCATTGTTTAAGCTAAGGGGATTTAATATTGAAAATGCAAGGTGGCTCCTATTACGTGTCGGGAATATATATAAAAAAACAATAATGAAGACAAAACAGCATCAGCAAAAAGTAAATAAGCAATAATAATCGGCTTTTTCAGGTTTGTGTATATGTAAATTCATATACTTCAAATATATTAAATTGTTTACATAAATACTCATACAATATTAACATAGTCATACTGATATTACAAGGTGCTAGTTTTTGTAAACAAGTATCAGGGTGAAAAGTTGTGTGATAATACGGTGACAGGCATTAATGTAGGTGTCAATATCTGTACACATTGTCACATACTTGTCACTATTAACCGGTTACAAAGTTAGTGCTTAATCAAAAGTTCCACGTAAACAGCGCCTACGTTTCTACCGTGTTTAGCTTACAGTGTTAATAGTCGCTAGCAAATTTTTGTTACTGCAGCTAGCACCACACAAAGTATCTTTTTACGTTTAATATCCTTGTTTGTATGAATAGTTTGTATTTTATTTTTATTTTTGGTTTGTTTTTGTTTTATTTTTCTTTGTGTCTTAATATTATTTTTTTGATTATGTGTCTTTAATTTATTACTTTTTTCTTGTTTTGTTTCTTTTGTATGTGACATTTGTTGTAGTCAAATAATTTTCTCTTCTTTCTTCCTTTCAAAATTGTACACCTCCATAATGCCCTGATTAGGCTACACGACCATTCAAACCATTTAATTCCACACACATTAATTACATAATAAAGATAAAAATACTGTTTAGAAGTTCAAAATATAAATTATTTGTGTGTGTGAGACAGGCTCAAATGATATTATAATGTGCAATATTTTACGCGTTTGCTTAAAGGCAGTAAATTTGAATGAAGAACAAACGCGTGACGATTCAGATGAACACCAAAAACATAACTTTAACTATTAACTGTGTCCGTGACCGAACGGTTACCATACCGGACTGCCACGCAGAAAGTCCAGGTTCGATTCCCGGGCCGGGAGAAATATTTGTATGGTCTACATTATTTCTCTCGTGAGTTTGGGTGCAATTTGTGGTTGTCTATGTGTGTCCATGGCACCCGCGACACAGGGTTTTCCCTAGTGCGGGGCTATGTTTAGTGTGTGCGTTATTATTGTTATATTATTTAGTATTATAATAACAAAAAATCCTGTAAAATTAACTTTCATGACAAATGAAATAATCAAATAACTATTCATTTAGTGTAATGTAAGGCAAATGAGGCATGAATATATAATAAATGATATAGACTGTCTGCAAAACGTCATTCGAAAAAGAAAAAAATTAATGTTTTTGAATAATTCATATTCAAATAGAAAACCACCGTGAGATTTTTCCATATTTATATCGATAATAACAACAAACTAGTACAACTAACCAAACATCGATAACTAAAATAACGGATAACTCGCGGTATTTAAGTCGAATTTTTGCTCGATATGTTTCGAACCAATTCGTGGTCCTTATTCATGAGATTCCGCGGTGATGACTCGACGGAAACTGCGCGCCAAAGCCCTGGCAGCCCAGCACTCATGGTTAGAAGCATGTCGAGCAAACATTCGACTTAAATAAAGTTATCCGTTATTTTAGTTAAAGTGATGTTTAGTTAGTTGTACAAGTTTATTATTATTTTCGATACAAATATCGAAAAATTCCTTCGATCCAACTGGATCGTGGTTTTTTATCAATAACGACAATTGAATCAAAGGCATTTTCTTTCAGTTTGTCCAAACTTTGTATTAATAATAAATTGGCATTGGCTTTGTATTAATAATTATTTATCGAGTTCTTAGGTTTTCGCGATTGTTACACATAGGAAATGCAACTGTTTATCCGGATTTAAATCGCGTATATTTGTTTTTTCAAACAAACCGATGTTTCGGGCCCTTTACAGGTCCATGGTCACGGTTGACTGAGGTGGTACAGTCTTCAACCAGTTATGTCTAATATTGATGCAAACCATTCTATTTTTTCACTATAGTTACAATAGTTATTAATTAAATACCTTATTTTTAATTTTACAAAGAAAACATTCCAATTTACGCTACATTAAATTTTACAAATTATTTTATTGAATGAATTTTTATTAAGTTCAATTTATTATTAATTAATAATAGAAATTAGAATAAATTAAAATATATTAATTAGTACTGCAGTCTTATGTCTGTTAGAGATTTTTCATTAGAGGCATTACTGGATCCTAAACTGGTGGTACGGAGAAACCATCTTCCCTGTTGAAATTAGGATGGTTTTTAATTTCAATGGCCTCTCGCAGAATCCTGGGTAGATAACGGACTTCTTTTGCAAGGACCTGGGGTTTGTAAAACTTCATTGAATGTGTAGGTTTATCCATGACATGCTCGCAGACTGCAGACTTGTTTACGAGACGGTGTTTGACATCAGCTATATGTTCTTTGACGCAGGTACAAATACTTCGTTTTGTTTGTCCAATATAATTTGTAAAATTTAATGTAGCGTAAATTGGAATATTTTCTTTGTAAAATTAAAAGTAAGGTATTTAATTAATAACTATAGTGAAAAAATAGGGTGGTTTGCATCAATATTAGACATAATTGGTTGAAGACTGTACCACCTCAGTCAACCGTGACCATGGGACCTGTAAAGGGACCGAAATGTCGGTTTGTTTGAAAAAACAAATATACGCGATTTAAATCCAGAAAAACAGTTTCATTTCCTATTAATAATAATTATTAATAAAAGTGGCAGTGCCCCTCAGGTCTTTGAGATTTAAACCTCTGAATGGCACTGTAACTGTTATGGAAAGGCGTGTCGCTTCCTATCAGGCGCACGACTTGTTCCTACCGTCACTTGGTATCATATAAAAAAAAAGAAAATTTATATGAATTCTGCTCTTAATGTGTATAATTACAAACACTGTTGACTTGGAGGTACATTTAATACTTACGTTTGTAACAACTCACGTACAATGTACGTAAAGTGGGTGTCTGTCAAGAAACACTATTGCGTCCGATCTCGTACTATAGTTATCTAAAAACGGGTAAAACTCGAAGACAGTATTTTTTGATATTTTGTGTACAAATTATTAGGTCCAAAAATGCGATATATAACGTCGTAAGCTAACGACTTTGATTAATATCACCGTCTCTTCTTGTAGAACGCCAATTTATATAACGCTTTGTGTAAACTCTTGTTAGTGGTAAATTATTGCTGTAATTTTTTTAAATGTGGAATTCTTCATCAAATACTCTTTAACTGGTTGCCTAAGATTACTATCGTAACTAGGAAAGTAATCGCTGAGCCAAATTCTTTAAACTACAAACTGGCTTGCGTGCCTTCAAGCACGGAAATCGGTTTTGGTGAAAAAACATTCGTGTATTTCGTAATAAAAAAGAATGATAACCTCAACGCCACATATATAGGTTATAAACTTGTTTATGTATAAAAATATGTGTCTATAAATCATACTCTTATGATATTTTCTAACCAAGACACGCAAAGACGTAGCGTGACGTGGCGTAATCTTTAAATAAAAATATTTTGTAAGGTCATAATTAAATTTAATAATAAACAATGTAACAAAGTAGCTCATAAAAAAGTTAAACATGTGGCAAAATAACTTGGAGAAATGTTCCTAAAATTATACGTAATATTATTCATCATCATCAACTTGGGACTGAGAAACTTCAACATTTTCTTAGGGTTGTAAACCTTCATCGATATGCGGGTTACGTCACGAACCATTAAAACATCGGAAATTATTCAAAATTTCTAATTCAAAGTACTTATATCTTATAAAAGGCACACAGATTTTGCGATAAAACCCCGCCGTAATCTAGAAAGGATCAATTATATTTAATCTACGGTAGTGAATACAGGATTGAAGGTTTTCCGGTTTTGGCCAGTATAATGCCTTTGAAAATATTACAGTTGTGCAAGAAAAGTTGGAGCAAGGTCGTGTTTTGTTGTTCATAAATAGAACGTTTAAGTAGTCGTGAACTGAATAGCGAACCAAATTGCTGATTTCCTTTGAATCGTCATGCAATTAACCTATTAATATTCGTAAAAACATGTAAAACTATATAACAATCACACAATTTCCGGAAATGCTTGTCACATTCCATAATATTTTACCCGGGGCGTTGGTAGCAGCAGTAAGAGAACAGTTGCTTCTGAAAGGTGAATCGGTTTGAATCCCCGTGGCGGCATCATCATCATCAGCCCATTTATACGTCCCACTGCTGGACATGGGCCCAGGAGATCCATGTCTCCTTTCAGGCGAGGGTTTAGACCATAGTCCGCCACGCTAGCCCAATGCGAGTTGGGGACTTCACATGTTTCCCAAGGTTTTATCAAGATATTTTCCGTCACCGAAAAGCTCAGGGTAAATTACAAATTAAATTACGCACATAAATTCATGGCCTACGCTTGAGATTTGGTAGGTCAAACCATTAATATTACATATAATTCCAGGTACATTTCTTTAAAGTCTGTCTCAATCTGCCACGTACAACTTTTATCACAATGGTTTGTTACATCTTTCAATGCAGTAAACTGAGCTGTAAAGAATCAAAATGCAGGCCCTACGCTGGAAACTGAAGTGACGCATCCTGAATAGGAGACAAAGTTCTTTTAACCCGTTCAGGAGCCGTACTTAAATAGCACGGCAAACAAAAACGTCACCACTTTTCCTGGTGCCGAACTGCTTATTCAATATAATTTTTACATTTTATCATTGACCTGATCTCGTCAACATTCTTGTGTAAAAGAAAGTACGTCTATGACTGTACTAGGATAATTGCCGTTTAATTAGTATTAAAAAAATGCGTTTTAGAAAGAAAATTTGGTTAAAACTTACTTGATTTTTACTTGTATTACACATGGGACTTGTCAACTTATGTCTCAGGGTGACGGGCGCAGTGGCAATGGCCCTCAGATCTTTGCGATTTAAAGCTCTGAGTGGCACTGCAACTGTTATGGACAGGCGTGTTTCTTACCATCAGGCGCGGCTTGTTCGTCCCGCCACTTGATATTAGGTATAAATTAAATTAAATGACTTTTACTTTTAGAAAGTTCAATGGCACTGACATGTAC
>NW_020654422.1:15158516-15275114 GCF_003589595.1 Hyposmocoma kahamanoa
CCCACCTTGCATTTTTCATATTCACCAAAGGGCAAGACAAAAATAGTGTTATCATCGAAAAAAAGAATCTACGTTTTTGCAAATCCAAATTCCCAACAAGGACTTATGAAAAAGACGTTTAGTATACTTGTTTCAAAATTGCATAATAGTTTTTGATCAACCAAACATTGTTTAAACTTAGGGCACTTAGTACTGAAAATGCGTGGTGGCTCGAATTATATGTCCGGAAGTGTATTTCAAATGGCTAAATTTATGGCTAACCCACTTCTATAAGACTGTCTACATATAAGAATATATTAATTCTTCAGCAAAATACACTAAGCATCTTTCAGAATAGTCTGCATTATAACGCAATAAAAATTCACAACAAACTACCACAGTACATAAGAAGTGAGACAAATTACAGTTACAATACAATACAATTACAGAAATTTCACTAAAAAATTAAAACTTTTATTAATTAATAAGTGCTATTATAACTTAAATGAATTTTATATTGACATAATGATGTAGTTGTTTGATTATATTAGGTTGTTATGTTATTTTATGTATTTGATGAAGACTGATGATGGATAATTGACATGATATTTTAATCTAAATTGTACCTTTATTATTATATTTTGTAATGTGTGATATAATGTAAGCCAAAAATAGCGACAAAGTGCCATGTACCCCTACGGGGTGTCATAGTAGTAAGTACTTGCCTAATAAAACGTGTTTTGTTGTGACTTGCATTTTAAATAAATAAATCTTCATCAGCTCATTCCGCCCACCCCTTTTATCATCGAGCACTCAGACGTACGTTGAGACATCATCCCTACTTGGTCGATGTTTTCTTCTGGCGTACTTTTCGTCGTCTTTTATTATGTTCACGGCCCAGGAATGGAAATTCCTGCCTACGACTGTATTTCCGAGGAGGTACAACCCGAGTATCTTGAAGCTGCAACTAAATCGTTATCTTCCGCGCGAATCCCTTCCATTGAAGACCCCATCTTTGCTCCAGAGCTAGGTAGTGGCAAATACTTTTAAAAAAATCCTTACATTTATAAATTCTGCCAATTAGTTTCAACCCATGACTTATTAAAAATGGTCGAGCAGAAATATATAAGTACACAATTACATGCATGCATGTACACTGTTCAAAATGTAATTTAAAAAATTTCTCGTTTACATTTTCACTACCCGAGCTGTCGAAAAGTGAGGTTAGGTTCATTAGTTACCGTCCGTTGCAGTTTCGGAAACAATTTACTAATTATGTTGCAGAATTTTGCACTGAAAATAAGATATAGATACACGGTGTTTGTAAACGTAAAAAACATCAAATTTAGTTCGTGGTTAGTGCTTCGAATACATACGTAATCAAGTTATAAAAAATACTTCAAAACCATTTATTTGAATTTTATAACATTTTAAATAAATGTTAAAACAAAGTGCTATTTTTGCAAAATTGTTTTATAATTTATTAAATATTTCGCTAATTATGTACGTTAATGCATGTCACTATATTTGTCTACACAAATGATAATTAATGTTTTTGAATACATGCTATAATTTTAATTAGGAAGAGTCACTTTATTGCACACAATTTGAAAATAAACTAAGTTCATCGTTTGAAAAATAGAAACATGCAACATTTTGATGAAAAACGAGGTCACTTTGTGCTCCCAGACCATTGGGGTCTACTTGAAAATATATTTATATTAACATATACATAATATAAATACAAATATTAAATGACATATATTGCTATGATTCCAAAGTAAATAACTAAAACACTTGTGTTATGGAAATCGGAAACAACGACGGTAACAAACACCCAGACAAAAACTTAGTTTTTGTACATTGATCCGTCCAGGGATCGTACCCGGGACCTCAGAAATGGTGACTCCATTAAAACTGGTGTACAAGCCACAAGAACATGGAGCTGGTCAAACATAACATGTGTTATGACAACGTGGATATTACGACACTAACGTTGGGTTTACCTATAATCAGGTTAAGTAACGAATTATTGGTTCAACAAGAATCAACATTAAAAAAATATCTAATCTGACATCTAAATAATGCTCAAATTGAAAACATACCACACGAACGTTAGCACCTAAAACCAACCTTAATGCATTAACTACTTGGTAACACAAGCTTGTTTGCGGAGTAATAATCCCGTGTAAAACCTTTCGTGTTCACTTTACTACCATTAAACACGGATTTCTAACAAAGAAGTGAAATAATAAAACAAATCGTGGTTTCAACACTTACATGATTATATTTGTAACAGAAAACAGTGCACTTTAAAAAAAAATTAGAAGATCAGAATAGAACAGTGGCTTGGAACGCAATATTTTCGGAGTAAAATCCTATTGTTTTACTTCTAAATATACTATTATAATAACACAAATATGGCAACTCCATACAAACGTAGCAAACGCTACACAAAAGCTACGCAAACGTGGGCTATGAGTGCACGTCTTCCATCAAACGCACACATTCGCATAATCTCACGGTGCACTCGCGTTGCATAGCGCGGGTCGTCACACGCGCCTCAAAGTGCACCAAATCAGAATTATTCAGCATTTCAATTTAATTATAATCAAGTGACGGGACGAACAAGTCGTGCGCCTTATGGTAAGCTACACGCCTATACGTAACAGTTGCAGTGCCACTCAGAGCTTTAAATCGCAAAGATCCGAGGCAAGCACTGCCAATGCGCCCGTCACCATGAGACATAAGTCGCCATGTGCCTGCACCAGCACACTTACTCTTCAAAGCCGGAACACGGTAAGTAATACAGACATTACTACTTGGCGGCAGAAATAGATAAGGTCACAAGGAGTTCTACTGCCACTCTTTGAGTTTCTTACTCATTCTTCATAGGGTATCTGTCTTACGAATGAGGAGTAGAGTTTAATTAATGTGACGATTTAAAGTATAATTTACTTACCTACGAAATAAAAGATTTTTTTAAAAGAAAAACCCTTACCCAGCAGTAGAACATAATTATATGTTCTACTGCTATGGGTTGATAATGATGTCGCACTGCTATTACAATAGTGTTGTAACTATACAAAATATGTTAAATTCAAAGTTATACTATTGCTGAATGTAACATTTGATCTCTACCTGTCAATAAAACCGCCGTTAGAATATTGTAAGAAACAATTAAAATATAATGTCTACTTAATTCAAAATGATACAAATTTTTCGTGAGCTAGTTAATGTAGTAGTTACCAGAACTATCTGGACAAAACCGTCCTTACTCAAAAATATTAAATTATTTTTTCCTTTTTATTTGTAAATATATTTGGCAAGTAGGAAACCATTTAGTTGTAAAATAAACTTTAACTTATACATACATTTTAATAACCTTCCACGAGAAGTGAGTAATTCGTTTTTCATCGATTCTAAAAAAATACACTTTTTGAGTCAATACACTATTGTATTAACAGTGCAATGTATTTTGTACTCTAGAAATGAAAAACTCGAAACGCTTTAGTAATGGAAAACTTGAACTTGAGAAATATGGTCGAGGAACAAATAATATTATATATTATTATATATTGATAGTCTGGAAAGTATATTTTATGTTAACCATTATGTCTCCAGGGGGTCTACTCTCGTTCTTTGGCCGACATTAAAAGAGAAGTATGAAGCTTCATTCGCATCATGCGTCTTTTAATATCGTCGAGTATTATTTATTTGACAGTAATTGTTTCGGATGGGTGTCGGACGGAGAACGAAAGTACAGAGCCTGATTCAATATCGCCTCTGAGACCATAACCTTTATTTGCATAAACATTGTTATTGACATTTATTATAAAGCAATATAGTCCTTAAAAAAACAGAATTCACGTAATAGCAATTGAAGTTACTGAAAATAAGTTTAATCAATTTGAAAATCGAGATTATCGAATTTCGAATCCCGCCGGATCGAAGGAATTTTTTCTGAGTGTTCAATCTTTGTATTAATAATTATATGTAACAAACTAGTGGAGTAATTTCACAAAAAATCATTGAATATCAGTTCAATAAAAATGTAAACCGAGATTATCGTTAATGACTATATTGGTATCGAGTCCTTATGTTTTCACGATTCTTACACATTGGTAATTAAACTATTTTTGACGATCTAAATCGCGTATATTTATTTTTTCAAACAAACCTACGTTGTAACGTTTAAGTCAGCCGTGACCATGGGACCTGTAAAGTGCCCAACACGCTGGTTTGTTTGAAAAAACAAATGTACACAATTTAGATCCTAGAATACTATTGGTTTCAACACACGACGTCATGACACACACGGAACGGACAAAAATATTTTAAGTGTCTTTAGTGCAACCGAAACATCAACTTCAAATAGACTAAAATAAGAAACCAGTTGTTTGAAATGTCAGAACATAGCAAGGGTTCAATTCCAAGTTGATATAAATGATTTAATACATTTTTATTAACCGACTTCAAAAAAGGAGGTGGTCATACGTTCCGCTGTATGTATACTTTATATGTGTTTTCCTATTTCTCCATCAATTATGAAATTATAAAATTCTTTTTTGTTTCAAAGGGTGCACTCTTGTGGTGGTTCCATAGTCACCAAGTCAGAAATTGATTAGAGCATGCCATGGAAATCAAGGAAAATCCTTGAATTTCATAGGCATGTCGGTGTACTCACCGATTTCTCCATCAGTTGTGGATCGATTTTGAAAAGTCTTTTTTGTTTGAAAGGATATACTCTCGAGGTTGTCCCTGATGTCGACGAAGCTCTTCCGGGTTTGTTTCGGCTATTATTTAAGTCAGAATTTGATGAGGGGATCCCATGGAATGGAATCGAAAAAAGCCGATAAGCAAACTTTTTGGTTGGTTATTCATTTTCAATGAAAAAGTTACAATTATAATTACAGTACAGTCATACAGTGATTAAGCTCATAATGACCCAAACGAGCATTAAATTGCCTCCTGAATAATAAATTAATAACGTTTTGTGTGTTATTATTTGTTTATAGACAATTTCACTGTATTGATCGGTTAGTACACAATGATTTGTTATGTTTTATGTTATTGTTAAGATTAAAAAAATAATATTATAACAAAATTATACTGGCACGAAAGAAACATTGACTAAACAATTCAAATAATCACAGGACTACAACACAACGCAAGGAAAGAGTAATCACCATGTATATTTTATGTATTGGTGCCATAAGAACATAATGACGTACGTTTTTTTTTATTATATTGTAATAGATCTAATCTTTAATAACAATAACTAACGCATCAACTAAAATTTAATTAAATTAAACATTTATTTCTTAATTTAATTTAATTCATTTATCGGCCTTGTTATCAAAAATTACGCATTTAGCAAGTCAAAATATTATAAAATTATCATTATAACTGAATATAAAAGTAAATAAAAAATAATTACTACAAAATAATTTGGTGGATTTCTAGAATAATGGCCTATCTCAAAAGTCTCTAATTCACCAGGAAGATGGTTTAGAAAAGCTAACATGTGTCTGGCGAGCAAAACTGACACATCGTAGACCATCTCAACCTTGTCATGTGATTATTTTTACCAGTATAAAGTTCAATGTCCCATTCACAGTAAAATTCAGCATTTTTTTAACAAATCTCAGTAATAAGCGAAAAAAGGAGCTTTTTTGGATTGGGCCACTATTCTGGACATGCAGCGAATTGTCTTTTAAAAACTGCAATACCATCAATTATATTAAAATTCTATCTTAGGTCAAAGATAAATTGTCGAAAAAAAGATGCTACAATTGGCCAATCAGATTGTTGTAAAATGAAAATACACACTGAAAAAGCAATGTGATTGAAACAAACCATGTGCTGTTTAAGGTGATCATATAATTTGATACCCTGTCACACGATCCGAGCCTATCAAGTACAAAGATTGCAGCAACCATTTAAAGTAATTCATTTAATTATGTCATGATTGATTTCATCATATATCTTGATAATTTAACTTGCTTAAAGTCGAGTTTTTTTTTTCACGATTGCACACACCGGTAGCCACATTTAGCGCAAACAAATAACAATAAAAAAAAGTGAAGTTTATATTTCAATCATCGATCAAAAAAACGAAGAGTATAAATTTTTATACTATTCGTTTTAAAATTTGAATAAGTAAGAGTTAGATATACCTAACGTAGCAATTATTTAATTTCGACAACAATTAATTTTAGTAGCTGTAGAAAATTCCTTGTAAAAGAGTTCGTCCAGGGAAGTACTGCCACCATACATACATATTTCTACCGCCAAGCAGTAATGTAAGCATTATTTCGTTTCTGTTTTGAAGGGTAAGGGTGCTGGTGAACAGTGGCAATACTCCTCAGATCTTTAGGATTTAAAGCCCTGCGTGGCACTGCAACTGCGCATGACTTGTTCATCTCGTCATGATACTAAATCATAAAAAATCGTTTAACATCCACTTAGTACAGCCTTACTCAATCTTTACTGAAATAAAAGTGTGGAGGTGCTGCTGGTGCTTGGGGCGTTCTGGTGGATTGTAATGGTGTGTAGCCTGGATAGCAGTAATAACCTCCGCAGCGTCGCGTGTATAAATATAGCTAGTAAACAATTCAAAAAGATAAATAATGGTATGTTCGCTACCGCGGTCGCACAGAGAGTGACGATGGAAAGAACCAAAATCAGAATGCGAGGTAAAATGGAACAATTTTAAATTTAAATGTGAGTAGAAGAAGAAAAAACGATACGATACGAATGGAGAGAGGCGATACAAAAAGGTGGGATGATGGTATAAGGAGGTCACACCGTCACAAAAGGAAACTAAACAAAACCCTTTTTTTTTAGATCTTATGATAAAGTAGAAACAGCTGAAAATTTAAAAGTTGTAACAGTTTAACATTGATTATATCTAAATTTAATAGAAGCAGAGCTGCTTGTGAAAGAGTCCAGGGAAGGACTGCCACCTTACCTATTTCTACCGCCAAGCAGTAATGTGAGCATGACTGTATTTCGGTTCTGAAGGGTAGGGTGCTGGTAAAATTACAGGTACATGTGACTTATCAACTTAAATGCCAGTGTGATGGGCGCAATGGCAAAGCCTCTCAAATTTCTGTGAGTTGAAACTCCGTGTGACAACTGTTATGGACAGGCGTGTCGCTTACCACCAAGCTCATGACTTGTTCATCCCGTCACTTGGTATCATAAAAAAGTCGAACTTTAATAAATTGAAAAAAAAAACATTTGACTAAAGCTTACGTAATTTACAAGTAAGAAAAATTTACCTTGATACGCTGAACGAACCTGTATTAGTAGGAAATAAAAACAATTGAATAAAGAAAATTAATGATATCTTTTTTTAAACAAACCTAAAATAAAAACGTAAACACTGCATTATTTTAGGGATTTTACTAGTTCTGTGCTGTACTGGAAATGTGGCTGTGTGTATGTAAGTAGATCTCATAATGACTGGGAAAAAAGACGTGATAAGACGTTAGCCATTTAATAATAAATAGAAAGCTCTTTTAACACATTGATAAGTATCATATATATGTATATAGGTCAGAGTATATTGACAAGACGCACAACTGACGCACAACAAATGAGACACATCTTGTACTGAGAGGAATAGTCTTAATATTTTAGTGCTATAAAATTCGAGTACAGGTTTTTAAGTTTTCGCGATTGTTACACATAGAAAATACCCTTTGCAGGTTCCATTGTCCTACGAATGCAAGGATGTAAAATCGAAATAAATAGAAAAAGTAAAATAAAAAATACAACAAGGTAGTACGTAAGTAGTTGGACAGATGACCTTCAAGGTCACGTGAAGTTGTTAGATACAAGGGGCGGCAAGACTATTCAAAGTAGCGACTTGGAAGAGAGATGTAGTTGTAGTTGTCTACACTAAAACGAAAGGTGAATAAAAATTTGGTTGATGGGCAAACAATTTTTAAAAGAATAGTGTAAATCTTTTCATGACATAATGGACAAACGTCGCAATCTTCGAATTTTATGTAACGCCTCTCTCCTCTTTTCTAGCATCCCTACTTACTCGCAAACGTGTCTTTTACACACAAGTAAGTAAATAAGTATTTCCCCATGTCTCACCTGGTTTTAATTGTATTTAGGTACAGAGTTAGGTACTTAGTGATATTAAGCAGAGAAGACTAGGTGCGACCTGTTCAAGATTTTTTTCATTATCAAGATGCTACGGGAATGAAGGTGAAAGGATGCCTGCACTCGCAGCTCAAAAATACTCATCTGAGTTTTTCAACACTCGCAATTTTCCGTACACGTTAATTTCCTTTAACGTCACTCGTCTCCGTTTATAGAAAGTAACTTGAAAATATTATTTGTACTCTGACGTTCGATAGCGTAGTGGAAATAGCGCGCTGAAGTACTACGACGTAGCTCGTGCTACGTCGTGAAGAAATTTTTTTTATTTTAAATAATGCACACATAACATAGTACGGGGGTACTAGTAGGAAACCCTCTGTCGCGGGTGCCATGGACACACACATAGACAACCACAAATTACACCCAAACTCATGAGAGAAATAAATGTAGGCCATACACATATTTCTCCCGGCCTGGGAATCGAACCCAGGACCTCTGCATGGCAGTCCGGCATGGTAACCGTTCGGCCACATAGGCAGTTTTAAATGTCATAATGCTTTTACGCTATTTATTATTTATAACTTTCAAAGTGCCATAAATTAGTCATCGAGTTAAAAATTCACTTCAGAATGGCTGTGCCTATGTATCTTTGTATTTATGGAGAAATAATCTTTTCTGGTAAGGCCGGGAAAGGCTTGGATCAATGAATGTTAATCTAAAGTGAATTCTGACGCTTATAGTTACAAGGTTCACAATTAACAAACATAAATGGATGCTGTTAAGCAATAACGTTATTAAATACGTAAATTAACGTTAACCCACAAAAACTCGAAAACTGAGATATTGTTGCCAAATTGTAGCTTGTCGTCTCGTCTACATTTTACGAACACAAACTAAGTGATTTGAAACCTCCAAATGATAAAAATAGTAAAAACAGTACTTAAATCTATTAGCTACTATTGCTACTATAGGTGCCATTTTCTCAAAACTGATCATGTTGATTGACACGTTATTGCATAACAGCATCCAAATCACAAAGAGTTTTTCTTTTATAAATTGTATGCAGTCAAACCTGTTTAAAATTCATTGTAAAATATTATGAAAATATAATGACATATAGAGTAATTTTAATCATGGTATTTTAATCAAGCTATTTTTACAGGTATTTATATTAAATTACTATTGACAAAATAAACTGTTTTTGTTCTAAACACATAATATTTTTCTTATTATTTTTGTACCTGCCTTAGTACACAAAGTTTTTTTCTACAGTTGCTTAACAATCTAAGCGACAGGAAAAAAACTACGTTGTTAAACTTTTCCTGCGATAACGAGATACACCATAAGTATATTTTCATATAAACTATTTTATATTTATTAACTTTTTATAATATAATTATTAAATAATGTTCCTATCGACTAAAATGTTAAATTTTTATAAAAAGTGTTCACTAAAGCTACCTTTACTTAAAACCATACCAGTATCATTTAAAAAAATAAATATCGACAAAAATTTATGAAAAAACTTTATTAATGCTAACTTCACAATTTATATGATCGGAAAAAATATGTTGTTAAGGGTTTTCACGTTGCAAAAACTTCACGCCCCTCGGATTTTAATATAATATTTTTCGCTTAACAAAACTACGTAATGATTTCTTTATAAATAAATATTCATTAAAAATAAACTTCATTTTACAGTAATGTTACTGAAAATACGTGTTTAAATAAATCTCTCAACATCAATTATTTGGTGTCCAAACAAGGAATTCCGTGTACAGACTTTTAGACTCATCGCAGACATTTAGAAAAGCTGGTATAACTGTTTGGTTTTACTGGGAATCTAAATTGGAACCTTCTATTTAGAGCCTGCAGTCGAGGTTATCAATATAGTATTACTATAAGCTCTCGTAACTTACCTAATTAATTCAATATCCATAATTACACCAATAGTCACACAGAACTCACAAAAATATTAACAAAGTCCTTTTAATACAAGTGTCACTGTACATCAGTTAATATTTACACTAAAACTTACTTTCAAACTAATAATTAACACCACTCACTTATAAACTTAGTTTAATTTATTCATCGAGTTTAATGAAGTATAACTATTATTGTACAAGGTGTCCTGATTATCACCATTATCGTTAGTGCTCGGTTGACAGGTGTCACGCGCGAATCTACAGAATTCGGGACAATCCGGTAGATTGCTACGATTGCAACCAGTACGGACCGGACGGCGTGCGGCCAATTACTGAAGTCTCCACACAAGACCGCGCCAAAAGTAACACTGCGCATGCCCGAACGCGATTGACAACGCTTATGTACTAGACGAATATTCATAAGTTAGTTTTTAGTTTGGTTTCCCTTGACAGATGGTTGCCGTGGGCATAAAATTTGTTACTTCAGATTGTGAACGGGAAGTAGCGAAGTGAAAAAGGCGTCTCTTGGGTGTAACGTTTTCCTTTCACGTAACTTCAAAAAGTTTTTTCCTCAATGTTCCATCGCGGTCTCGAAGTTTTTCTCGATGACACATCGATGTTTGTGTTCACAGTAGCAACTAGCCGTTGTCAAGTCCAAGATCTGCTTTAGGTCGCTGGGTAAACAAAACGAGAGATTCAAATTCGTTCGGAATGCGAAACTATTCAAATCTAGAACACTTGGACGCGATTCAGATGTCGCTTGTTTACTAAGTCCGAATCGCATCCGAGAAAATACGAATATTGTTTGTACAGCAACAGATAAAATGATCCCTGTGACATTTCGGAGCGTCATTTCTCGGATGCGGAACTGATACGAATCAGACGTAGTTCGCAAACGCTTTAATCAAATAAGTTAGACGGAACGTTTGCTGGAAGGTTCTTCTCGTATTCGATTCACGCTTGATTCGATTATACAGTTTGTAATATTCGCAATCTTAACTCAATTATAGGCTTACATAAACAGTGAATACAGGGAAAATTTGACCCTATTTGGTAATAGGGTCCAATTTTCTTCAATTTATTTAACAACCTAAACTGTCCTCCTTGTCATAAACAACGTATTTGCATTTTCGTAACTTTCGAGATATTGGCACGTAGTTTTTTTTTTAAATACAATATAAGTGCGATTTGACCTCCATTTCACCTCATGGAAAGTGACGTTGATGTCGACGATGGAGCATGCACACCTAAATAATGCCTATTCATTCTCGCCTGGAAAAGGCCCGAGTTATAACGTTCAGGGAACTAGTCTGCAGGCAGGAAATGCCAGTCCATAGCCGTTCGCCATATGAATGTGGAAGCGTAAGGCATCGAGTCTTTGCACGGTTGTCAGTTTAATCCAAAGGGGCCAGTTGGTATGCACAGAGCCATCCCGAAGGTGGCGACAATACTCCATGCACGACCGGACTTGTGCTTGGTACAGCTGAAGCAACTGCTTTTTTCTTTGAAAAATGTAAATTGCGCATGTTTTGCTTTACAATAAAACTGAAACCAAATAAGATGTACAAAAACCGATTAGTGGGGGTTGTAGATCTCGTGTTGCTGAACTCAGACATATTAATAACTTAGTTTCTTTAAAAATTACGCTGTTTACGATAAGAACGGTAGTATAATTGATTCTTACGTTATGTAATTAAACTTTTCTACAATTAATATTTTTGTAAAGAATCGGAGTCTGTAATCGGAGTACTTGAAAATTTGCGTAATTGCCTGAATACAAGAATGAAATTATTTCGTAATTAATCTTTCGCAGTTCTACATTTTATAGCGTTCAAATTACAAAATTGGAAGCAAGTACAAATGAAATTCACAACCCCACAATTCAAATTCCTCTGAATCTTAAAGATAAAACAAGAAAATTGGAGTTAGAATTGGTAACATAGGATTCTTATTAGTTCATTGACGCAAAAATTAATACGCCCGGCGGGACATCTTTTAAATCGCTAAAAGCTTTAACATCTATCCCCTTTTATCAGAACGATTGTACAAAACCACTCAACCCTTTTAAACCCCAATCCGAAGAGCGTCCGGTCGTTAGCAGACATTAATGGGATACACCCGGTTATTCTCCCGTGAAAATAACAAGTAACAAGCTTTTTGGAGACGAACATCTTTTGTTTCTAAAACAACATTGCCACAAGAATTATGCAATTTAAGATGGTTTTTATTTCTTTCCAATGTAAACTTTGTTCAAGTAGGCGCTCTTTTGTTTTTTCACAATTAAGTGCATGTATTTAAAACTTCGCGACCTTGGGGTGAAAAACAGGGAAATACGTTGGAAGGATGACATAAAGAAAGTGGCCGGGTTGAATTGGAACAGCACAGAACCGAGAGAAGTGGCTGAAACTGAAGGAGGCCTACATATAGTTGAGAACGGCTAGAAATAAGAAAAGAGATGTATTTAAAACTTCAACGGTATGCAGAGAAACACATTCGACACAAAAGTAGATAAGACTTTAGATTAAAGAAACAACTAACAATGAATCAATATCGTCTATTACGTGACGTCATTCCGTTATCCATATTATACTTGTTATACTTCGTTTTTGGGTAGAGATTGGTTTATTTTTTTTATGATATCAAGTGACGAGATGAACAAGTCGTGAGCTTGGTGGAAAAAGTGACACGCCTGTTCATAACGGTTCCAGAGTCATTCAGAGCTTTGAATCATGAAGATCTGAGGGGCAGTGCCAATGTGCCCGTCACTCGGAGTCGTAAATTGCCTGCAATTTCACCAACACTGTTAGGAACACGAGTTAATATTAATGATTATTTTAATTATGTACGTACTGACAATGTCACTATATTTGTTTTACTATTAGAGATTTGTATTTGTAATTGACGATACATCCATACACGGTAAGTCCAAATTTTTTACCTTTTTTCCACGTGCCAAATTATACCCCTTTCAGCACGAGAAAATTGTTTTTTGTAATTGGATTTGAAGTTGCATTTTTTTAAGCATTTATGCCATTAGTTAAAGGAAAAAAATACAAAAAAATTACTCTCCCAAAGCCCCTTGAAACCCCCCCCCCCCCCGCACGATCATGGCATCCCGTCATGAACCTTACCAGAGCGTTAGCGTTTTTTTTTTCTATTACTTAATAACATTTTTGAATAAAAGGCGATTAATAAAGCAACAAAATCAATTATATTATTGAAACTTGAAGTTTATCACGTTTCACATAAAATATAACAAAATATGAACTTATTATTAATTATTAATTAACAACGCAAAATACTAACTATTCGAGATCTTTTTCGTCGAGAAAATAATCAAAGAGTGGACGGCAAGTAACTATTTTATCACAGGCATAGTAATAGTTTACGCATTGGTTTGTCCCATATTTACAAACACAGACTACGTCAAGTTTAGGGATACTTAATTTTAACTCAAATATGTAAGCGCTTTTGCTTGAAAAGAATAATGTTGGAGTAACATAAAATTAGCATTAATAATAAATTTTTCAACAATTGTCACGACATGATGTTGTTGTCTTTGTTATAAACACAGTTAAGTGCGAAACATTTTAAAATAAAATTTATTGGTCTCAAAGTTAAATAAGTATCCATTTTCTAAATGACATTTATGCCTATTGGTGCAACGCCGTTTAGTATGCATTCTTATTAATACAGTTTCTTAATTGTTATGTCTTTTAACCCTATGTTTATTTGAATATCCTTTTTTTATTATTAACGTTTTTGTTCATAAAATATACGGTTGTTATTACCTACCACAATTGATCCCCACCATCATATGACATTTGCCTCCACTTTCTTGATCTATGTGATGACGGTGCGTCAGCCGAACGACTTCGCCTTTCTGATCGTGACCTTTCTCGAACAGAAGTATGGCTTGGAATAGATAATGATCGACCACGACTTTGGTGAACATCACGGGCACTTGAACGGGTACTGTTAGAAGATCGACCTAGACTGTATGATAGAAGTAACTGTGGACAATTCGGAACCCTCGAAAAAACGACTGGTCTGGGCTGGTTCCTCCGCCAGTGATACGCCTTTGCTTTGAACTTGGGTATCGACTCGCCGGGGTTTGTGGTTAGCTGCAGTGACGGACATGTTTGTCTGCCCCGGTTGGGTGTGACTGAGGCGTCTGTTTGAAGCCTGTAGCGAGGAGACACGTGAGTTACCCTTTAAGTTGGAAGCTATGTCCGGACATTGTCGCAGGACTGGCATCTCCGGCACTAGTAAGCCTGGAGAGCTGGTAAATGATAAGCTAGATATCCTCCGGTCCCTCCAGCCGCTTAGGTTATTGGGAACTGGAGAAACGTCGTGCCTTACAGCTCCACCACCAATGAGGAGATTTGGTAATGGATTCCGAGTCAACGGCTTAGCGGTGGCAACCGCTAGTTGTGCAATGCGCAACGCGAAGTGAGCTTTCCTACAGCTCCGGTACCTATTTGGAAAATAAGAAGGGCACTGTACGTGCACCTGGGGCGGCTCACCCGAGGTACTAGCCTCTCGAAGAACTGGATGAAGTCAAGTGACAGAGGTCTGTGACAACCCTGTATACTGGCTGATCTGGTGTCAGAACCTGAACTTCGAAGTATGCATACAGGTTATAGTGCCCTTCTCGTATACCCTCAAGGTCGGTTGGGAGGGTCGCTATAACCAAAATTAACGTAGAAAGATATGGGGTTGGACAGGGCTGGTGAGAGTTTCCGCTGATCGACTTTCTAGATACAGATACGACTTGATTAGATATACGGTCCTACCACAACTGCGATTACTACCACGACGACTGCTCGGAGACGATATGAGAGCGTTAAATCCAGGTTTAGGTTCGATTTTTTCTGAGCTTATAAAGGAGCTAGAATGTGACAGTGAAGAGTCACTATCACTTTCTATCTCCTGTTCTCAATGTTCAAGGTTAGATTCACCTAACTCCGATTTGTCAACGTTTCCGATGATTTGTGCAACCAAATCGCATGTTAACGTCCCTAAAAGCAAAAAAAATTAAGTAAAAAAAAACTAATCTAGTCATTTCCATCCTGACAAGCACGATCGTGTTTTATGACTTTATGACTGAATAAAAACCAAAATTTGTAACAATGCGCTTGTTTAATTATTTTTTTTGTAAAATATAACATATACTTAATATGAAAATACACCATTAGGTCAGAAAACACGAAATGATGAAATTTAAAAAAATCTTACTTTTCTACCTGCCATCCGATACGTACACATACACATCCACACTTGTCGCTCTCGGCACAGGTATGTAACCCTAGAACACGGCCGCACTGCTTAAACAGCGAATATTGATCGAACGCACAAACGATCGGTATTGATCCGACGTGGTAAAGTTGAATACTTTTATACCCACATTTTTTCAAAGTTGAACGCACGATCTTATCATTCTGTGCTGTGAGGGGTAAAATAAAGTAAATCTGCTACAATACGATGTCAGCGACGCGCACCTTTCGTTTTAAATTGTAATTATTGGAATAAACTGAATTTGTTTCGTATTGTGTTCTTAATTCATGTGTGCACCCTTACCGTTCAAAACCGGAACTATTTCTGACGCTAAGCAGCAATGTGAGCGTTACTGGCTAAGCATCAGAAATAGGTATGACGGCAGTAATTTCCCAGAAGAAGTCTATAGAAGCTATAATGCTACTTGGTTAATAAAGATAAGCTCATTATTATAACCGAGCCCATTTACGGTTGTTTGTACGCAATATAGGTTCATAAAACAGTTATTATTCATAGATTTTTGTAAGAAACTATCATTCAGCTTCCCGAAAGTAAGCATAGTGACTGATCGCTCGAAAAACAACCCAAAATGTGTGGTGTATTTGTTATAGCATTCCATCTTTTGGGACACTGACGTAGCGTAATCTATTAGGTGTACCTAGCACTAACGATATTTGAAAAGATTGTGTACATTATCGATTCTATTTCCAGAGATAATGTATAGATTTGTTTAGGATGTCCCTTAGATTTTTTTAGGGAATATTGTTTACATACGGGTTTAGTTTAAAACAACAAATGAAATTTATAGTAAAGTCACTGGTAATTTCTACTGAGCAAACTTAAACTAGTTTACACTAGTTATTGTCAAAAAGATCGTATAACATGAAGAAAAAATATATTCAATTCTATTCTATTTTCAAGTTTCTGGCTTCTCATGAAGAATTTTGCCATTGTCTAGCCAGTCATTGAAGTTATCCTTTTTTTAATGTTTAATTATTTAACACTGCTCTTTAGTCTATTCCAGTTTCTGGAACAATACAAAATAACACGATATACCATCACCAATAGAAATATTTAATAAATAAGTTTGTTATAATTATTAATACAAAGATCGAACACTCAGAAAAAACACTCAGAAAAAATTCCTTCGATCCGGTCGGATTCACTTAGTTGGTATAGCGTCTGGCACGGTATGCAAGAATACGTCGGTTCGAATCCGACCGGATCGAAGGAATTTTTTCTGAGTGTTTTTTCTGAGTGTTCGATCTTTGTATTAATAATTATAACAAACTAGTGGAGTAATTTCACAAAAAATAATTGAATATCAATTCAATAAAAATTTAATTAATAAATAAGTTTTATGATTTAAGTTTGTTAATACTAATAAAATGGGTTATTAACTTCATGAGGGGAGTTACAAAAACAGGTAGACTCATCCGAAGAACAGAGTCCGTTGTGATTATATAGCGAAAAGAGAATAGGTATATTACGAGAATAATTTCGTTATTCAAACTAAGGCCCATGTAAAAATGATTTGGAAATTTATGTACTTTAATTCGTTTCGGAAATATAAAATGAAACAACAGTCGATCGGAAATCGAGCTATCCGTATTTTAAGTTTTCCCAGATGGACCAAAACGAAGCCGGCACACTGCAAAGTCACTGGCAATTTCTACTGACCAAATTTAAACTAGTGTACACTAGTAATTATTATTATTGATACAAAGTTCGAATGACACAAAGGAAAATTCCTTCAATCTGCCCGGACTCGAACGAGTGTCTATTGTCATACCAGGTCTATCGCTCTTAGTTCATAGCTTATATATATAGCTTAGCTACAGACCGAGTCAGCAGATCTTATGAATTTGTTTATGTGTTGGTACAGACTATTTATTTATTAAAGGTTTTCTATTCTATTATTAAATTATATTATATTAGGTTTAAACGGTTTTTTTCGCCGTCAGCACACCAGTGAGAAACTTATGGAATTACTCAGCAAGGTACCTATGCAGTGACGATCATATTATTATTATCCCTTTATATTTATAATTGTTATAAAATTATACGGATCTTTGTATTGTTGTAACTGCCTTTGTGACCGAACGGTTACCATGCCGGACTGCCACATGGAGGTTCCAGGTTCGATTCCCGGACCGGTAGAAATATTTGTATGGCCTACATGTATTTCTCTCGTGAGTGTGAGTGTAATTTGTGGTTGACTATGTGGGTGTCCATGGCACCCGCGACACAGGGTTTCCCTAATGCGGGGCTATGTTGAGTGTGTGCGCTATTATTATAATTATTATTATTAGTTAAAACGGCTTTTTTGCTGGGCGAGTGCAGAAATTTCATAAGTTTCTCGCAATTGGTCTTGACTATAATAAGCACATAGAGAAATTTGAAAAATGTGCTGACTCTTTCTGTAACTCCGTTGTTAAGAGCGGTGGCTCTGGCATGACAACATTAGCTAGTTCGAGACCGGTCAAATCGAAGGGGTTTATCTTTGTGTCGTTTATACTTGTTCAAAAATGTCGGTTTTATAAAGTTTGAAATCTTTGGTAAATTACTTACATTGAGAACGTTTTTAAAATTGAACTACTTCACATTTGTTTACAAAAAGATTTGTTTTTATAAAACTAATAGATACGAGAATTAAGGTATTGTTTTTTTTTATATTTGTATATCAAAACACGGGACTTTGGCCACAACATTGAATATAATCATTTTTTCCTATAGACAGATTCAAACTAATATTATTTATTAAATTCGAAAATAACTCTATTACATTTTCACGCCTACACCGCCGAATCAATTTTAACGAATTTTAGTATTCAGATAGATGATACCTAGGAGACGAACATAGGCTACTTTTTGTTACAAAACTAAATCTTTAAGGGGGTGAAATAGAAGATGAAAGTTTCTTCTGAAGATGAAAGTTATTCTACGCAGACAAAGTCGCGGGCACCAGCCAGTATTACCACAGAAGACCTGCAAAATCATTTGACTTAGTCAATGGTGTAATTAAATTTAGGCTGACATTTATAAAATGATGTCTTACTTCGAATAAGTAAAAATAGTGATTTAGGCAAAATTTTCGTATTTACAAAATAAACTTTGCCTAAATTTAAGCAAAAAATGGAACCAAACTTTGAGTTTACTTTCGTAAATACGAAAAGCTTGCTTAGCTCACCATGTTTTGCTTCTTCTTATCATATCGATTGCATACACTATAATAATTGCGGCTCAGAACTTTGGTCACGCCATAAGTAGCCGTCATGTTGAACTATGCATGGAATGTGTTGCACCATTAACTACCCTTCACCAGGAACTCTGTAATAATTTGTAAAGTTGCCTGGACGATCGCTGTCTAGCGATAAGGCATCCGATTGTACCTTTCACTATATTTTGTTTGTGTCACTGTTTTTTTTTGTACCATAAAGCTTATTCTATTCTATTCTACTTTTTATTTACTTATGTCAGACAATCAACGGCATTTCTTAAATTATAATATTCCAAAATAAATTATATTTGTTTGTAAGGCCCACAAGGATTTGCCAATCTTTTCTTCCTTACCCAGGAAAATAAATCGTACACCGTTGCAGGAAAGCTCCTTTCCTGCAGCTCATTGGTTAGTCGAAATCAAAATTCTTTTTATACACTTCAGCCTCAATAATTAAAAAACGAATATTTAAATTAAGCACACGCATTCTTGTCCATTCTTCAAATTTGCAATTCTTTAAGAAATTATGATCATGTTCATGGCATCCAAATTCAATTTCGTTCTGGTCTAACCGTATACCGACATTGATTAATTATGTGTCGTGAACCGTCAATCATGTTCAACGCACACTGTTTACAATATAACGTTACTTGATGGAAATTGCCGATTATTAACCGAAATACACGATCCTGAAATGTGTGTTCAGATTTTTCTTTTAGTCCACATCTAGACGGTACTGTAGCCTAGGGACGCAGTTCAGGTCGCGTAGCGTGAGGTACTTTATAAATACAAACCTAGCTTGGTTGAATTTTCCTAACAAATCCTTAAACATCACTACTAGAAATTCCTAAATGCATCATCAAACTATCTTCAACGTGCACGCTGCTACGACGACGACACAGGCTTGAGCACATCAATATTGATCTCCCATTTAGGACCCTTTCTTTAAACTTTACTTCTTTAATAAATTTTGAGGACCGGAAGTTCCCATTTCATTGCCGTGAACCTGTTCACGGCTAGTTAGGGTTACAACCCTTTCAACTTTCTTTAAACAAACCAGAACAAACACACAAATAACCTTAACAACGACATTTCCTAATATACATATGATATGGCGATATACCATAAGGAGGATTCCTAATAATTAAACAAATATATTTTCCTTGAATGCAGACAGTTCTTGTTCATCTGGGAGAGAGACTACGAACTATGCACACACATAGGACAAAATATCCATCAAATCAAAAAAATAAAAAGTAATATCTATCCAAGTGGGTAGTATCTCCTAGATATCAATGCAACTCTATCTTTTTTATCAAATTTTCGCTTCTGTACCGATTGTATATTACCTATCCATTCGCATATCCATACGCGAATCTATCAAAGCGGCTCGTTTCATAAACTTGCCTTGTAAATTCTCCGCAACACTTACACGAACACGCTTAAAAATGTCACTTTCCGAATTATATTTTATTTTTTTATAATTCGGAAAGTGACATTTTTAAGCGTGTTCGTGTACAAGGCAAGTTTATGAAACGAGCCGCTTTGATAGATTCGCGTATGGATATGCGAATGGATAGGTAATATACAATGCAATACAACGCTGAAGAGATCCCAACGAAGATCCTCTACCATGTGCCCGTGAATACACTTGACGTGGCGTATCCTGCTGCACGATTGGTGCTCGTGGCACTAGGATATTCCGACTGTTTAGACTCGGGTCTAATTATCGGTGTAGAGTCACCCTGTGTTTGCCAACAGTGAGAGTGCTCCTTATGACAATATACTGGCAATTCAATATTTTGTCGACCCACATCGTAACCGTGATTAAATATATCTTCTACTTGCATAATTGTTTTTGTCAACTCCTCTTTCGACAAATACAAATTACTAGCCAGCATCCATTGAAAATTGGGTATCAAAGACTTCAAGAAATGTCTAATAAACTGAACATCTTGAATATTCGTTTTCGTCGCTAACTTATCTAAAGTATAAAAATAACTTGTCAGCGATTCGTTAGGCCCCTATCGCTTATAATAAAACTCTCGGGCGTAATCTATCTGTGAGGGAAATTCCTCTTTTAGCTTCTGTGCAATTACATCATACGTCGTGTATGAAGAAAAATACGTTTTGTACCATTGTAGAGCTGGCCCCCCTAAATACAATGCAAACACTGTATCTCTTATGCACATCAGACCAATTATTTAATGAGCTAATGACCTGTAATTGATAAAACTCGTCTACGTCGTTAAATCCAGTAAACCTTTGTGCCGGTACAATACATATTCTCTTCTTGCACTTTTCACTGGTATCAATTATAAAACAATATTAAATAAGTAACAATATAAACTACGACCTTGTGTACGCTTTCCTGGAGGTTTTTCGTAAAAACATATAAAATTTTTTCACATCGGAGTTTTCTTCGTTGGAATTTTTAGCCTAGAGACGTAGCTCAGGTCGCGTAGCGAGAGGTACTTTATAAATACAAACTGGGATTATCTTCATAACTAGATATTTATTGTGTTTTTCACATATTCACTTATGGAGGCTACTTCTAGATCTGCCAAGATGTTCTTCTTTTTTCAATCTTATTTTGTTAAATACATTCTAAATACAAATCTATATTCATTCAGTCAGTACTTCTACTCATAGAATAGAGCCTAGACTACAGTACACAGCTCAGTGCAAGTGTTATATATTGTTGTTGACCACCTCGGTGGCCCAACGACTTGCACTGCGGATGCTGGACTAAGAGGTACCGGGTACGATTCCCAGTAGGACCAATTTGGGAAATGAACTTTTCTAAATCTCTTTTCTTTCTGGTCTGAGTGTTCTGGGTAGTGCCCCAGAGTGAATGAACTGAATGGCCTGGTCTCCCACAGATTTTGAATGGAAAGGGTACTAGTTAACTTACAGGCATATGGGACTTGTCAAGTTATGTCTCAGAATGACGGGCGCTTTGTTCCTCAGATCTTAGCGATTTAAAGCTCCGAGTGGCACTACAACTGTTATAGGTAGGTATGTCGCTTACCACCAGGCGCACAACTTGTTCGTCCCGTCACTTGGTATCATAAAAGTAACAAATAATAATCTCTATCTCCTTTTAATTGTTCCTTTATCGTTCTCTTTTCAAATTTAATTTTAATAACATATGTATAATACTAGTTACATTCATTACATAAATTTAAATCTATAAATTCGTAACGGAACTGACCGCAACTCTAATACTGACGTAACAAAGTTCATTATAGTTAGCACTATTATCACTCCGTAATATAATACCATTGTAGGCAAGTATTACCAGAAGCATTATAACCCAATACGGGGAAATTAGATTTACGCAGCCCTCTGTGGAATTCAATCGAGTTACGTTTTCAACTATGACGTTCACTCCGCATTTTGGGGTTGAAGACATATAGATAAAATTATTTTAGTTTATGATTTATATTTACAATACTATGTTATATGTAATCGAATCACATTATTAATTATCAATTATATATAATTATACGTCATATATAGGTACTATTATTCAAAATTCATCTTCACCCGTTACACATACATAATTTGAAATATTAATGGCGTTCTTTTGCATTTTTGCCATTTGTGTGTTTGTGTTTATTAGTAAATATGTAACTGTAAAAGTCGAAACTACGGTAAAACCTAAGATTTTTTATTTATCAACTTTCAATGATAAAAGTTCAAACATTTTTGTGATTATCGTTCATGTCAAACTTTTACCACAAAGGCACCGTAAATGTTGAAAAAGGGTAAGGGTAAACCTTAAAACAAGTTCGGAAAAGCAAACAAATTCGCTTCTGGCACTCGGCGGTTGCTGCCGCGACACTATATTAACCTAACCTACTGAATGGGATAATTATTTGTTTAATGGGGAAATAATTTGTTTCTATTCAAGAAGATGCTTTAAAATGACTAGTTAGTAAAAATTTATAAATAAAAATACCAAATGAAAATAATTTGAAATGGGTCTATCTGTAGACCTACTTACTAGATCACTTCTCTAGCTCAGTCTTATATGATATATAAAAATATGTAAGGTTTTGATTGATAATTAATTGAAATTAATGATTAAAAGGTACATTGTTTTATTTCCAAAACTAGGTAACGTTTACCAGCCGTCAATGGTAAAACCTAAAATGTATGAAATTGTAATGGTAAAAGCCCGAAAAAATCGTTCCTCTTTTATAAATCCTCACATTTACCAACTCCTGTCGCTAAATCCTAAGATTGACTGGTAAAACCTAAGATTAACTAATATACGGGCTTTTACAGTAACATAGGGGAAAGTATGGGATATTGGACCAGCAACTAAATTGGACCACCGTTATACCCGAAAAAGCACTTTTTTTGTTGTTTTATTGATATAACCCAGCGATTTGCGTCTAACTTCATTGCATATTGGCCATGCTTTCTGTTGTGACATTGAACGTCTGTGTTTTGTTACATGTACCCGTGCTAAGAATGTAGTAAGCATACAGTGTTTATAATTTACTGCATAGAAGTATAATTTATCTACAATCAACTAACATGAAACGATTGCAGGCATATAAAGCATATATTCGCGAATGTTTTTTGTAGTTCGCCATACAAAATAAGCGTAGTCAAGCAATCAATTGTGTTGATAAACACATTTTTATTACTTTTTTGCTTTAATTCTTGGTGAACATTAATAGGCAATAATCAAGCGAGTATTCGCATGTAATGTAACTGCGACTCCCCCAGACGTAGTGGAAATGTTTTCAAGTTTTTACTAAGTTAGGTGCCTGTGAGTGCTCGCAAGTGCATTTGAGTGCCATGGGCTCTCCCGGGCACTCGCGGGCTCTCGCGGGCACTCCTGGCTTTCGCGGGTACTCGCGGGCTCTCAGAAGCACTCACACGCGCGTCCTACTCGTACTACCTCGCACATCACTGGTGGAATCGCAACATAATCGAATTACATTACAGGCGAATGCTCGCCGGTGAAGAAGGTAGTTTGTAATGTAATACTCAAAAACGAATCTTTACAAGCGAATGCTCGCCGGTGAGGGAGGTAGTTTGTAATGTAATGCTCAAAAACGAATCTTTACAAGAGAATGCTCGTCGGTGAGGGAGGTAGTTTATAATGTAATGCTCAAAAACGAATCTTTACAAGCGAATGCTCGTCGGTGAGGGAGGTAGTTTGTAATGTAATGCTCAAAAAATCTTTACAAATTACGAATCTTTACAGAAGAACGTGAGTGAGCGCCCTTAAAGCTCGGAGTGGCACTGCAACTGTTATAGCCTGCACGACTTGTTCTTGGTATCATAAAAAAAAGGTACTTATCAATTAATTTCATATACATGTATGTATACACAAAGCGCAAACATGTTCTGTATTAACACTGTACTGACTTTGATTACTTGATACCTACTTGAGTCACAAAACATGAGGTTTGGTTAATCCATAAACCTCAAATAGTCAAGGTACATGTTCACTACTATATTCTTACTATTCCCATTACGTGAAGTCTTACAAAAACGCATCTGGCTTAATGGCTTCCGGCACAGATTTACTGAGATTATCTGTTCAATAGAATCTAATACACCCCGTAGATTGGATTTGTCACAAGTGTAGCCTATGTGTATGTTCCAAACGAATAGTAGGGTGTAATATATGAACTTAAAAGGATTTTGTGATATCGTTAGAATGGTGTGATGAAAATTTGTAGAATGAGGGGAGTTCTGCCGATGTATCAGCACGTAATTAAATGCTAAATATTAATGCTTCCCGGTCTATTAATATTGCAGTACCTACCTATATTCCAACTAACCTTAAAAAGTTCCGGCGTACAAGTTATTTAAGAAACGCAAAAAAAATTGTTTTGTGTTTCTCACACAATTTTTTTTTATGTTCCAGGAGTTTGTTATATTCAATCCGTCACTCATCCTAGAGATATACGGTGTCACAACGATTTTGGTACTGTAGGGTACTACAGCCATACAGTAGTGTCACTACGGCGCAGCTACGTTTTCATCCACCATATAAATATTTAAATATGTTAAAAATATACCAAAATCGATACTAACACGTGTGTGTTTAGGATGATGACGGGCTAATACAAAGATCGAACACAAAGAAAAATTTCTTTGATCTGAGAGAACTAGGACCTACGTCTGTATGCCAAACTAGGGCCACCACTTTACCATCTGAGCTACAGACCGAGTCAGCAGACTTAATGAATTTCTCTAAGTATTTCTTACTGATTTTTTCTATTGGTTTTTTTCAACTTTTACCGCGATAAAAAAATAGCGACACCCGTAAGAGATCTATGATCTATTTAGCCAACAGTTGCACGTTCGAAGTCTTGTTAAATTAAAGGCATTTTTCCATGTATTCGATATTTGTATCAATAATTATAACAAACTAGTGAAGTAATTCCACAAAAAAAAAATAAACATCATGGTAGTAACACATCATGATATTCAATCAAAATCAAATATATTTTAAGAAGAAGTTTTTTTTAACGCACAGACTCAACATAGCCCCGCACTAGGAAAACCCTGTGTCACGGGTGCTATGGACAGACACATAGACAACCACAAATTACACCCAAACTCATGAGAGAAATAAATGTAGGTCATACAAACATTTCTCCCGGCTCGGGAATCGAATTTGAGACCTCTGTGTGGCAGTCCGGCATGGTAACCGTTCTCTATTATTAGTATTCGTTATCTTTGCGATTTAAAGCCTTGTAACACTGTAATAGTTATACGTTGGCGTATTTTTTACTACTAGGCGCATGACTAGTTGGCCCCGTCATTTAATATCATAAATAACTAACATTAAATATCCACTCGCGACAATAAACAAGTACAATCTAGGTAACATGATTTTCGGCCGTGTGTAATCTGTACGTGACTTGGGAGTAAGATTCAATTGGGAACTCGAATGTAATGACCATGCTTTTGATTTGTTTTCCTACACGGAAAAGTCTCAGCTCTAATAAATATCAACCTAAGTTTTTCGAACATAGTGAGGAAATAATAAAAAAAAATATAACGCCTTATAGAAGGCGTTATATTTTATAGAAAAGTAAATTAAAAACCAGGTTGAAATTTCCAAAGCCATACTTTATAATTCAATTTTTTTTAACCGACTTCAAAAAAGGAGGAGGTTCTCAATTCGACTGTATGTTTTTTTTGTATGTATGTTACGCGATAATTCCGGTATATGTGAACCGATTTTCGTGATTCTTTTTTGTTGAAATGTGGGTACCTCCATAGTGGTCCCATTTCATTTTGAAGAAAATCATCCACCCCTAAGAGTTGCTTTTCACGCATGAAGATTAATTTTTATAAATAGCGCCTAAATTTTACTACAACGAGCAATTATTTTAATGATTGATTTTGCTATTCTCCAATTCAAGGCATTTTTCTCTCTCACTATACTTTGAGTAGTGAGAACTGATTTTTATTATCTCCAGTGCCAAGTCCCGTATAGTGACAAACTAGGGGATGAATCTGGGTTTGCGTACTTTCCGGTAACGGATTTCAATAAAACTGGGTAATTATATGTAATTCCACGCACTTTTGAGGTCGGTTTATTTAGTATTCTGTACTGATTATGATACCAAGTGACGGAACAAAAAATCGTGCGTCTGGTGGTAAGCGCCACCAGACGCACGACGTAACATAACAGTTGCAATGCCGGGCTGAAGTTTAAATCCCAAAGATCGGAGGGGCACTGTCACTGCACTCGTCACCCTGAGACATAAGTCGACAAGTCCCATGTGTCTGTAATTTCACCAGCACCCTTACCCTTCCAAACCGGAACACAGTAATGCTGACATTATTACTTGGCGGTAACTTGGTGTCTTGTATTTGGAATCCGTAACTTACTGTACAATCACTTGCTTAAATGTATCCAGATACTGTAATTCAAATTCGATGAACGTAAGAAATTCTTTGGAATCTTTGAAAGACTTGACTTTTCCGGCTTCACCGCAAAACAGCGCAATAAGGCGTTCACATCTCGTTACAAAAAGCTGAGTGGATACCATTTTAGTTAACATTAAATATAATAGTTTTCAAGTGAAATCTAAACATTGATTTATCACTACAACTCATGTATAAAACATATTCCCCTGAAAATAAATATTTACTGTATTTAGTACATTTTAAATTCTGTACTACATTATTATCTCCAAAGTGCGTGCTACACAGATATGTACCTTATTGTTGCGAGCTAAGTTACACTTTGCATTGCCCATGGCGGCACAAGCTGCCGACGACATCGACAGGTGCGCTGCGCTGCGACGCGCGGCCTTACATTTTGTTATTTTGCATTCGAAGAAATATCAACTATATACTGTACGGAATATATTTTATATTATATTGCGTTTTACAAAGTGGGCGCTATATACCGCTCACTGACGCGTGCTGCAGCTTCTTTTTCATTTGTATGTTTAAAGAAATGTTACCTTATCTAGCAGAGCATAAAGTTTACTACTACCTACGACCCTGATTCTCGTTTAACTTTTGCATACAAAACTTCAAATTCCAAACCCTCAAATAATGAACGGATTTGTAACTGTTTAATTGCAATATATTTTTTTCCCGTAACACGGAAAGAGAAAATGGAGACAAGCCATTGTTATCTTAGGACCTATAGAAATTACCGAGCTACCCGTTATATTATCTTGTCAAAATATTTGTTTTTAATCTATTTGACTTGTTCACGTAGCAAATTGATATGGGTCCTTTGTCTCCTATAAGACTTTCTCTTGGGAAAACACTCGGGGTGTTTTTCCTCTTGGATCGAGGACTGAAATGTAAATTGGGTCCTGTTGTAATTTTTTGTACAAATACCTAAAGAGTGATTTCATACATGTCGATCAACATGTAAGGGGATTTTAAGAATGGGTTAATTCTTGTATTAAACCATTGCGTATAAATATACTTTTCAAGTATATGTAACTCGAAAGTGATATTTTGGTGCATTTAACTGTGGAGTGACACATATAATATTGTTGAAATGAAGCATTTTAATCGGATGTAAATCGCGTATGTTTGTTTTATTAAAATTTCAGGGCCTTTGCAGGTCCTATGGTCATGAGTAGTCATGACTGACCGAGATAGTAAAGTCATTATACAGTTATGAGCAATATTAAAGCAAATCACCCTACTTTTCACAAATTTACAAAAGTTTTTAAAGAATATTCCAGTTTACGCTCCATACGTTTTGCAAAATATTGTATGTAGCAATATGAAATATAAAATATAAAATTAATGAATTAAAAGAATTTTTTTAAATAAAATAAAGTATATTTATAAATAGTACTGATATCTTCCGTCGCGTGATTTATATGAAAAAATAAATATACGCAATTTAGATACGAATAAATTGTGTCATTTCCATATCTACTTTTGTTTATATAAAAATTGACCTATAATAACTAGAAAGATGCTATCAAAGAACCTTGGTCAGTATAACTTAATGACACAGCAAAAAACATATAACAAAAGCGCAACTACGCTTACGTAACAGTAGTCGTAAAAAAATTAAAATCATTTAGGTGTTACCCGAAAAGCGGGCGCTAAAACCCTTCATTAAAATAATTCATTTCATTAGCTCTCGTAGACACGCAAGGCTGTTTTTAAAATTTAATTACTGACTTGATGTTTCGACTTTATTAAAATACAATGATATTTCAGATAAAAGCTTAACGGTAGCCGTTAACAGCAGAGAACGACAAGGTCCAATGAGTAATAAGAAATTTAATTATGAACCTGAACAGTTGTGAGAAATTATTTTAAGACATTTAAACATGAAGTCAGACAACTAAAGTAGCAGGCCGAACATGTCTCCAGGGGGAATGATGGCGGATGGACGAACGACTTGAGAAAGGTGGCAGAGGCTGAATGCGGGCGGCACAGGACCTGGAGAGTTGGCGTACTCAAGGGAAGCTGTGTACATCCACATGTGTGTAAGCTGATGATGAAATAGAAGCCGAACAGTAGTCATGTGTCACTCATGTGCCAAGTTTTGTGAATGTCGTTCTGTTTGTAACGTAGACGCAATCATCTAAGTGTATAAATCAAGTTCAACAATCAGAGTTATTATATACAAATTGTCAAAATCCAGAATCAAACTTTGGTTCACCCGATGTATGCAATAATGATTAAGGTGTCTATAAACTTCAAAACGTCATTTTCTTCCTATATCACGCGGTTGCACAAAGGCTGCAAAACAAATTAGGCATTAAAATAATAAAATAAGATTTTAAGTATTTTTTTTTTTTTACCACAAATTGTCTGTTTTTCATGTTTTAGCATTTCATTTTCGTTTCAGTTTACGCTAAATTAGTTCGTATTCGTGAAATTGTGGATTTTTGTTTTTTTTTTTTTGATTTATCACATTGTTTATTTAAAATAAATTTATTAAATAAGGTCAAGTGAGCCAAGAGTAGTTTAGGTTATTGCTACTTCAATTAAAATTTGTTAGATCTTAAAAGAATACATGTTCTATTAAAATAATAGACAGTAAAAACAATAATACACGATGTGACAAAAAGATTCAATGTCAATTGGGAATACGCGCAATTACTGGGATAAATACTTTGTTTCAATGACGACATACATATTTACTGACAATTTACATATTTTGTTCATTTCAAGATTTTTTGTTACCCTCTGTAGATGTAACGAACGGCAAATACTGTGAGTGTGTGTGTGTTACACTATATAAGTCAGTCCGCTCCCCAAATAAGCGCATTTAAAAGTTCCCCTCTCCGTATCACTACCTAAGACGCGAACTAGTTAATCCTGTCACATTATCATTATTCTTGCCATACCAGTGTAGTTTTAACTCAACGGCTGGGAATATTGCTTCCAATATTCTCTCTCATTGTGCCGTGAATTAAGTTGAAGGGAATTTTTCGTCTCTTGTGAGGACAATAATAGACCAGGAGAAATCGTTCATCATCACACAGCCCTGTCAATTATCTCAATTACAGATCATGGGATACTCACTTGTTCCGGATGCTCTTTTTTGTTTTCTTTATTCCTTACATTGTTTAGTCAGTAAGACAACTTTAAGGGCATTGGAAATATTTCTTCCGCCTCTCCGAACCACCACCTAAGGCGCAACACAGCATATCCAATCATACCGTCCATAAGCGATGTAAATGTAACTTTATAACTTAATGATTCCGAAACAAATTTGAAACAAAGACAATGTTTAAAACGCAAAGCTACTAACACAAATCTGGTGCCACTGTAGTGCTTCGCCAAGTCGAGCAAGCCCGGGCAAACGTTGAAGCCTTTTAAAGCAATTCAGGGGATTTTTCAGTCATCATATTCATGTATGGACCAAAAACCATCTTTCCATCAAGTGAGATTGTGATCGAAATGCCCATCTTCATATTAGAATCTACATATTTTGTTTAGTTGGTAGCTATAAAATATTCTTCATAAATTTTATTTAGTAATTTGTTGAATGACCAGACAAGAGAGAAAAATAACTATTTTGACTCCACAAGCTTTTTCACCACTTCATCACGGCGGCAGAGTAGCGAGACTTAGCTTTTCTTTTATATTTTGATACTTTTGAAAGGATACCATATGTGGCAGACAGACAAAGTCAAAAGATAGTATTAGAGTAAATTGTTCGTGATTTTTTGTTATGATGGTCGTAAAAAGTCATGTTTTTACTGGTCAATTTAGTATTGTTTACATTTATTACTAAGTGTCAACATGTTATTGTTCGAAGCAAATATATTGACCTAGTACTGACCTAATTTAAAATTATGGCTATGTTACATTGATATGGAATGTTGCATATCTACTTAGAAGTATTAAAATGTTCCAACTGACTGAGTATTCGTTGATATGCACGGAAAAAAGAGCAATGGAAGTGCCTTAAACCTCGATTTCTACCAGGAACCGCTGTCGATAAGACTCACACATTCATAATTTTAAACAGCATGAAATCTTTATAATCATTGGTCGCAGTTTCTAATTTAGAAAAGAAATAACAAATTCTGAATTGTTAAACGTTATATATAATTTAAACTCTACCCTGTTGGCATATCGTTGAAAATTCAATATCTATTATTGCAAGACACGTTTTGATTTAAATTTTATATTGAAAATTCAATGTGCTGCCATCTAACGGTAAATAACTGAACGACGACGAATTCGAGATGTTTACTTAGTTTTAAAAAAAAAGATAAAAAACATATAGCAGCAGTACAAGGTTTACTGTTGTTTCTTGTAAAAAAAAATTATGAATAGGAAATTGAAAAATTATTAAAATAAAATAATATAAAACGCCACGTTTGAGAGATCTATGCCATAGATCTCTCACGGGTGGCGCTACGGCAAAAAAGTCGTTAAAACCAGAAACATCTGTAACAAACACATAGAAAAAATATAAGGTCTACCAACTCGATAATTGTAGCTCAGTTGGTAGAGTGGTCGCCCTGCACCACATTTCTGCTAATTTTCTTGGAACCACTGGGTCATTAAAATCGAATTAAGACTCCACTGAAATTACAACAATATTTGTTATACTGCTAAAATCTAGTTGCAATGGCAGATGAGTTTCAATAAAGTGTCAGTGGAATGGCAGAGATGGCATTCTTTTATTTAATCACTAACAATCGACGTCGCCTTACTAAAACTACCGTGATTTTTTTGTTTAATGTGAACTGTGGGAGCCTGGCATAACCTTTCTAAAAACAATCTTATTTCAATGTAAGCTTAAAGCAAGCTTATAGCAATATTACTCGTATTCGTACCATGACGAACCTGTCAACCAAGTAATGTATTATTGCAACAGTGATTAAGTACAAATGATTTCCCAATATTGTCTTTTCCTTACTAAAAATAGGAAAGGGATAACGCTATGTGAACTACATAATGCCATCTCTTTATTTTTTGATGTTCCGAATCATCTTATCGTAGTATAATGTTTGAGTACTTAATGTTATTTACATTCAGAGAATTTTGACTGTTAAGAAAAGAAAAGTATGTAATAATAAAATCTATTAAAATTACGTTATTTTCAATAATTATTCCGCATTTTCATGAAGAAAAATAAATAAAACAAGCTGAGTCTTGATAGTCACCTTGTGAGTTCGGAACTATAGTCTAGTGTCAACTGTAAGTTTCGCCAAGGAGCAGTAAATGTCGCTGTTACTATTTTGCGAAATAAACATCGCGTATTTTTATTTAACGATAAAATATTTACTTTGTGCTATTAAATAAAAAAATAAACAAAATATTCGAGACATATACATATGTAAATAAATAAATTCAACTTAATTTTTAATCATTACAAATCAATATTAAGACAATAAAATTGAAAATAATATTGTTTCCATTGCATCCGTGTAACTATTTTAAGATTGCTAAATTTGGCAAAACAGCAATATTACTTTAATGGCAAAGTCGCAACATAGTACGAACTGAGTGAATGAATAGTCACAAACATTTAACATTACAATAAGCTTACTTTAAGCGCGTTATGGTATGAAAAGTCATATTGTTTTAAGAGGTTGTGGTAGGCCCCCTGGCGTTAAGCGACGATGTGACCGACGATGGGACGAGTTTCTCTAAAAAATGCCTATTCACTCTAGCCTTGAACAGCCCCAAATTGTACTTTTCGGGAAACACGGATGCCGGAAGAGTATTCCATTCCTTTGCCGTACGCATCAGAAAGGAGGTAGCAAAGCGCTTAGTGCGAATTGGCGGTATATCAACGACATAATGACGGAGTGTTCCAGATGTTCTAGTCGACCGAAGGAGGAACGGTGAGTGTGGAACTAAATTGAAAATTTTCCAGCGCACACACACAACTTTTAGCGGAAATGCCAATCGTACTAAAATTCTGCCACTGACACTCTCCCGACTCACAACTGAGATGATTTAAACTTAGCAGATCCTTTTGGCAGATTGCGTCTGTCCTGTCCTGTCAGATCGAAGGAATTTTTCTTTGTGTTAAATCTTTGTATTAATAATTATAACAAATATATATATATATACATTAATATATTGTTGTAATGCATTAATATCGGCGCCTCTATTGACTAATTTTTTAAAGTGAACCGATTCATATCGTCTTGTTGTCCATTCTAAATAAAGAAAAGCCTTTCAGTGTTATTGGTTTAATATCATCAGTCAATCGCAAAAGGTTTTTTTAAGGTTCAATTTATAACATTAACCTCGAGTCATTCTCTGAATCTCTCCGATTGAACCCTTGAACAGTACACCTCCTTTAGAGTCACCCAATTTGTTTGTATTCTTTAAACATGAATATGTCTCTCATCAGTTCGCTATTTCAATGAAAAGTCAACCTTACAGTTTCAGGCGGAAGGTTTAGACTACTAGCGATCGCATACATGCGATTAATTTAAGTAAGTACTGTACTATATTCGCGCTATTTCTCATTGCCAACTATTCTCCAGTTTTCTAAGTACTTTCTATAATAGTTTTTTAATACCAAGTGACGAGACGAACAAGTAGTCCGCCTAGTGGTAAGCGCCTGTCCATAACAGTAGCAGCGTCAATCAGAACTTTAAATTGTAATGATTTTAGGGGCACTGCCACTGCCCGTCACCCTGAGCCATAGGTTGACAAGTCCCATGTGCCTGTAATTTCACCAGCACCCTTACTCTTCCAAACCAGTAATATTCATATTACTGCTTGGCGGCAGAAATAGGTAAGGTAGCAGTACTTCCCTGGACGAACTCTAAGGAACTCTACTGCTACTTAATAATATTATATTCAATATTCAAATTATCAGTAGTTTTTCTCGATCGTTTGAAAAAAAAAACATGGTAAGCGTATTACCTACTCAGTTAAAAATGTACCATAAGGGAGTTACCACATTAATCACGCGGAATCGCTTTAAGCTGATCAGAATAAGCTTCATGTCCATGAAAAAAGAGCGAAAAAGACGTTTCGCGTTTCGTTCCTGTTCGGACCGCGCTGATGCTAAAGGCACAACGTCTTTTGCGCATAAAGTTGTTCCTGACCGGGTTAATGCGCCTTCGGACCAATCATACCATTGAATTATACCTGTAATGGTATAGGTGGCACTGAGTTGAATTGAATTTTAAATGTCTTTATTTAGACATAAAAATGCAATTACAAAAATGAACCAATTCCAAATTTGTAATAATACATGAAGTTAATCGTTACTTAAGCTGACTCACCTTTTCGAACACTTAAACGTGATAAATAAATGATATTTTATTGTGAGGATATTTAAATACTTATTTGTTTAGTGACGTGAATTTTACTTCTGTGTACTGCTTTTGTGTGAGTAATGCCTATAATAAGAATGAGAGGATACCTAGAAAGCGACCCAGTCGAAATACATATTTGTGTAAGAACACATGAAACAATAGTACTATTGCGTGATCGCACAATTTAAATTACGGTTAAATATTTAATTACTTTCTTACTGATATTTGCTGACGGTGGGTATCCGGACAAGAATTTGAGACGATCGATCACCGCTGGGACGATCCCAGTTTATCTCAGTTATACCATTATTATTTATAATCTTTTTTTTTTTTTTTTATTGTGACTCGGCAAAATGACTGCACCGCGCCTGATGGAAAGTGCGAATACAGTCCAGAGATGAGAGTAACGGATGGAAAACACAAATATCTTCACTCCGTCACTATCATTTTGCCGGTCTGGCCAAATCCAATGGTATAAATGGGATTAACTAGTGCCACCTATACTATTACAGATATAACACACAGACAGGTTAGTACCACTTATACTATTAATGATATAACTGGTCCGAAGGCTTTAATGCGATTCCTCATCGATAAATGTGTGTGTTCTCCCTTAACGTTTAGTCTAAGGCTGTCATTTGAATTTGAGTTTTTCATTAATAATTACTTTAACCTGTTTAATAAAAATAGTGATGTGCTGTGTTATGTAGAATAACTTGTTTTTCAAGCAAATTTTATTATTCAATGATAAAACTATTTTTCTTACAAAAGGTGGGAATTATTTAATTCATACACAGAACTATTATTTCATGTTATATAGCTACACTCCTGAGATGAGGCATATATACCTGATTTATTTGCGATGAAGTGACTGCCTCATCTTTCAACACACGTAGGAACCTGGATCTACCAATTTATTAAGGTAATTCTTCTCAAACATTCTCAAAATGTTACTCCAGTTTTCCAGAGAATTTCCACGGTAATATAAGCCGATCGGCAAATCGGCCTTTTCCCCGAAGTGGTATTAAAAGGTTGCCGATGTGAAAAGAGCCGCGGACTAAACGAGTCGATGAGTTTAATAAATACCTCTAGTTCATACGTTAACTTTACGAAGAATTAAGATTAATAAAGTAATATATTATAACTATGCTTATAATTTTGTGGGTATGAAGGTTATCTGGAATATGTTTAAAATTAAACCAAAAGGTTCGATACTTATTCCATTATTTCGGGTCGATAAAAAAATACAAGAATTTTTGAGGATACCCGACACTGACATAGGGCACGCCACAAACACTATACAACGCGCGGTAAAAACTTATTTACCGAACTACTACTACGTGCAGCAGGCGCTGTCTGCTCACGCGCAAATGTATGCGTGAAGTGGTAATATTATCTATCACTTTCTTGTACTATTTATTCTTAACTTAACGTGCACAGTGACTTAGTAAGAACTAACGAATGTATTGTATATGTAAATAATGTAATCATTACGTATAATAATGATTTTATTAGTTGAACACTAAAATAGCAGTTAAATATAGTCAAATTCGTAGTTTAAACAAAAGACTTAACATAATAGGTGAATAAACACTACCATAAATTACATACACTGAAATAACTTCTTTTAAATGTCTATGACTCAATAATCTGTTATGAAATCGCATTATACAAGTATTCAAAATTCAAAATCTAATTAAAAGGTTTTTTAAGAAAGAAACTTTCTTTAAATGATTATCACTAATTTCAGGTTTCTTACCACGGTACGTTCTTTTTATTTTCCCGATATTTTGGAACGGTTGCACGCTCCATGGTCACGGGTTGACTGGACGGCCGCAGATGACAGCTTTAAGAGCAGATATATCTGTCTACCCTCTTGCGCTGTCGACGACTACTACGTCTATCGCGATTTGTTTCTTTGTCCCATTTAGATGAATAAACAGTCGAAGACATCATTTTAAAGGTTTTTTAACCAACTTCAAATAAAGGCGTATTAAGTAAGGAGTAAAGTATTTTTTTTATGTATGTTATGCGATAACTAATTTATGAACCGAGTTTGATGACTCTTCTTTGTTGGAAAGAAGTTGTCACAGTACTGATCCCATTTGAACCAGGGCAATGCGACGCAGCGATGCATTAAAAGGAACAGTGCAATATAATTTTTATTTTCTACAAGATAAGATTACATTTCTTTAAACACAAAATGAAAAATAATATAGCAACCGGCCGGCGAACGGCGAGCCGAGCGGCTACGCAAAATGCTATACATACTTATAATAATAATAAAACATTCAGTACTGTGGTGCTAATATAAATAAAGTATAAATTTCTGTTTTCCTAAATGCACAATAACAAAAGACTAACTGTTAAAATAAATAATAAAGAAATATAATGTGTACCAATACGTATACAAATATACCTAAATGTGTCAATATTGAATATTTCATAATTTCCAAACCAAAATAATCAAAAAAAGTATTTAAAAAGCGACAGAGGGTGTAATTACGTCTTATATAAGTCACCTCGGTCACTGCGATTGCCATAATTTTGCCTAATTACGTAGTTAATTCTCGTTATTGTCCGAAAATTACGCTTTAAAATTATGAATATGAGTGTCTAGATTGTCGTAAAAGATCGTGATAATTTAATTAATTCTTTAAATAAATATAATTTTAAATGGAGAGGACAGTTCAGCAAAAGCGGTCCATACAAACAGTGCTGGATACAAACAAAGTTGGATCCTTATTTGGACACTAACTACTTAAAGTCAGATTAACTGCCTCCGTGGCCGAATGGCTACCATGCCGGACTGCCACGCAGAGGTCCCATGTTCGATTCTTGAGCAAGAAATATTTGTATGACCTACATTTATTTCTCTCGTGAGTTTGGGTGTGATTTGTGGTTATCTATGTGTGTCCATGGCAACCGCGACACAGGGTTTCCCGAGTGCGGGGCTATGTTGAGTGTGTGCTTTATATGTGCGTTACAAAGTTAGTGTTATTTCATGGACGACTCAAAACCTAATATCTATCGGCGTATAATATTAGTTTCTCATTAAATTACGTAGTTATAAAATTAAACTGACTGAAAAATGTCATGATTTTCGACTGAAAAGAGCCTAACTTTATGAAAATAACATTTCTATAACTTAATTAAAAACATTGCGACGTGCCGAGTATTTCTCGACAAAGAGTGACATCACAGCTTTATCGACCCGCTGTCCCCAAAAGAGACTGTAAATAATGACAATGGATTACACTGTTTTCCCTTTTTATTAACAGGCACCAGATTAGGGTAACAAAAACGCAATGCCGTTGTTTTTGCACCAAAGCCATGGTTGAATTTCCATTAACATTTACGGTTGAGTGAATCAGAGTTGGTAAAGACTTTTTTCAATTTTTGTTGCCCTTTTTTCAATATTGCTAGCCAGTACATTTTTCCATACATTCATGTACGTAAATACTTTGTTGTACCATTTTATAAGTATATACAATAAAACAACTTAAAAAAGTAGTGTACAAAGAATAAACATTCCACGAAAGATTTCCAGCTAAACTTTCAACAACTACTTACTTTACTTTTGATGTGTAGAGTCAGCATTACGATTCGATTCTTGTTGTTGTAATTATGTAATAAATAAATAAAGAAATACAGATTGAAATAGAAAAAAAATTATCACAAGAGAAATCAAATACTATAGTAACTCAAAATTGTGGAATTGAAAAAACACAATTAGAAAATTTAAGAAAATACTGAATGAAAGTAATAAATAAATATTATGTATAAATAAAAATAAACACATTATTCGCGATGAGATCCATTCAGAATTTGTTTTTTTTTTAAATTTTCTAATTGTGTTTTTTCTTGTTCACTGAAATACATAACTCACAAGAATGGGCTATAATTGCATGTAAGAATTAAAGCATTTACAAATTCTTGTATATCAGGATATTTAGAATAGGATTTTATCCAATAAAGGCTAAACGTCCCAGCTTTAAACAACTCTTAAATGGGCCATATCCATTTTAATTACTTTGTTATTATGACAGAATGATACATATTTTTACACTAATTCCTCTACGGACTGTAAAATTATTTGTATCAAAATATGTTATATTTCGGTGTTTGCATGAATATCAACTTCATATTGGTATCATAATTACAGTGGTAGAAAGGTTAATTACTGCACTGTATCAAACCATAGACGTTAAACTGTTGAGCACGGAACTCTAGGACTTAGGCTCAATCTACATTGCCACAAAACGGAATGGCAGCCGAATTTCGTAACGAAATACCAAAACCAAAAAATAGGTCACCCGACTTCTGAAGCGTTCACACGCAGTTTCGGGGATTTCCGTAGCTCTCGTAGTTAGTTTGTACGTTACACAATAACTGTGTCAATTATTGACATAAATTTCATTATGTTATGTTACAATTTCGTTAAAAAATGGGACATTTTTTGCGTTGTGTTTCAAATTTTTATTTGTATTTTTTTCTTTTGGAATATAATATATAGATATAAATCTCTTTTTTCGGATCGGAATTTAGATCTAAAGAAAATAGTTTCAATACCTATGTGTAACAATCGCGAAAACCTAAGAAATCGTTTTGAAATATATGCCAAAATTACGTGTTAAGCTAGAGCAGATGACATGTAATTAGCGAAATGATGTTATTCTTATTCTATATTCTTGTTCTTGTAAATATATAAATTGAATTTGTATGTAACTAATATTGGATAAGTAACCATGCATAAACCAACACCATTGACTCAAGATGGTACAAATAAAAAAGTTTATTATTAACCGTTCATACTGGTCGATTTCTTCTGTTCGACCTTTTTCGACGTGCAAGTCTGACGCAGTAATTTCTTTCATTTCGAAAAGACTGTGATTCCGATGCACCACAAGAAGTCAAACTACATCCTCCTTCATAAGTAACAAACGTTCTCCGAATTTGGCTATTGCTACTTTTTTAACTCTCTTCGTTCCTAGTACATTCCACAACTACTTGAAACCGATAAACAACGTACCTTATGCCAACGTCAGGTCTATTTACGCTTGGTTACTCACAGAAAACAAACTTACTCGAGAACTGGGGCACGTTGTGTACCCACTAGTGTAAAAATATGCTTGAGAAATAATACCAATGTAATATTGTACATCTGGTCGTACGTTGTGAGTCCCGATCAGGTAGTTCCAAGTAGATCTATCACAATTATTTCCATATTATTGTATTCTATGAGTATGTACGTTATTAAAAAATATATTGTTAAAGTTTTTCTTGGTAAAATTATTGCAATCACTGATTTATTCATTACACAGGACAAAAACAAAATCAAATTTGCTTTGTTTGCCATGCAATAGAATAAAAAAGGAAATACAAGTTAATAACAAATAAAAAACATTATGATTTGGATACAGTAGACCGACATAGTCCTTATAATATTAGGATACAACTCGTTATGGTAAGAGCACACTAAAAATTAATAAACGGGGAATCACCCGTTTTGAGATTTCGTACTCAAAAAGGACTTCTTTGGTTTCGTCATGTGCTTCTGTCCATTGGATATCGCTAATTTATGCATCTTTTTTCATAAAATTTGGAGTAAAGACGTATATTGATGAACAAAAAACAAAAAAATTCAATTTTTTTTTTTATTGTCAGACAACCATACCAACTACCTGATCTCAAACTAGGGAATATTCCATACTATGAGTACCAGAGCAACAGAATTCTCTCTGGGACATTTCTTAGAACATCTAGACCAGAAGCAATTTAGTTTATTTCCCAAATTAGCCACATTATCCACTCTTCAGGTCGTCAATCCCAAGGGGTCTAAAAACAAAGGCAACTCAGTGCGTTCTATACTTCGTTTCAATCCATTTTAAGCACAAAGTAAACAAATAAGTCTCTGACCCGACCATAGACGGTTTAATGATGGCCAATTGTGATGTCAACCACAAATCGATTAATTAATTGAATGAATCGATTTCTTTGATTGAGTCATACAGCGGTTTTCCTTACACAACCTATAAAATTATTTATTATTTATTTATTTGTTTGTTGACCTTTGGCTATAGAGCCATCAGCTTAAACAAGCAACAAAGGATTAAAACTTAAAACGTTTTGTGAAAAAACTGTAACTACAAAAACCCGCCTTTCTTTATTTAACCTATAAAAGCTGTAACACGCTTTTTTGGTAGATCTCGTCAATTCAAAACAAAAAGAAAATGTCTCTTCTCTACTTGGTATTTTTCACCATTCATGTATAAAATGTCATTTTGACATTATAGTTAAAAAATAATTAGTGAATTGTTTGAAACCCTATGGTGTTGATTTAATCTATTTAATTAAACCATTCACATATTTATTCCTTGTTGGTGAACGATTTTGCTATAAAATCAAGATCGCGAATCCTTTTAGTTTGACATATTTTTCAAAACACCGACACTGGCAAATATTTTTTTGTAGTGTGTGTATGTGTAAAAAGTGATGAGTTATCAAGCCGAAATCTTCGAAATATACGTGAAAGTGTTACTTAGTCGATTTATTGAATGATTGCTTTAGAATTTTAACGAAGCAGTTTTACTTACTTTTTGTTTAAAATGGATTGAAACAGACTATACCAGTTATGTCCAACGGAACTGAGACGTGGACATTAACAATAGGCCTCATCCACAATAAAGTCGCTCAACGTGAGATGGAGCGCGCTATACTTGTGGCAGTGACCCGGAGATATTCTATTGAGGGCTGATGGCCGATTAAGCAAATTTGTACTAGGGTCGCGACCACGTCAAGGTAAACGTAACACGCCCTGTGGACAAACACGGCACGGTGGACAAACGACCTGAGAAAGGTGGCTAGTAACGGCTGGATGCGAGCAAGACAGTACCGAGGGGTTGGCGTTCTCAGGGGGAGGCTTACATCCAGCAGTGGATGATGATGATGATTTTCCAAATAGTTCCTACCGGGAATCCAACCCGGAATCTTCTCATCCAGCGCCCACAGTACAAAACGTTAGGCCAGCAAGGTAGTTAAGCACTGCATTCTGAACTGAAACGGTGCTATAGATCGACCATATCTAATAGATATTGGTTATGCCTACTAATAGGGTCTTCTATTAGCACTACAGTCATCACAATGTAAGAGGTCCAATTTGACAGTTAAGGAATACGATGCTATGTAACTTTGCATGCAATGCATTGAAACAGTAAACAAATAATTATTAACTTATTGGGTTTAAAAAAAATTCTTAAATTATTTTAGATTTATCGAGTTCTTAGGTTTTCGCGATTGTTACACATAGGAAATGAAACTATTTTTCCGGATTTAAATCGCGTATATTTGTTTTTTCAAACAAACCGAAACTTTTTTCGAAACGTTTTTTCGAAACGTCGGTTTGTTTGAAAAAACAAATATACGCGATTTAAATCCGGAAAAATAGTTTCATTTCCTATTTTAGATTTTTTTTAATTGACTGTCACGATGTTTGACCACCATGATATTAAATTATTTTTGTGAAATTACTGCACTAGTTTCTTATAATTATTAATACAAAGTTCGAACACTTAGAAAAAATCCTTTGATCCAGCTGGAATCGAACCAACGTCTTCCAGCAAACTTAGACGTTGGTTCGAATTCAGCCGAATCGAAGGATTTTTTTAAAAGTGCCTCGACCTTTGTATTAATAAATTATAAAAAATACATTAATTTTAGTGAAGCATTAAGTTTAATGAGATAGAATATATTTGAAGTATTATTTTCGTACGGATCCCAAAATAAAATGCAATTTAAAGTTAGTGCGAAACGTCTTAAAAACAGTTACGTCCTCAATGTAATGTTTTTATTTAAATAAGAGTGTTTAACCATTTATTCGCCGAATTTCACCGGGTCAACAAAAAAAAATTTACTTTTGATTTTGATTTTGGCAGAAATGTCATTGATAATATGATCAGCTCAACTGAAGATTTTGGCTCATCTTCCGATGAAAGTGTATAAAAATTGGAAAAGAACTATGAAGTTTTTTTATTTTACTTCAGAATTTTGATATTTAACTACAGGTTGGCCTTGTGAACATTGCTAATGTAACTACACTACAGCAACAACTATAAGTGGTCATTGTGATCGTTTAAAATAGTTACCCATTATAATATATGAACTCCATATTCCTTAAATAAATGTTATTGTTCTATCTAGAACTGAAAACCTATTACCCGAAATATAATCTAAATGATCACAGACTCATAAAATTTCGAATCGATTTCCCGTGAGAACCGCTTAATATGGTTATCGATAATGTATAGTTCACATCCCTATTTACGTCGCGATGACAAGTGTCAAAAAGTGCCTCTTGTTTTGTGATCACTGAGAGTTGTATTCTAGAACTCTCAATGCTCAAGTCAGGACTTGAGTATGATTTCTAGTGCTTTAAATCATACTCAAGTCCTGACTTGAGCATTGAGTAGAGTTCTGGAATACGACCCTCAGAGTGGTTACACACGCCGAATTTTAGCAGCGATGCAAGCGCGCGACTTCATCGATACAAACGCGCAATTGATTCGCTACACTTAGGATTTATAGGCGATTGCATCGATGCAATCGCGCATTTGTATCGATGCAGTGGTGCGTTGCATCGATGCAATCGCCTGTAAATATAAAATAAATCGCAAGTGTAGCGATGCAAACGCGCGTTCGTGAAACGAACGATTCTGCTACACGTTCTTATAGTTGTAACACCCAGAACCGCGCCCTTCATGAGCGTATGGGTCATACCATAGAGCTACATGATGCATAGTAAAGAAAATTTCGCTTTCTCTCTTTCTACTGCACAATTTTATACCAAAATACACACACCGATACATTTAACTGAACAAAAAAGTAATAATACACTAATAATAATAATTTATGGTTCGAAAAAGCCTTACAATAAGTGCAATACACTTACGTAAATGGTATGTGAGCAATAAGTAGATATTAAATTATTACATGTTACTTGTGAAAAGGCTGTTGCTTATGGAGTACAGCTGCTGAGCTAAAAATAGTAACATAATTGTGTTATATTTAAATAATAAGAATTAGACATAAAGTAATAATTAAACTAACATCTTTTAACATCGACTTAGTACAACTTTACTCGTTACTCACGTCTATTGAAAAAAAAAAATTAAGAAAGTGCATTTTTTAGATATTGAGATAACGCAAAATTTTATATTAAAAAACATTGGTTAAATCAGAATGTGTTATAAATAAAAAAAAAACTAAAGAACAACGGTGAAATCATTCATAAAAGAGTTCTTTAGCGTCTTCAAATGTCATAATTACAATTTTTTATAAAATAAATAAATAACTCGCACACTCAACATATGCTATCTTCTATAAATAAATTCATGAAGTTTTTCAAAATACTCAAGGCCTAAGTCTGGAAATAAAAACATATTTAAAATAAACTCAAATGACTAATTGGTATGCAACTGGCCTGATATCTACAAGTGTCAATTTCTTAGTATCTGAACGTTGAGCCACATCTAGCTGCCAAAAAAAGATTTTCGGTACCTACGTATGGATACGTCCACATTATGTTAATTCAGTTTATATCAAATGTACTGATTCGACGTTTCGATTTGCAATAAAAGTTTAACTATTTTATTACAAAAAACAAAGTAGATATTTCCTTCCCGAAATATGCCACGTGAGAAATTGGTAAAACTGACAAAAAGTTCCCGATATCAGGGATACACGGCACGTTTCACTAAAAATAATCTGTGTCCGAGTTGCCCTTACGTATTAATTAACTCAGTTTCCTTTTGTTCGATTTAACTTCACGCATTTTGACTATAACATTATATAAAATAATTTCCACGGCACCATTTAGCTTCTAGTAGTTTACTTTAATAAAATAATACACCGAATATACTTTATTCGATTATATAAAACATAAGTTCCTAAAATTCAAACTGGAATATTTTTAATTCCAGATTTCTCAGAATAGTGAACCCAAAACCAAGTTTGTTCAGGAATTTGAACTCTATATTTTCACAAACATACGCAAGATACAAATTATACCAACAAAAATTTATATAGGAGTTCACCATTGTTTTTACACAATTTTACAAGAACCAAAATTGACTTGGATATCTACAGCAAACCTTAGAAGGAATTTAATGAAAAAAAAATTACAATCAACAAATTGATTTTTTTGTCATATTTGTAAAATAAGAAAGTAAAATAACCGGCCAAGGTTTTTAAAACAATGCATTATTTTGGATTTTTACTAGAGCTCTGCTAAGTTTGCGGGTGTATGTACTTTACTCTGATGTAACATATCTCAATGTGTTTTAGATCACGCGGTGAGATGATCAGGCATTTCAGAACCAGTATACACAAGTAAAACATCAACCAAACCACAAATACGACAAATTGCAACGGTACAGCGAAAATTCTTCATCAATCACCGATCTCGTACAATGGCGATCGCAAAGAGTTGCCCCAGTATCGAATGATTAATGCCTGTCACGCCCCTCAGGTACGATTAGCTGGGAGATCTTGACCTCCCAAATACAAATATTTTAGCTATTAAATGATTTTCATCAGAAATTTTTAGCCTACCGCAAAGAATGTACTAATTGCGCTTAGTAACTGACGGTTGTTTAATAATTTTTTACGGCATGTGAAAAATACAAATTTGTTTTCTTCCGTCTCTACAAAAAATCTTTACAGTTCAATTTCATATATATATGTACAATATAATTAACTTAATGCCTGAACACTATTAAAATTGGCCGATCATATGTTTATTTCAACTACTTAAATAAGTCTACTTCACTCTAATATCGTTAACAAGAATAGGTAGATACCAACATTTACATTTACATTTTAACTAATATTAATTATGTCTAGAAAAAAATGTCACAGTTCTATAAATACTGGACCAGAATTACGACTAGACGAAGGCTCCTAATTAATGGTCGCCAGCTGCAAACATCTACCAAACATGTAGATGTTGGAAAAAACAAGGACCTCCATTTTGTTAAACGATTAGCAGACGTTTTTCGTTTATATTGGTTTAGTCGCTAAAATTTTCATTTACCACTTCCATTTTGTAGTAGTGTTGACTACATTTTCAAATACCATCACACAATTTCTACATTACCCTATTTCCACCACACAATCACGAAAGGCTTTTTACACACTGCAAACAGTAGAGCGTTTTGTGAAAGAGTTCGTTCGGGGAAGTATTGTCACATTACCTATTCCAGCCGCCAAACAGTAATGTCAGCATCACAGCGTCCCGATTTTAATAATAATAATAACGCACACACTCAACATAGCCCCGCACTAAGTAAACCCTGTGTCGCGGGTGCCATGGAAACACACATAGAGTACCACAAATTACACCCAAACTCACGAGATAAATAAACGTAGGCTATAGAAATATGTCTCCCGGCCCGGAAATCGAACTTGAGATCTCTGCGTGGCAGTCCGGCATGGTAACCGTTCGGTCTCGGACGCAGTTTAAAGGGCAAAGGTGCTAGCAAAATTACATGCACGTGAGAATTTATCAACTTGTGTCTTAGGGTGACGGGCGCAGTGGCAATGGTTCTTCAGATCTTAATGTTGTAAAGCTCTGAGTGGCAAATTCTAGGCACAAGCGTGCCGCTTAACACCAGGCGCATGTTTGTCCAGTAATTTAGTAAAAAAAAGGACATTTTAACGAATTTAAACAACATTTTCACTTGTCTACTACAAAGAACGGTAACAAAAATGAAATGAAATGAAAATGTCTTTATTCTCTTTTATAAAAAAAAACTTTTTTTTTTTTTTACGACTTCCGTGGTCGAGTTTCTTGCACACCGGTATTTATGGTGTCGCTATTTCTGAGGTCCTGAGTTCGTTCCCCGGCCAGATCAAAGTAGAAAAACTTTTCTACATTGTCTCGGGATCTGAGTATTTGTGGTACAGTCTAATTTCCATAACACAAATGTTTTAGTTACTCACTTTGGAAACGAAGCAACTAATGTGATGTTGTCAATAAAATATATACCTATGGTCCGCACATTGGTTATTGAATACAATTTCGTTTGTGTTATAAAACACCGGGTTCTCACCCTTCCACTTCTATGCAGAGGTAAGAAAAACAGGTATATGACATAATAAACAATACATTAGGAAAATCTTCAAATATCTATACCCATCACCTTGCGTACCGTTTGACTAATAAATAATTTATAAAATGCCCAAAACTACCCAGCACTCGAGCCTGCGAGCTTGATTCGCGAAGTCAATAACAAATGCCGTAAAAATACTTTCTTTTATACTCCCCTTTCATAAAATATTTACTTTCATGTAATCGCACGTAACATACAAACGCTTCTATGTATTTATATACTGTTATAATTTCCAAACTTCGAAATACGCGAAGAGGGCAGACAACTTACACGAAGTGTTCGGACGGTAGGCTTAGTGATATAAACCGGAACAGACCGGAAAAGCCCCAAGTAAATAGTCACTAATAGTTACAGTGATATCAACGTTGAAAATGGCATTATGTAATAACTTCATGACGTAGGTATAACATATGCGTATTTTAGAGTGGTTACACGTCGCGATTGCATCGATACAAACGCGCGATTGAACCAATGCAATCGCTTATAAATCACAAGTGTAGCGAAGCAATCGCGCATTTGTATCGATGCAGTCGCCCGTTTACATCACTGCTTAAAGTCTAGCGTGTGTGTAAAGATAGACGATTAGCTACTGCATCGCGTTTGCATCACTGCTAAATATCGCTGTGCTAAATAACGCTCTTATAATTTAACAAGTCTATTTCTATGTGGGAGAAGAGTGACCGCACAACCCTCCGAAATGCTGGAGAACCACATCGGTAGTTGGTCAGTGACGTCATTGGATTTGAACTACAAGCCTAGCGAGAGATTGCACAGAACAGAAGAAAGTGGCATCATCTTATTTCGGAAGCCAAGACATGTTTCGGGTCGCTAAGCTAGCGGAGTAAGGAAATAATTACTTTAGTTTGGTTTTTGTATGTCTAATATTTTCTGTCTAAATAATAATAATAGCATGCTAGAGAAGCACGCCGATAACCTGATCTCAAAGTATGGACTTCCCCACGAATTCCCCGTACTAGAGCAACGGCAAATAAGAACAAATACAGCAACTTCCGTCTGTTCAGCGTATAAACGTCTACACTCGCTCGGAGCGTAGGGTTGTTATATTATTATTTTAGTTGTACATACAGATTGTAAATGTAATTTGAAAATATTATGGTGCTTATAATAGTATTCTCGTGTTATATTGAAATAACCGTAGTCAAATATGGTAAATATATTTACGTATTGATATTTTTAGGATCGCGGATCGATACCTTGATTATGGAAAATGACTATGAAATAGAAATGAGTTTGAGGCACTCTTGTTAAAGCTACCACAAACACAACAATAAACGTCTATTATTCGATGTCATTTTTAAACACCAATCACGCACGCACTACGTTGTACGTCCGTACACACATACAAGCCGCGCTGCCACGTTTGGCGTAATGAAGTTACCACACTTGTCTTATTATACTATGGTACTACTCAGAACTCTGAGAGCAATTTGGTCCTACCGGGAATGAAACATGGAACATCGTCATCAAACACTCACGATGCTAACCTTTAGGCCACCGAGATAATAAACACCTAATATTTGTAAAAAAATATATAATATTATACATTTATGTTTTTTTATGACACCAAGTACCCAGACGATCAAGTCGGTAAGCGACACGCCTGTCCATAGCAGTACCTGTGCCATTTGGAGCTTTAAATTGCAAAGATCTGAAAGGGTGGGCACCCTTTACGCTCGTCACCCTGAGATATAAGTAGATAAGTCCCATGTGCCATGTAATTTACCAGCTCCCTTGTCCTTCAAAACAGGAACGCAGTAATGCTCACATTACTGTTTGACGGAAGAAATAGGCAAAGTGGTAATACTTTCCTGGACGAACTCTTCCACAAGGAGTTCTACTGCTACTAAGCTAGGTGTTTTTTAGCATTATGTGATTTGCTGGATGATTTGAACGGTTTCACAATACGCTTATTTTGCTCGTTTTGAATGCAACAATGATACTCACACCTGCAATATTATCCGTGGTGGTGTTTCGTATTATCCTTAAGTCTTATTTTATTTTATTTTAATAAATTTGCCATTTTCTGTTTATCGTAATAGATTTTTTGTTGTATGAAATGGAAGTAAACCTTATGCCGCTGCAATATGGTCGACTTTTTTTGGAGAATGATTATGGGGTTAATAGTTCGTCCTTTTCGTTCGCCTTTCAGCTATTGCCGCTAGATGGCAGCTCATTAAACAAAATTTCAATACAAATTCAAAACGCCGTAACATACAATGATAGGTATTGAACTTTCGACAATATGCCAACTGGGTAAAGTTTAAATTATATTTACAGTTCAGAATTTATCGAGTTCTTAGGTTTTCGCGATTGTTACACATAGGAAATGAAACTATTTTTTCCGGATTTAAATCGCGTATAATTGTTTTTTCAATCAAACCGACGTTTCGGGCCCTTTACAGGTCCCATGGTCACGGTTGACTGAGGTGGTACAGTCTTCAACCAGTTATGTCTAATATTGATGCAAACCACCCAATTTTTTTTCACTATAGTTACAATAGTTATTAATTAAATACCTTATTTTTAATTTTACAAAGAAAACATTCCAATTTACGCTACATTAAGTTTTACAAATTATTTTACTGAATGAATTTTTATTAAGTTCAATTTGCTATTAATTAATAATAGAAATTAGAATAAACTAAAACATATTAATTAGTACTGCAGTCTTATGTCTGTTTGAGATTTTTCATTAGAGGAAATACTGGATCCCAAACTGGTGGTACTGAGAAACCATCTTCCCTGTTGCAATTAGGATGTTTTTAATTTCAATGGCCTCTCGCAGCATCCTGGGTAAATAACGGACTTCTTTTGCAAGGACCTGGGGTTTGTCAACCTTCATTGAATGTGTAGGTTTATCCATGACATGCTCGCAGACGGCAGACTTGTTTACGCGACGGTGTTTGACATCAGTCCAGAATTTGTTACATCTTTTTTTATTTTTTTTATAATAATAACGCACACACTCAATATAACCCCGCACTAGGGAAACCCTGTGTCGCGGGTGCCATGGACACACACATAGATAACCACAAATTACACCCAAACTCACGAGAGAAATAAATGTAGGCCATACAAATATTTCTTCCGGCCCGGGATTCGAACCTTCCCAGGTTCCCTCAGCGTGGCAGTCCGGCATGGTAACCATTCGGCCGCGGAGGCAGTTAAAATTAGAAACTACGACCGATCCATATTAAGATCTCACAGTGTTTCACATTATTTTAGTGTAAATTTAGGCTACAGCAATTCTGATAGTAAACGAGGCTTAAGGAACTTAACTTACCAAAGTTAAGTCTCTTGTGATACGCAAAAGATTTTCGACGAACACGTGGACAAAGTTGCCAACGTAAATTCTTTAGAAATAATATAAAAAGCGAATGTCTTACAAGATTATGTACTTGTAAACATCTGCCACATCTAAAAGTGTGGACAGGAACACTGGCAATTACATAGCTGAGACATCTGCGTCGGGCTGGCTTATATGCAATAAAGAATGCTGCCGCAGATGTAAGTGCTGCAGTCAGCTCAAACTTTTTTATAAAATTCTAAATATTACCGCCTTTTGGAACTGAGCAGTAATCTACTGCGACTCTACAATATTTATAATCGCTAATCGCGATAAACGCGTAGTAAATACGCTCTTAGCAACTGTGTTAAAATTTAACAACACGCACGCGTACAGCCATACTCACACACAAACACACGGACACAGTGATCAAAAGATTACATATACATATATAAATATACATAATACATACGGCATTATGATATTATAATAATACATAAATTCTCATTTCCTCAAATTTTTGTAATTTGCTTTTGGAAATTCTATTGCACCTACCTACTTAACTTTCACATAAGTGTACCTACCTAATGTAAGGCTTTTTGGAGCAATAAATTATTATTATTATTAATTTGTATGCTACATTGTGAAGCCCCTCTAGCGGTCATAAGAAGAACATTTTCAATAAAATTATATTAAATTAAATATGACTTCTTGATTAGGTACACGCTTCATGGTTACGGGTTAACATAACAGACTCTAGTCAAACCGTCAGCTCGTGACCATGGAGCGTGTAACCGTTCCGAAATGTCGGGAAAATAAGAAGTCATATCGTGGGAAGAAACCTGTAATTAGTGATAATGATTTAGTGAATAACCACGAAAGCCATATGCTACTTACACATGCTACTTGTGAACATTTGTAATTACACTGTCATCTTGTTACTTCACATATATTTATTGATAATAATTTGCTGAAAATCTTCCAAATAATAAATGAATAAAATTAAAACAATAAAACAAATAAACATTTACTTATTAACTCAGATTTCTATTATTAAGTTGATGAAAAGGATGAAACCACAGCATAGTTTCAGTCTCCGCCTGTGTTCTCTATGAGTCATTGTCGGAACATAATTACTGCCACTGTGAACAAAATGTCAATACAAAAGTATCTACATTAAATGTAATTGTTGTAATAAACCTACTTTATGTATTGACGGCCTTAAGCGAGAACGTTTACTTTTAGTTCACTAAGAATCCGATAAATGGCATTGACCCATTTGGCGTTATCTCTGAACCACGGTGTTAAGATTTTCCCTCGAATGGTAGCTGACTACTGTAACACAATTTTATTTATGTTGATAGAAATCGGAGAATATCGAGAGCTCAGTCGGGAACTGCTGTCCGGACCTTCTGATATTGATGTACGCTCATACAGGGTGAAAACCATCGTCTCGCGGAACGGTATATAGGGTAGAACTGCATTGACGTCATATATGTACAGGTTGGAATTGTGATTGACGGAAATAAACCTTTTTTCTAACAACTACTTGGAGTTATGACTTGGCTGGATCAGCATACATCATCCCACTGTGTTATTTACTGGCTACGAGTAATAATGTATCTCACAATGTATGTATCTTACAAACTCCAGACACATGCTTATGGTTCTTTATACTATAGTGATATTTGACAACGTATTTAAGATAGCTCAAATTAATCGGAAAAACCTTCTTTCACAAACATAACATTAGCTTTTATTTTTCAGACTTTTGAATTAATTTAAAATTCCCTTTTTTTAAGTACGTTGGGATAAGATTACCAGACGTTTATAGAATTAAATAAATGATTGACGGTCTTGCATTCGAGACTGTCTCGTAAAAGAGGGAATTTGAACGCTTTCCAAACTTTGATTCGTCTTAATGATGATTAACATCTAGATTACGGAATTGAAAAAAAGTCTCTATATTAGGGAAGAATATATTTAAAAAATGGTGATTGTACATTATTATAATAACAAATGGTTTTTTAAAATTGGCACAGATAGATACAAAAGACTGTTATTTGATACAAAATGTGCGCAATCAATCGTATGGTCGGCATTTCCCATGACATCGTGCGTACTTCCTAAAATATACAGTACAGTCAAAATAAATGAATGAATGGATAAAATAATAAGTGATTGAATAATAAAAAGAAATATTTATACACTTTAAATCATTACAACAATGATTACTTCAATTAGAGCTAAAAATGTGTAGAATGATGATGTACGACGAATATATTTATTTTATAATAAATATTCCCTGGAATATCTCGATACAAACACTGTATTTACGAGATACAAAAACTCTTCGAGAATCATACCCGAGGCAACAGTATGTTTAAGAAGTTGGAAACGTAATCCTTTTGTGTGACTAGCTTATTCTTTGGCAAAAGTAGTTGCGTGTCGGTATGTCTAACCAGTATTACGAAAGCATGAGAAACTATGGTGGCTGTGTTCAGATGTGTTCATCTATACCATCACCACACCTGTATTAGTTAGGACGAACAGACCTTGCATCCAGATGGGCGCAGACAGCTTGCAAGAAAGAAAGACTAGTCAGTGCTAGACTTGGCGCGGTCGCGAACGTTGCACTCAACCCCTAATGTAGACCATCGATTATGGTTGAAACTCCCGTTACTTTTATACTATAATGTACGATAACCGCGTTAGTTTTCATAATAAAAAAGAAAGACGATCTAGCAGGGTGCCGACGATGGCCAAAGGTACTGCCTGTAGCCAATAACCTGACTCCTCTTCGAAGACAACAATGAGACGAGGTTGTTCGTTGAAGTTGGTGGCAGAGAGTTTGAGTTCTTCTTGAACACACTTGCGGACACAGGCACAACACATTTTGTTGCTATGGAAATGATGGAACATTTGCATCAGCTTATGACATTGAATTTTGACATAATTTCCGCTCTCCAGCTCTTAGCTGCGGACTTGACTAATAGGCTCTCGTTTTGTTTTGAAAAATTTTACTCGAAGCCGATGTATTGGAAGCCCTGTATGGGGAGGTAGGTCATTGAGAGCTTTCGCGCTGCCGCTCAAAGACCCTTCATCATAAAACCACGTCGACTTTGCAATTTAATTTGGATCTTTTTTTTATATCAAGTGATGGGACGAACAAGTCGTCGATTTGATATGGTTGGATGGCTACAGAGAAGATCTAATGGAGGCCAATAAAATCATTCGTTCAGAAATGTATCAAGAAATAAGTGGATTCAAATAAACTATATATTTTTAAGTCAAAATGTAACAAATCATAACTTATCCATTAATTCGTTCCTCCTTCCGAAGTAAGTTTAATTAATAAATAACGGCGAGATGAAAAAAAATTAAGCCGACGACGACCGCCCAACGTCGTCGGAGCTTAATTAAAGTGCAACGATTAAAATTCCTCTTGCGGCTTTATTAAAATCTTTAAAATGTTGCCGCGTGCTTTAATCTCTGCTTTTAGCTCCATACTTTGAAGTCAACATCAAGATGCTGAGCTTTAAAAACAATAATTGTAGAGGATTTTTAGTCGTCAAGTTGTTGTTTGTGCTTATAAATTTCTTTAATTTAACATCAATTATTGAAATAGGAAATTTAATTACTACAAGTACTGCTTTTTTTTAATAAAAACCTTCAGATCCGACAGCAAAGTGTTTTTAATTTATATTTATTTTAATATCCTTCTTCTCTACTTAAAACACCCCGTCCTCCGAAAATTTTCATATTCTTGCGAGAATGTCCAAAAAAATTTGAAAAGAATTTTGACAGCTAATGGTGGAATAATTCTTCACATTTTTAAATATCTTCGTTAAATAAAACATTCAAAATATCTGAAAATCCTGGATAAAAGCTTTTTAATTCTAAAAGGTTAGTTTAATCTTCTACGGAGTGTTCTTGTAAAAATAAAGAAAATAAAAATATGATATAATTATTCTGTAGCTCAGTTGGGAGAGCGATAGCCCCGGCTTGGCGAAAAAGTCGTTGGTTCGAGTCCAGCCGGAATGAAGAAATTTTTCTTTGTGTTTGTTGTTTCTTTGTATCAATAATAAGAATATTTCAAATGTAAAAAAAGTCTTTTGACACTAAACACAGAGGATGAATATTTCAAAAACTGACCTCACAAGTTTGTGAAATTACATTTATTTGCAAAGTTTTACTGATATCGGTTAACGGAATGTGAGCGATTTGCAATCTTTAGAGGTGGAATATTTTTTTCATGTTTGAATGAGACTGCTACTGAGGTACCCGCTTTCTATTAAAAACAGAACCATCAATATCGGTTCACAAATGTCAGAGTAACCGCGTAATATAAATACAAAAAAAAAACAGTCCAATTGAGAACCTTCCAATTTTTTTAAATATGATACTCAATGGACATGACGCAAACCATCGAGTATATAACCAGAAATAGAGATGAAATAAGGGGCCATCCATCCCTGGCAACTCATGAGACAACCATTTGCCTAAGGCCCATGCCTCATATCACTTTTAAATATAAACTCTCGTTTGCGCTGAAATCACAACTTAGAAAACTGAAATAGTACAGCGCCAACAACAGGCCCGTGTGTACGTCTCCGTATATTCCAAAAATGACATCTCTAACAATAAAGGGCTCTTCCATTTGGTAGTGTGGGAAAAATAGCAAAACATCTAGTTACAAAACAAACGGAATCACTTTTCATCGGTAATTAAATATTAAATATGTAATTTTTAAATTTTCGTCCATTATAGCAAATCACATGTTAAACTGGTCGATTTGAAATGAAACAATTGACAACACCCGTCAATTGTTTCGAATTCGGGCTTGCCAATCGGAGCGCAGTTGCCACCGTAATGATTTGGCAGAATAATTTTCAAATAAATTAAATGCCATTTCGTCTCTATTTCTGATTATATAGTCGATGACGCAGACAAACGCAAAACATTTCATAATCACTTTTCTGAACGACATACAGTGATACAATAAAATAAAACTCTTATTGAAACTTAATGAGACCTACTAGATACAAAGGTTGAGACAGCATCTGAATAATACATTTTTGTCATCGTAGAATTTACTATAACTTTCCTACTTTAAACTTCAATGACCTAACTGCTTTCAAATTCACCAAGTGTACTCGAAAACTCCATCGAAAGTACCTCTATGTAACTCCATACCTTAAAGTAAAATAGTTAGGAGTTTGCGAAAGGCTAAGGGTCCTTGTAGAAAATAATAGTTGAGTTCAAGCCACCATTTCTTAGATTTAACCTGATAGTTTACTAAGCATAAAGTCACAAAGTATCGAGCCTTTACATTGTTACTTTTATGCATGTAAACCATTGACTTAAAGTCAATGATGTAAACAAAATTTGTGGATTAATTTCAACAAATAAATAAAAATTGTGCGGGTCCATTCTTTTTGGTCAAAATTTTCATAAATGTAGATTTTGTATGGAAAAACTTTTTTTATTCTATTTCGGAATATAATATTTACAATACTGCCTCGGTGGTGACCGAACGGTTAACATGCTGGTTTGCCACACAGAGGTCCCGGGTTCGACTCCGGGCCAGGATAAATATTTGTATGGCCTACATTTATTTGTCTCATGTGTTTGGGTGTAATTCATGGTTGTCTATGTGTATGTCCACGGCACCCGAAATATATGGTTTCCCTAGTGCGGGGTTGCAAGTATGAGTGCATTATTATTATTATTAAACATTTTGTTCATAAATTATGTTTTCATATTTTATAAAATTGGCATACTACTTTTACGAAACCTTTTTTAATAATAACTTGCGTATAATGTATCGTATAGTAGCAGTAGACCTCCTTGTGAAAGAGTTCATCCAGGGAAGTACTGCCACCTTATCTATTTGTGCGAAGCAGTATTGTGAGCATTACTGCGTTCCAGTTATGAAGGGTAAGGGTGCCGGTGAAATTACAGGCACATGGGACTTGTCTACTTATGTCTTAGAGCGACGGGCGCAGTGCCCCTCAGATCTTTGGGATTTAAAGCTCTGACTCACGACTTGTTCGTCGTGTCACAAAAAAGTATATACTGTAATACACTTACAACAAATTGCACAAATATCCGTTATCGTAATTAACGAAAATGTTGTTTCGATTTGCTTTGATAACGCGTGTACAAGAATGAATAACACATTCAATTGAAATATACTTTCTCTAATTCTTTTTAATATGTTTTCGCCCAAAAAGTGTCACAAATACATGTGTAATACAAACGTATAGTATGTGTGTATGTACTTTTACGAAGCTGTTTTATAATAATTTATTTATGTATAAAGACCGAGACAAAGAAACTCTACTAAATAAGTATGATTTTATTGACAACTCGTGTCTCCATCGGACCTATGATAATGTAATATTTTTATAAACAACTAATAAAATTAATCTAATGACATCAATTTATTACATTACCATTAGGTGTGTTTGCTTCAATTACAATTAAACAAAGTGCTTTTGCCCTAATACAAATATACAATATGGACATGCGGTATTGATGTATTATATAAAACATTTATGGAGCATTTACTCGAGGAAAACAAAGCGCCTCTTTCAGTAACTAAACGGTAAGTGATTAAGTTACTTGCAACACGAATAACAAACCAATGATCTCTATCTGTTTGTACTTATATCATCATCACTATAATTCATAATTCATTTGTTTATTGTAATCATGTGATTGACATGGTGTACATTTAAAAAGAATTCAGTACCGATATGATCCCTGGTAAGGTACCGCGACATAACAAACATTCAAATTATTTAATTAAATAATTTGAATGTTTGTTTATTACAATTCTAAACAAAAAATCTAATATGAAATTCAATAAACAAAATCAAACTAAAATCAAACATTGAATCGAAATGATATAGAAATTAATTCACTTTACATTATCATATTGATTATTAATTACATTTATATATTCATATTTTTTTGTTAGTTTATTGTTGTCCTTGGTTTATTATTAAATATATCAAACCGTTTTATTTTAAAAACTCTTGCAATGAATAAAAATTATTTTAATACACATTTAAATTTTTCTGTACTATTTTCGGTCTTTATATGTTCTGGTATTTTATTATAAGTGTTTACCGCCATTGCAAAGGGACCAGTGTGAATAAAATTTTGAAGTTTATCATCATTGTAGTGTATGTGGATCGTCTATGATTTGTCTCGACCGCATACGTCATATGTGCACTTCTACACCCAGAAGGGGTCTGTCAGTATACGACCATCAACCGTCAGGCACTTGATGTTGCGTAGGCGAGCCAAACACCGATACGCTATTACTTATAGGACCGGACAGTACACTCATTATCAACCAAAACGCCCACTGACTGAGCACAGCTCTTCTCTATAATAAAAAAGACGATTTAAGGTTCAATCCGATTTGGGTACTCGTAAAGTTGTAAATGAAATAGAAAATTTGAGACGTTTAAATTCAAATTCAATTTTCAAATTCAAAATAATCTTTATTTCATAGGTAAGCATTATTACACCTGAAATCGTCACAATATTAAACTCTACCGCTCATTCGTAAGGCAGATTCCCCTGAGAAGAATGAGCAAGAAACTCTAAGGGTTGCTCTTTGTAAATAACATTTACAATATTTTGTATTCGTTCTTCAACAAACATTGAAACAAACATGAACAAAAAAAAAGTATAAATGACATTATATGACACAATTCAAAATACGAAAAAGTATGAATGAGTGTTTGTGCGCATGTGCTTGTATGTGTCTGTAGATAAGTTTATGTGGGGCTGCTGTGTGTGCATTTATATGGCTGTGACGAATGTTATAATGCATAATACATTGCGTTCATTTGACGAACGGGATTATTTTTAAATAACGGCAACTTAAATGAAATTTATACTTCGAGTACTTGTAAAAATAGTGTTTTTTATACGATACCAGGCCTGACGATAAGTTACACGCCTGTCCGTAACAGTTGCAGTGCCACTCAAAGCTTTAAATCACAAAGGTCTGAGGGACACTGCCACTGCCCCCGTCACTTTGAGACGTAAGTTGACAAGTCCCACATGCCTTTAATTTTACGAACACCCTTACCCTTCAAAACCGGACGGGAACCAGCACACAGGAAAATTCTTAAGGTACACTGGTTCGTTCTGTAGCTCAGTTGGGAAAGCGTCAACCACGGTATGGTGAAGGCGCTGGTTTAAATCCATCCGGGACAAAAAAATTGTTTTGTTCGATCTTTGTACTAATAATTATACCAAGCCAGTGGAGTCATTTTACAGAAAATAATTGCATACCATGATAGTAAAACATAGTGATATTCAATAAACTTTACAAATATTATAAAAATAATTACAATTCGAAATTTTGAATTTATTTAATTTGTTCTTTTTTCAGACATTCGAAAAAATTCCAGTACGCACCGGCGAAATTCCTTCTACATTCTTAAATAACATGAAACTAGCAGGTTGTTTGTGTTCAGCGACTTACTTTCATTATGGACCGTAAACCTTCCCCATGGTGATTTACTGCTCCCTTTGGACACAGCAGTCACGCCCAGGATACTTCATTAACGCTATATACTTATCGCCTTAACCCTTCGCTTTATCGTACTTTAGATGTCTGTAAGATTCTGTAATACATATAATCGTAATATGTAATGTAATCACATTGTTCTGTAAAATTTAGCACTGGAAGTGGTGAGTCACTTAAATAGTACTTATTCTGATAATCCGGATAATTTGCTTATTATGCGACAAAATTCTGAGACAGTTTAGTTCATTTACATGATACTTAAGAAAAAGTAATTCTTAAATGTAGTTACGATGTTTGTTTGCTATAACTAGTGTAGGGTCACGGAAAATTTTTATTTTGATAAAATCATATTTTTCAGAAAACTAAATATTTTTCTGAATATTTTCCCTGTATCTTTCCACATTTGACAGTGACCTATCAAAAGTTGAAGATACCGAACTCCATTTTGAGATTTTCTGAAAATTAGCCAAGCAGGGTTTAGATACATTTAGCAATGTTTATACAATTTTAGAATGGAATAGACATTTATTGCAACGCCACAACACATAGATACAAAAAACATATTGAAAACACTTAGACATACAAAACAAAATGGAAAGAATTAATAAACAAAATATAACATACAAAAAACACAAAAAAACAACATAAAATAATACAAAATAGACAAAAAGAAAATAAATATAACGACTACAAATTGTACCGTCATAATTGACTGTAGCGCTGGTTTTCAATGAGCTCTGTATATTTTTATTTTATAACTCATGCCAAATAAAACATAACAAAATATATATAATATCTAAACGTATATTATGAGTCCTCAAATTGTACTTTTCCAATTGTTCAGAATTTTTTCCTGAAAAAATTCCAATATCTGGATTCTTTCTGAAAATTATCCAACGCTAGGTGTAACTCAATATCAATTAAAATATAATTTTTATATGGCTCTGGTTGTATGAACATACTGTTGCTGATATAATTATATAAAAGGGCCACCACTAAATATCAGCGAAATGTGATTTCCTCTGTATCACTTTCCCAGTCAAGAGTTTTAGCTTTAAATTTGAAACAACAAAGCGAGTGTTATCTTCGTTACCCTAACCCGAGACTAATAGTTAAATTTTATAGTACTCCTAAAACAAAAACATTGTAATTTAAATTACCGAATCGTCATAAACTTTATGATAATCTGGTTAGGTCTTACTCCTACCTACTTATTACAGTTACATACTAAGTAGCAGTAGAGTTCCCTGCGAAAAAATTCGTCCAGGAAAGTACTGCTACCTTACCTATAGTATAAATGGTCAGGATTGAATTTATTGTTTCTCAAAATATTCTCCGTTAGCGTTAATGCACTTTTTCATACGAATGAACCAATTTTGAAAACATTTATGCCACCCCTCCGTGACAATCTTTGAAACATATTTTTCATACTCTTCGACAGCCTCCTCAGGTGATGAAAATCGTTGACCGCGTAACTGGTTCTTAATTTTTGGAAATAAATAAAAGTCGGCCAGGTCGGGGCTGGACGCAAGATGGCTCGTAAGGTCGAAATTCATTATATACAGCCAAAGAGTTCTATTTTCAAATATTGTAATTACTTTTAAATATTGTTTATGTAAGTGGCCAGTTCCGGAAACTTATAGTGCGCCCTATGTATAAGTATTTAATGGGTGCTGGTGTGATGATCGCCATGAATTTCAATTTTCAACCGGAGATCGGTTCACACATGCGTGCGGCAACAATGCGGACCCATTGCAGAGATAGATTATGTTTGCAGGCACTGAGTGGGAAATCCTTAATGATATGTGTTGGATGCCATCGCCTGCGTGGTGAGACTATGAAGCTCATATTTAGATAAACTCACTGATCATCTAGATTCTATTGCCAAGACCATAGCGGGTCATGGTGGTATAGTACCATCTCTTTCTCTCATCTGGAGGCTGAGGTACTGTGCAAAGCTGAAAATAAATTTCTGGAACGATGTCTACATCCGGAAGACAACAAGCTGTCGTTGTGGAGTAAGCAGAGCTGGGCCGTGTCTTACCCCCTAATTAGTACCTCGTAGCGTAGAGTACGGCGTATCTGACATTCGCTTGAAGATAAATCTTCGAGGATATAGTCTTAAAACTGTAGCCTAAAAAGAAGACACCTCCAAATAAGACTTTCCTCGTGAAAGACCTCTGCGGAGGTTGCGAAGAAATGTCTGCACAAATTGGCAACGACACACAAGGTCAGATATTTGTCAGCACGAGTCTGAACATAACTGGCGTTAAAAAAGACTGCTGGGTTTTTTTAGATATAAGTTTTGTAGTAATTAATAAATAATAATTAACCGAGGCTAAAGTGCAAAAGTTTCATAGCCATTCTGCTTAGTATGCCACCTCTAGCGCGCTGTCAGTAGTGCTCGTTTAGAAACCATTGCACGTTCCCAATACTGCAGAAGGGTATTGTACGAATTCGGCTTAAAGGTGAAATTTATTTTGGAAACTAAATAAAAATACCGAGGCACTCCGTCGATTTGTTCCGTTTAATATCGACGATAGAACATGTTAGGGTAGGGGCTCAGTAACAGTGGAAGTGATGCAGAAATAACAAACAAAGGAAGCGATACATGTCATGCAGTGTTCTCCAAGTTATTTTGGCCGCGTATCTAACTACAATTAACTAACATTTGCGTTTAATACTGCTTTGATGAACGCTAAGTTTATTTATTCATATTGTTAAAACGCCATGATTACGAAGTATTTCATAAATAATTAGAATATCGCCTTTTACCGAAAAACACGCACTAACGTGTTAGAATACACTACTCTGTATTGAATTGTAGATAACATTTTTTTGGAATAATAATGTCACCTACAACAACAAAATGTAGGTTTCCACGATTGATTACATTGAAAACCATTTTTTCGGCTCTTAAACAGCGTTAACTCGTTTTTTTTAAACAAATCTACTTTTCAAAGTATGTGCGGTTTGAGATCCAAAAAATATATACGTAAGTTATCAAAATTTACAATATTTTTTAAAACCCTAAATGGTTTTAAGGATTAAATGAACTCGAAGAGTCTATATATTAAATTTTATTACTATTAATTATTAAACAACCTAAAATAAAGTCGGAAATAAAGTTATTTATCATATAAGTCTTATATAATAAACACAAAAATTTTGAACCAATTTATTTTTGTTCAAGACACTAATACTTAAATTCTTAAAGCAACTGCCTCTGTGGCCTAACGGTTACCATGCCGGACTGCCACGCAGAGGTCCCAGGTTCGATTCCCGGGCCGGGAGAAATATTTGTATGACCTACATTTGTTTCTCTCGTGAGTTTGGGTGTAATTTGTGGTTGTCTATATGTGTGTCCATGGCACCCGCGACACAGGGTTTCCCTAGTGCGGGGCTATGTTGAGTGTGTGTGTGTGTGTTATTAAAGCGGTTACGAAAAACATTCGAATTCTCATTAGTCCGCTCTCACTAGGGGCGAAACCATATCGAGAGGGTTATAAATTGGGGGTCGAAAGAACGTTTTAAATATACAAAGAGGAAATTTAAAAACAAAATGGGTCTCTTTACGAATCGTTAATAGATTGGCACGGCTAACAAAGTAGTCCAGTCCAACGAGAGTTCGTCGATCGGAGTTTTAAATTTAAATATGTCGACTCCGCGCTTCGATTGGAACTTTTATTTTCGTTGGTAGTAATGTAAGATAGAACCCGTTTGGGGAAAAGAACTTTTCCATATTAGTGCGGGTCTTTTGGGTAGAGCATTGGAGCGATGTTGCAACACAGGTGTGCCTATTATGCTCAAACGACCGCTACAGGAAGACTCCAACGCGGTCACAAATACAACAATAGTCGCAACATATTATTGGGCCAAAAAGTCCGTGCGGTATCAAAGTATAAACGAAAAACATTTAAAAAATTATGTCAAGTTTCAATCAATTGAACCACGGAAGAAAAAAACAATGGAAGTGCCTTAAGCCTAGATTACTACCAGAACCGATGTCTCCAAAATCCACACATTCTTTGAAACACTACAAAATCTTGATATTGATTGATAAACTACTACCAATCAGTATCAAGATTTTGTAGTGTTTCTAATTTAAGAAGAAGTAACAAATTCTGGATAAGTAGTTACTATAATTTAAACTTTACCTTGTTGGCATATCGTTGAAAGTTTAATATCATCATTACCTATTATACAAGGTACGACGTTTTAATTCAAATTTCAATCAATGAGCTGCCATCTAGCGGTTTATTGCTGAACGACGACGACTTGGAATTGGAATTATTAATTTAGTTCTCCAAAAAGGAAGCCACCATATTGCAGAGGAATAAGCTTTACTTTCGTTTCTTATAACAAAAAAATAATTTCGATGAACCGAAAATGATGAATTCTTATTTTAATGTATATATTAAAATAAGACTTTCCGATGATATGAAGTCGGCTATCACTTTTGCACTCCTAAATATTCTTTTGTGGGTGCAACCCATATTACTTTTTTCTACATTGTTAATGATATTAAAGTACATATGTAATTACTTTATATTTAGATGCTTCATTTCACTAACTTTTTTTAACTGCCTCATTAGCCGGACGGTTACCATGCTGGTTTGCCACGCAGAGCTCCCGGGTTCGATTCCCAATATACAGTTATTTCTCTTGTGAGTTTGGGTGTAATTTGTGGTATCTATGCTTGAGTCGAAGCGTCACGTCGCGTCTTGTTTTTCAACTACAACGCATGGCGACGCGCGTCGTCGCGCGTTTCCATATTTGCATAACACAAATTTGTACGTTAATAATGGGAAAATAAAGACGAATATGCTATAGGCGAAAAACATGACGCGTCGCGACGCTTCGACGCGCCAGTGTGAGTGGAGCCTTAACCAATGACATTTATCCATAGTTGGGGAATTAACGTAAAGCCCATGGTAAAGTCGCTGTTAGTTGCACAATACATTTCATTTTGCTTCGACCCAGAGGCCTTCCGCTTACTATTTACAACTATTTTATTACTAAAAAGAAAAACAAATTAAATAAAAAAATACAGTCGAGCTGCTGAAAATATTGATGTTATGTTATGTACTTACTTTACCTTGCGGAAAGGCAACGATCTTTAGATCAAGCAGCCTAGTCTTTATTTTTGTATTTTTTAAATTTATATATGGTAACCTTAGTAACTGTTATAATCACATTATACATACTCTGTTGTTGTGTAGTCAGGACACTCCGTTGCTTATGAATCTATAATTTATGTTTTGTTTTAACACGCGTCATTACATGCTTGCAACAACAACGAGATGGATAGTCTGAAATTTTGTATACTATTTCGCGATTATCAAATAATATAATATGTAAGTTATCACAAAATTCACAACATTACTTACCGAATCAATAAAAAAAGTTTAAATTTATGTCACACAAGTAGACAAATAGCGAAATGTGAGCAACACACCGATGTAAATTAATTTTCAAAGAGGACCGCATCTGCGTCCGCCACTTGAATGTTTGACAGTTTTATTTATTTATTTTTTTATGTTATGTTATTATCTTAGGGGAGCTTTCAGCTACTTTTACAACATGGATTTAAATATAAATAATCAGATGCCAATTAAAAGCTTCTACGTATGAAAATTAGAAAATAACACTACCATAAATAACTACATAACACTTCTATGAGAACAGTACAACCACTTTATCAGGCACTTGAAAAGAAGTTATTACTTATAATAGTTTTTATATTCACAACGCTGTTACAGAAAAGATCTATGCGACAGTCGTCATTGAGTTGGTTAAACGATGTTAATGATCTTGGTAGATAACTATTCATTCTAAAATTAGTACGAGTAAATGGAACAAAAAGTAAAAAGTTTCTTACGAAACTTCTTAACTGGAACTTTGAGTATAATGTTACTGTGGAGTTCTGGACAATCAATCCTGTTCTGTGCAATGTTCGGCAGAAAACACGCATTAGCTATATTTCTCCGCAGATATAAAGGTAGTAGATGAAATTTTTGATAACGGTGTAGTACTCCAAATGGGGCAGTTTAAATTTACAATTTTTTTTATTTATTTCGTTAACAAAGAAGATATCCATAATATTAACCTTAGAACTAAGTCCAAACTCATGGTACCACGTTTTCGTTTAACTAGTAAACGATTATTTTATGAAGAACTGTATACGTTTTTACAATAAGATTCCGGAGCATATATTAAGTTTACCATTTCCTTAGTTTAAAACTTACATTAAAAGTAAGTAACTGCCTCCGTGGCCGAACGGTTACCATACCGGACTGTCACGCAGAGGTCCCATGTTCGATTCCCGGGCCGGGAGAAATATTTGTATGCCCTACATTTATTTCATGAATTTGGGTGTAATGTGTGGTTGTCTATGGATATGTCCATGGCACCCGCGATACAGAGTTTCCCTAGTGCGGGGCTACTTTGAGTGTGTGCGTTATTATTATTAACTTAAAAATCTAGTCAATTTCTTCTATATTTTTCCAATACTGTTAGAGTAAATATTGTAGTAGGGATTCCAAATTTGCGATGCATACTCAAGGTGGCGACAAACATAAGTGCAATAAAAAATTTTCAGGGTTTCATATTTTTAAACCTTTCTGAGGTACGAATGATGAATCCTAGACCTTTGTATGCTTTATCGTATATTATAAGAAATATGTTGATCAAACAATAGCTTATTATCGTGTGTAACTCCCAAATCTGATCCAGAGGTATTTCTAACAAGATTACAATTTTTTATTTTGTAAATAATGTTAAAAATGTCACTTTCGACTAAAATTCATATAAAAACATTTTGATACATTTAAATCGATTTTATTAGCTGCACAATAACTGTCCAGTCTCACTAGATCCTCTTGTAATAGAATCGCGTTTGAAGTATTATTAACAAATTTAAAAACTTTCGTTTCGTCCGCGAATAGCAAAAATTTAGAATTTAAAAAACATGATCCAATATCATTAATAAATGTAACAAATAAAACCTGACCTTGGGGAAAACCGGAAGGAATAATAAACTCATGAAGAATAATAGGCATTGCGTACCACCGACAGAGACCAACACAAAACATACGATGCCCAAGGAGCACACTTTATACGCCTCAAAACTATTATATCTATAAACAGTTCTAATATGGTATATGTTTAGATAATAGTTCTCTATAAATGGTTTTAGAAAAAAGAAATTGGTCTTATAGATTTATTTCACTCAAGTCAAAATTTTAAAACCTTCTTAATACCAAACAACTTAGTTAGTATCATCTCTCTTAAAATTAACTCTTATAGTCCTTATTTTAAGTTCAACTGTAGATCAACTGATTATTTTTAGTAAAATTTTTCTACACACATCCAGTAAAGTTTATTAATACTCTAAAAACTAGTGTTCTTAAGTTTATTCTAGATATATTTCATTTATAGACGTTCTGTAGTGTAAGCTTATTGACAAACACGATGTAGCGCGTCTTCAGTAGATTTTTTTTTTAAATACTACAATTAGGGTTTTTACTCTATTGGACGTTGTAAGAGTTCATGCAAAATGGATAAAGAATATATCGATAATTCGCGCGCCAGCCAGGCATGTACATTTTTGTTTGTTGACAAATAAATAAACATTACGAAGTAATTCCGTGTTCTGAAGTGATAAAACAATTGAAATGAGCGCGTAAACTTTACTTCAATGTTGTGTATGTGTATTGTGCCATCTATCAATTGAATACAGTGAAATCATTGTGTGAAATGTGGTTGGCGTAACAAAAAATAACCTCAATTTTGTAATGAAAATTTTATTTCCTCCAACATAAGTTAGGTATGTCATTGTAATATACCTTATCTGATAGGGAATTTATCCCACGTTCTAGTCATATACAATACATTCCATATAATTATACAGAATAACGTTTTTTTTTGACACGTTGGATTTTTTAATTGTTTTTTTTTTACCTTGTGTTTCGAAAAGTTTTTTATTGCATAATATGCTCACCATTCCTATAGCTTTTACTCCATAAAAAGGTTTTGTAATACTGTCAAAAGAAAAAATCGCTTAGAAACATCGCGTTTTGTAGACAATCATAAAAGCTTCATAGGAGTGAATATTCTTCTACAAGATCAACTACACTAAAGCAAGTGAAAATAATATTTTCGTATTCTAAAGTTTTTCTATAGATAAAGCTATAGACAAAATGCTCCAATAGTGTTTTGAAAAAGCTTTAAATTCTTATCGCCATTTTTATTTTAAAAGACTGACTGTGAAGTAGCGAGTAGAGTAGAGTAGAGACAAATGTGTTTTCTTTTTAAAAAGTAAATCTAAGTTGAAATTAGCTTGAAGAAGCCTAGAACTTCTTGGAAATAGTTTGTTTTGTGAGTTATTTTGTATATTTAAGCTTTCTATAAATATTTAAAACCGGAAATCGATAACTGTATTTTTATTAAGTTTATATTTATACATAAATTTATATATTTAAAATACAGCGAGCACATGAGTTTTATGACAAGTTTTTCATTGCTTTTCACAATGTATTTAAAGTCCCACGTGAATTCGCGCTTTCTATACGATTAAATATTGTGCGAAAAAGTCGGAAATATTATATCTAATTTCGCCAAGTTGTATATAAATAAATTTTTGATAGTTTATATTTTGTAAGCCATTAAACTTGAAATCTATTAGTATTGGAGAATTGCGTCTTACGTTTGTAAGGCTTAAGTTACTTTGGTTTTAAAATAGCATTACTAAGAAAACTATCATAGACTATAAATAATCTAAAAACTGTCTACAAGGTTAAATCTTGTTCTACAAATGGTCATGTAGCATTCTAGAAAGTTTACTTGAGAAAAAAGTTAAGAATCACTGTTAACACTACCTACAGATAATTTCTTAAAGCACTCTTGTGATCTACTAATAAAGTTGTGCCCACTTTTACTTTAAATTATCTGGAAACCTTCTTCGAGATATCTTGAGGGAATTTGAACTCTTAAAGTATACAATCGAATTAAATTCTATTAGATATCTTATTTACATTTATGATTACCAGGTCATCATGTATACCATAGATATAGAAAAAAAAGGGAAATTTGGTATGGGGGGGTGGTTCGTGCCGTCTCGATATGATCAAAATGATCATATCGAGGTGACACGCCTACAAACATCGCCACAGTGACATGGCGATCGTTGTACATACAAGATCTCTCGTTAAACTTGAAAATGCCAAGTGGTAGCGATACACCTTGTAAAAATTAGAGTGAAAACAAAAATTTTAAAACCAGTGAGATAACATTCCACCGGCTATTTGCATTTTTAGTAACTGTTTCTATTATTATTCAATGTTTTCTTTTTGTCTCCATAGAAATATCTAGACTCAAAAACAGTGATGTTCATTTACGATGACTGATGTTTATCGACCATAAATTTTTACTGAAATGTTTGAATTTCTTACTATGACTTTTGTAATTAAAGTCCCTAAAATATCGACGCGAAAAGCATTCACGTTAAATTGATTTCTTATATTTTATTATTATTATTACGGAACATTTTATTTCGAGTAACTTTAACACAACTCATATTTCGGATAACCGTTTCAATTTCATATCAATTTGTATGTTGCTGTTGCTTGAAGAAAAATGTATGTGTATTATTGTTTCAGGTAATTTACATATGTAAATTCCATTACACTCGTAGATTAAACGTAGTGTAAGTTTAATTTTTAAGTTTTTCCAATGAGTTCAAAATAAGACAGGGTTGGATTGAAGCTGCAGGAAAATCGAATTATTGGTTTTCTTATTACTATTTCTGACTTTATTTAAATTTCCATAGCAAATACATTTAAAAAATAAATGAAAGAAAATCGGCTTTATTTTAACATGTGCATGCAAAATAAATTAGAAACAATTAGGTATAGAAAATTACATAAATCCTTCATACATAAAAACAACATATTTCAATTTATTAAATTCGTTGATGGTTCGAGTTTACTCTTGACAGTGACAGCTTCACCAACACGTGGTAACGTATAATGGAAATCTGACACTGGCGACGATCGCCATATTTTTTATATTATTCTTATAAAACTGACACTGGCCCAAGCATAGTGGCCGTCTTTAAGAAAATAATAATAATTTATATTAATTTAATAATACACCATTACCATTGTAGGTATAGTATGAAAAATGGAATATTTTTTTAATATTAAAAACAGCCACATACATCTAACTATCGATTAGGTTTAGGTCAACGAGGGATGTGGTCCTACCACATCCGTCGTTTATGTAGCGTATTGTATTGTAGTGTATTGAGTAGCGTCAGTTTATGGTTAATAAAGTTAACAATTCACGGAGCGGTTTCCATCCGCTCCCGCCGGTGCTGCGGGACAGCGGTTTTATTTCAATACTCACGACCCTGCAAGTTTATGCGGGCACAAAGCCGCTGCTATTGCACAACAGACCGCGAACTTAGTGGGAGATAATCGCAAGTCGCGCGGTTAATAGAGAACTCATCCCGAATGCGCCTGCACCACATTGCGCCTGCCGCGGGTAGAAACCGCTCCGTGAGTTCTTAGTGTAACGAAAAATGAGTTTCAGCGCCATCTAACGTGTAATAGTTAGCTATTATATACTAGTAGCATTTTTACTAAAACGCCACCTGATGATGACTGGCTAAACCACGATGAAAAAAATACTGAAATATTGTGATATAACTCTTACTCGAGTAGGTTAAATTTAATTTTAATATTGTGTTACGTCGTTTTCACGTTTTAAGCCCTACCCAATCAAAATCTTTAAGTTACGGTAGTAGATAATAGAGCGTGAAGTTTGAATTGCACACAAGCTAAAAGGTGGCGACATCGGTACCCGATCTTACATAGCGTCATTATATCTCCCCTGTTTTTCTATATCTATGATGTATATCGACGGTTAATAATTTAGATAGTAGAAGGTTATGATCTATACCATACGATACAATCGGTATACACAGTATCAATTTGATTACCTTCGTCCACATTATGAATTAAAAACTCATTGAAAACAATTAAATTTGAGACTGTGGATCTACCTCGAAGAAAGCCATGTTGTTGCGGTGTAAAACTTGACTTAATAGACTCATAAAGTTTATTAAACACCACTCGTTCCAAAACTTTAGCAAGTATACAAAATTTAGAAATATCACATAATATACAATCAACTAAATGATGCGCAGTGTCTTCATCGCACATCAGTGAAGCACAGCGTGTGTATGGAACGCCGATTCAGAATGTAAAAAATTGCGCAATGGTAAAAGATTTCAAGTCGTTTGTTTTTTATTTAATATATTTTATTTGACCTTAAGATAGATCTTAAATACCTAATTTCGAGACTCGTTCTCTTTAAAACGTTTAGTAGCAAAAATTTCTATTTTGCACTTAAGGTTCTTTGCCTACAGAATTATTATGCAAAGCCTATATCATTTTGAAATTTATAAAGCATCGACATGACAAGACAAAGAATCAAAATTATGTATCCAACAAATAAATAATATCAGTAATGTCAAAACATTACCGAACTCTGAACTGAACACTTTATTTTGCACTTGTCATTTCTCTTTACGTTTTCATCTTACGAATATCTAAATTCACTCGAAAAATTTGCCGACTGCATCCAGTAAACAAATTACTTTCATCAAAAGCTTTTATCAGCCTCATACTCGACCAAATGGTGTTTCCCAAATATTTCCATTCACTCACTTAGCCTACGTTACCTAAAGGCTTTGACTATAATATAAAGCTTATAGATATGCTACCTTATCAGCAAATTTTTGTCATATCACTAAAAAGAAGTTTAAGTAGCAGTGCTCTACTGATTTAAACTCCTTATGAAAGAGCTCGTGTTTCTGCCGCCAAGCAGTAATGTGAGCATTGCTGCGTTCCGGTTTGAAATTACAAGTACATGGGATTTGTGAACTTATAGCTCAGGGTGACGGGCGCAGTGGCAATGCCTCTCAGATCTTTGCAGCTCTGAGTACCACTACAACGATTGTGGACAGGCGTGTCGCTTACCACCAGACTCAAGGTTTGTTCGTCTCATCATTTGGTATCATAAAAAAAAACAAAAGTCATCATTATTGAATTATTGTTTTTACTTTTAATTATGTCTACCTATAAGCTCACTATGCTTGGAGTATCTCAGATGGACCAAATTTCTAATGAAGTCATGCGTCAAAGAAGAAAGTGACGAGATAGCTCGCAAAATCAGTAAGTTTAAGTGGCAAGGGATCGGGCATGTATGCAGGAGGGCTGAATGGCCAATGGAGCTGCGGCAAGCTGGACGGACCAATTAGGAAAAGTGGCTGGCAGCGGCTAGATGCGGACGGTAAAGATCCAGGAGTGTTGGCGTGCTCAGGTGGAGGCTTATGTCCAACAGTGAATGCTTGTAAGCTGATGAAGTAGTAAAATTCACAATATTTGTCAGTATGAATTAATCGAGTTCTTAGGTTTTCGCGATTGTTACACATAGGAAATGAATTAATAACTAGTATGAATTAATATTTTACAATATAATAAATTGATTAATCACAATAGATTATTCACGTTCACGACATAACGAATTAATCGAAGTACCGGTAAGGTGTGGAGAGAGGGGACGGAAACCTTAGCCTAGCAGTGAAACAGTACACTCTCATAAAAAAAAAACAATTTTTTCTCTCATTCTTTCATTTATGGTTATTAAAGGGATCAAACCAGTATTCCGTCGTACTCTCAAGTTGTTTTTTACTAACTCAAAGCTATTGTGTTATTTCATATTTTTTTATAGCTAGGCGTACAATATAAAGTTACACTTTTATACGTATTATTAAATGAATTAATGGATGAATTAAATACTGTTAGATACACCTAACGTAATAACTTTACATAATAGGTGCATACAATAGCGATATTACTGCTAAAAAGCAGTTTCTTTCAGATAACCTTAACATAAAAGACAGATATCCATATGATTCTTCTCAAGTCGCAATTATAGATACGCTTATACCAAGCATTTCAAGTATAATTTTCATGTATAAAAGTGTCTTTCATTCATACTTAAAAAGTTCAAACATGTTACCACCGTATATCCAATTTACTTTATCTTTAAACTTATAACATCAATGTGAAAAGACGTTCTTCGAATCCATTTATTACTTTTTATTTAGAAGCTCTTTGCGCCAGCGGCGGCTGTTTCTCTCATCATTGGCTACATTACTTTTATTGTTCTCAACTTTGATGGTAAATATAAAAATATTTTAAAAGAAATAAGTAACGACAGGTCGTGTCTTTTTGGTAGATAAATTATTCGGTTATATGTGTGAGTAGCCGATTTCAGTAACAAAATTTTTCTCACGTTTTCCAAGTAACCGTAGATTCAATATTGTTTTAGTATGTCCCAAGGTAGCAAAGATAACATTAACTATTTAAATCTAAATAATTGTTTGAAGTAAGTATATGGTTTTACAGGCAGTGCTAAAATATCACCTACCTAATTTCTAGAGTAAAGCAGCACTGCTTTGTTCAGGATTGAAGAGTAGAAAGAATCTTCACAAGCACAAAGGCGAAAAACAAAAGATGTTTTGTTGTTCCACAGCCACCATAGCACCAATTAGTACCAGTAGGACTCCTTGCGAAATAATTCGTCCAGGGAAGCACTGCCACCTTATCTATTTTTTCCGCCAAACAGTAATGTCAGCATTACTGCCTTTCAGTTTTGAAGAGTAAGGTGCTGGTGAAATTTCAAGCAAGTTAGGTACCTTTACAGCTACCAGACTCGGCTAGAGATTTCGCGAAATTTAATTACAGTTAATAAACTGTAATTAAATTTTTATTGAATGTCAGAATGTTTAACCGCCATGATAATCAATAATTTTTTGTGAAATTACTCCACTACCTTATTACAATTATTAATACAAAGGTCTCTCAGGAACTCTAAGAAAAAATTTCTTCGATCCGGCTGAATTTGAACCAGTGTCTTCCAGCAAACCGTGCATAGGGCATAACATTTAATGCTAACTAAGCCACCATTTTTCTAACCGACTTCAAAAAAGGAGGGGGTTCTCAATTCGACTGTATGTTTTTTTTGCATGTATGTTACGCGATAACTCTGGTATTTGTGAACCGATTTTCATGATTATTTTTTGTTGGAAAGAGGATACCTCCATAGTGGTCACATTTAATTTTGAAAAAAGTCATCCACCTCTAAGGGTGGTTGTTCACGCATGAAGATTAATTTTTTATAAATAGGCCTAAGTTTTATTATAAGGAGCAATTATGTTAATGGTTGATTTTGCTATTCTCCAATTCAAGGCGTTTTTCTCTCTCAATATACTTTGAGTAGTGGGAACCGATTTTTATTATCTCCTGTGTCAAGTACCGTATAGTGGCGAAGTAGGGGAGTAGAATCCGGGTTTGCGCACTTCCCAGTAACCAATTTCAATAAAACTTGGTAAATAGATGTAAGAAAAGTACGTGTCAATAAATAATTAACACGTACTTTTGAGGTCGGTTTTTATCTGCTTGTTGCATAGGCTTTCAGCGACACCTTTACAGCTACCAGCCCTAACTATATATGTCGCTATTCACTGTAATTAAGTGGTTTATTTAATGTCATCATGTTTCACCACCATGATAGTCAGGTCTTTTTTGTGAAATTACTCCACTAGTTTGTTATAATTTATATATTTTATAACAAACTAGCGGAATATTTTTTTTGTAAGTGTTCGATCTTTTTATTAATAATTGTAACAAACTAGTGTAGTAATTTCACAAAAGATAATTGAATATCAGGGTGGTGACTGATGTGTAAGGTGCCAAAGTCATAAATAAAGAGAAATAAAAATCCTAGTCTGTCAAAAAATATACTTCCTCCCTGTACCATGTGCTTTCTATAAGTTTTTTTTGTATTATACTAAGTTACAATAAATCTAAATTGTTGAAGTATATAATATTCTTTCGTTCTAATATAACATGGCGCAGTAAGCAGTTTAACAGCAAATTTAAACTGTTTGAGTAAATATGGAGACGAAACTTGTAAAACTCCCACCTAATTTTGATATACGATGTCATCGGCAGCTTCGGATTGGCGGTTTTGGAAATGTCTTTTCTAGGATTATTTGGTGTCTACAGGCCAGGATCAAGCTGAAGATAAGGAAAAGTTGTCCCTATTAAGAAATATGATGGGTCCCGAGTTGACTAAAGTAATTTTGTCACTGAAATTGTCCAAAGAAAATGTACAAAATTATGCCAAAGTCATTGAGGCAATCGAAAAATATGTTAATCCCAATTGCAACGAAGTATTTGAACGGTACAAGTTCAATGAAGGAACACAAGAATCTGGAGAATCTTTTGAAAATTTCTATACATGCTTAAGACAACTAATAAGTACTTGTAATTATGGAACCAAGAGCACTGAATCGTTAGAAGATCAATTATTGAGAGATAGGATTGTGCAAGGGATACAGGACAAAGAATTACAAGAAAGTTTGTTAAGAATAGAAGGTTCGACCTTGGATAAAGTTTCAAATATGTGCAGAGCAAGTGAGGTTAGCCGTTTACAAGTAAAGGAGATGAACCCTTCTATAGATATTGATAAAGCAAAGTATAAAGGAGAATTTAAGAAGAAAAAGAATTTTGAAAAATATACTAACAAGAATTTGGAAATGAACAAGAAAGATAATAAATTTAACTGAAGAAGATGTCAGAGATACCATGGTTCGAGAGAGTGTCCAGCATTTGGAAAAAAGTGTAGTAAGTGTGGAACATTAAATCATTTTGCCCTTAGTTGCAGAGTGAAGAAAATACAGGAAGTTAAGTATTTTGAGTCTAATGAAAGCTTGTGTTGTGGAGCGGAAAAGGCAAGAAATGTAGATAAATCTGAGTGGATTGAAATTATTCAGACCGAAGGTAATGATGTTAAATGTAAACTCGACACAGGTGCAGATATAAGTATTATGACAAAGCAAATTTTTGATAAAATTAATAAAATTGTATTTTGAAGTTGTATGACACAAAGTATAAAATTGACTCTTTTGTTGGAGAAAAAGTGAAACCTCTAGGAATTATAAATTTGACGTGTTCATATAAAGAAAATAAGTGTTATGAGAATTTTATTGTAGTAGACTGTACCACAATACTTTTAGGTTTACCAGGCTGTATATCACTAAATTGCACGGGTGCACAGTGTAGAAGTAAATAATGATAAGGAAAAGTTTATTCAATAAAATATTGAAGTTTTTGAGGGAATATGTAATTGCCAGGCCGGGTTGAGATTCCTATTAAGTCTACAGAGGAACCAATTTGTCACCCGTCGCCTAGGTTGCCATCGTGTTTGCATGAGTCCCTTAAGATTGAACTAAAGAGATTAGAGGACAGAAAAGCTATTATAAAAGTCGTAAATATTAACGAATATGCCCATATAAACAGAATTGTTATTGTTGAAAATCCAAATGGGAATGTAAGGTTGTATCTAGACCCCATTGACCTAAATAAAATTATAGTTAAAAAGCCCAAAGTGTTACCCACATTAGATGATTTGAGTTTTATACTTCATGGAAAAAAATATTTTTCAGTATTGGACTTAGCCGAGGGCGTCCACCATTCGCTACTCACTGAAGAGTCATCATGGAAGTGTTGTTTTGTAACACCCTTTGGTGTTTACCGTTACCTAGTGCTGCCTTATGGCTCCAGAATTATTCCAAGATGTAATTGAAAATCATTTCAGTGAGATACCAAATGTAGCTGTATGGGCAGATGATATTGTAGTTATGGGTAATACTGCTGAAGAACATGACAGAGCATTAACAAGTGTAATAGAGAAATTAAAAAAATTGGGGATAGTATTTAACAAAAATAAATTTCAATTTAAACAGACTGAAGTTAAATTTGTTGGAAAAGTATTTAATGAGCGTGGTATGTCTTTAGACAAAGAAAGAATTGAATCTCTCTTAAGTTTAAAAGAGTCAACAAATCGTGATGAGCTTAGACCAACATTAGGTTCATTCAATTATGTTCGTGGATATGTACCACTTTTTAAATTGTTAAAAAAGAATACTGAATTTATTTGGTTGCCTGCTCATAGGTTAGCATTTGATGAGTTAAAAAGAAAAGTTTGTTCAGCACTTACTCCATTTGACCCTAAAAGAAAGATAATTTTACAGTGTGATGCATCCAAAAGTGGAATTGGTGGCTGCTTATTTCAAGAAGATAACAATATTTTGAGATTAGTTTCATGTGCATCAAGATCTATGAATGACACTGAATTAAATTATAGTCAAACTGCAAAAGAAATACTTGCAATATATTATGCAGTAAAGAAATTTCACCGATATATTGACGGTTCTGATGTAGATGTACAGACAGACCCATAAACCTATTATGTCTATTATGTCAAAAGCTATTTGCAAAATTGGCTCACCTAGATTAAAAAGGTTAAGACTGAACTTGCTAATGTATAATTTAAATGTATACTATGTTCCTGGAAAGCTGTTACATTTTGCAGATATGTTGTCTCGAAATTTTTTTTTAATTTTATATAAAAAAATATATAAAATATAAAATATATTTTATATAAAAAAATTAATTTTACTGAGCATGACAAAGAAATGTTACAAATGGTACACACGGTTACTGTACACTTACCTATGTCACCTGAAAAAAAATCAATTTTTCAAAGAGAAACCAAAAGTGATGTTATTCAGTTTACTTTATAAATATTATATGAATGGATGGCCAGAGAGTGATAAAATTTCAAAAGATATGAAGAAATATTATAAGCTTAAAGAGGATATATACTTTGAATATGGTTTAGCTTTTTACCACAACAAAATAATTGTACCCAAGTCGTTAAGGTCATATGTTTAGGTCATAAGTTAGTACATGAAGGCTACCCTGGAATTTGCAAATCTGTAAGTAAGGCTAGACAATTATTTTATTGGCCCAGACTCTCTACAGACATTCGTGACTTTGTTATGTCTTGTCGTACTTGTGAAAAATTTAGACCAGCTAGTTCACACGAGTCATTGCTATCTCATAAAATACCTAATCAGAGATATGCTAAAGTTGGTATTGATAGTTTACATTTTACAGGTGATTATTTTCTTGTAATTATAGATTATTTTTCACATTGGTTAGAAATTTTACCTATAAATACTAAGATTCAAACTGTGTTATTAAAGCCTTTCAAGAAACTTTTACTAGATTTGGTTATTCCGCGGAAATTGTGGCTGATAATAATAGTTTCTATTCATTCGAGTGTAACGAATATTTTAAGTCTAAGGCATTGACTTACAATTATATGGACGTCGGGTCCGCGCTAAAAAGTGTCCGCACTTGTAAGGCGCTAAAATCGTATACAGAGCGCGACACTCCGCTTTAGTCTTCATTTGTTCTACGGACAGCGCGATACTGCGATGACATAACAATTTAAATTTCGAATAGGTTGACTTGGACATTTTTTTCGTGGTTTTTGTATTAGACCCGTCGTCCATTTATTTAGTAAGTCAATGGTCTAAGGACATAGTTTTAACCACAAGTAGTCCACATTATTATAGAAGCAATGGAATGGCTGAAAAAGCGGTTTATATTAGTAAAACTATATTGAAAATAGCTCACGAGGATGGAGTGGATTATAGAGATATTATATTAAGTTATAATAATACACCTTTAACTAGACTAGAAGTTTCTCAGTCACAAATTTTAAACAGTAGAAGACTTAGAACTTTAATACTAACAAGTAATAAATTATTAGAACCAAAAGTTGAATCAAATATTCATAAATTAATATTGTTAAGACAATCGTGTAATGAAGATAAAAAATTTGTGAGGAAGAACCAAGTAGCATATAATATAGGAGATGAAATACTAGATAAAACAGATAAGGAAAGGTATTGGGAGAAAGGAAAAATAGTAGGAAAATGTATTGAACCGCGTTCATACCTGATTGAAGGAAGGAATAGAATATTAAGAAGAAATAGTAAACATTTGAAGAAATCGTTTAATAAAGCAAACTATTATTGTAATAGAAATAAAAATTTTCAATTTGATTTAGAGCAAGAACTTCCCTCTCCTAATCAAAATATTGTGAATAATAAGAGTAATCAAATTGTTCAAAATAATAATAAAAATGTAACAACTCTTAGCGGCAGGATAGTAAAAAAACCTATAAGATTAAATTTGTAAAACAACATTTTGCAAAGTTTACCTATTAATTTACAAAATAATAGGGGTTAAAGTATGAAATTGCCGATTTGTACTGAAAATCTAAATTGTTTATTTTTTAAATTTTTAACAAATTTATTTAATCAAAATAGTTGCCATTATTATCTATACATTGCTGCCATCTAATGGGAAGGTTATTAATGCCTTTGCGATAGAACTCCGACGATCTAGACTGCACAAACTGTGTGAAAGCATTTTGTACTGCCTCCTGGAAAGAAAACTTCTTGTCACGTAGATAATTGTCCAAATCACGAAAAAAAATGGTAGTCCGTTGGAGCACGGTCTGGTGAATACGGAGGAAGAATGGTTTCTAACTGCAGTTCCTGAAGGGTCAAAATGGTTTCTCGTGCTGTGTGAGGTCTCGCGTTGTCGTGGAACAATAATGGTGACGATCGATTCATGAGTCGGGGCTGTTTTACTGCTAGTTTTGTCAACATGGTTCGGAGTTCGGCACAATAGACATCTGCCGTTATTGCTTGACCAGATCGGAGAAAACTATAGTGAATAACACCATGCTGAGACCACCAAACAGTTACCATTACCTTTTTATTGGTAAGTTTTGCTTTAGGACACTGTTGTGGCATTTGACCTGGGGTCAGCCATTGCATTTTTCTTTTCCGGTTATCATAAAGAATCCACTTTTCATCACATGTTACAATTCGATCCAATATTATAGGCATATAGGCAACACAAGTTTCAACACGCGTTTCTTTCTGCAGATCAGTCAAATCATGAGGCACCCATTTTTCGTATTTTTTTATTTTATTGATTTGACGCAAGTGAGTCAATATTGTGGGTAAGGTAACGTTAAACCATGCCGCTAATTCCTGGGTAGTTTGACTAGTATCGGCTTCCACTATCTCTCTTAATTCATCGTTATTCACCTGTGTGGGCGGTCTTCCTCGTGGCTCGTTCTTTAAGTCGAAATTTCCATCACGAAAGCGTTTAAACCAAAATCGCACGGTGCGTTCATTAGTAGACCCCTCTCCAAACGCAGCATTGATATTGCGGGCTGTTTCTGCCGCGTTAGTTCCGCGTCGGAACTCGTATTCAAAAATCACTCGAATTTTCGCAGTATCCATCTTTCTTGTCTAAATTGAATAACAAAAACAATTGAAAGTCGATATTCAAATGTTTCAAATTAAAAAAAAAAAAATCACAGAAACCATTTGAAAAAAGTTTCATTCGAAAACCTCAAACCATGAAGATTCTATGAAAATTCAAAGAACCTATTGCAATAAAACGGCAATTTCATACTTTAACCCCTAATACCTAAAGGGGAAGGTGATGTGTAAGATGCCAGAGTCATAAATAAAAAGAAATAAGAATCCTTGTATGTCAAAAAATGTACTTCCTCCCTGTACCCATGCGCTTTCTAAAGTTTCTTTTTGTATTGTACTAAGTTACAATAAATCTAAATTGTTGAAGTATATATTCTTTCATTCTAATATAACAGTGACACATCCTGACATTCAATAAAACATTAAAATATAATGATATCAAGTGTAATTTGCTGACCTACAACGAAAGATAATTTTGTATCTGAATGTGCTTGCGAAAGAAATCTTGAAATATGTGAAAATGAGCATTCAATGACGTAGAAATCACTACATTTCATGTAAAATCCTACGTAATAAAATCTTGTTCAAGCTTTAGCCAAATTACACTTCGAGCCCCTAGCTTATTGTTCAGAAACTTGAACCGATTTGAAGTGAAATTGATTTGAATCACCCAGACTATGGGCAAATGTGTTATTAATTTGAATTTAATGCTTGTTCTAGCTGACATTGACAATGGGTACACGTGTCTATCGTAATTATTTCGTAACAAAACAATGGAACAAAAGTTGTTGTTTACGATGTTAGTAATATAGTCATGCGAAGTTGTTAGTATTTTTAGTTTCTTTTTTCCATTACCAATGCAAACAATTCTTAACACAATTAAATGTAAGAGATAACGAGGTAACCAAGGCATAAAAGCATTAATCAAGCGCCGGCGAGTCTCGGCCAATAAGGATGTATATAACTCAACAATTAATCTAATTTACCCGGGCCCGGAAAGGGTAAAATTATACAAGGTGTTAATACTGCAGGTGGGTTATTGTTTATAGAGGGTTGCTTGAAATAGTGACTTGGCGTTTTATTGAATGCATTTGTGTTTGTTGAGTGTGAACCTACAATTTACAAATTGAAGCCTGTATTACTTAACCTCTATCTCTCAATCGTAATATAGATATTGTTTAGATTATTCCTTATGAGATTAAGAGCGGGAATCCCTAGCACAAGTATAATTTATTAATTAAAAGGGATTCTCAAGCCACTAAAATTGTAAAGATTGTGTCTTGAAATAAAACATTTTTGATTGATTTTTTTTATTGAACCTCCAAATTCATGTATACATAAAAATGTACATAATAACATATAATGAAGTAATTCATGTTAGTATACTCTCGTTATTTGTTATATGATAAAATATAATGCGTTTTTGTTTATAAAATTCATTTTTAGTAATTAATTTTCACACTACGTCTCCTGCTCTGATTAGCTTTCCTCTTCTGGAAAAGATCGCTCTTAGCGGTAAGGCCACCTTTGCCCACTTAGTTTGAAGTTGTTTATGTACTATTTTTGTTCTTGTATGTGAACAATAAAAGCATCGCGGGTGCCATAGATACACACAGTGCCTCCGTGGCCGAACGGTTACCATGCCGGATAATTATAACCAAAATTGAATTTTAAAACAGAACGTGAATATTTTAAAACAGTTGTTAAAACCTAACCTAAAACATGCACCCCTTAAAAAAATCCGAAATGGCGATCTTGCCCTTTGTAAAAAGCACTGACGATATTATGATGAAAATCTCGCATTCATATTTATTCTATGTGATCATAGGGTATCTAGACAAATACATTTTTCATACAAAACCGACACTTGCAAATATTTAGTACATTGGCCGTTCACCGCTTTTCCTATTGTAGTTTGCTAGGTTTTAAGAGGTTTAATAAAAACCAAAAAATCAAATCAAAATTAAAATTATCCTTATTTCGTAGGTATGCAAAATGTCACTTGAAATCGTCACATTTATTACAATTTGTAAATCCAAACCATCTTATCGCTTACATGATCCCTAACATAGTAATATACTCTCTTTAGTAAAGTAGCCTTTACATGATTCTTGAATTTATCAAGAGAAAGGTCCAAAACAGCTTTTGGAATCTTATCGAGAACCCTCTGAAGTCTTAACTTCGGAAACACAAACTTTCATTCATGTCTGATATTAAAATTATGTACGTCACCGTTTATTATATAATTTATTAGTCAGACGCTCAAACAATATACAATTGTAAAATAAATTGTGATGCAGTTGACAATATGTCAATTTCTTTAAAAATCTCCCTAAGTGAGGTACGTGAGCTTAATTTCTGATTGGTCTAACCGCACGCTTTTGCAAAATAAAATTTGTTTCGATATTACAAACTGCAGCTCACAATAAAAAGGCCGTATGATTGTGAAAGTAGCTGAATGACACGGTTTTGGCTGTCTCAACGTCAGTAAGTTGTCTGCCTTTCCGTATAGCATAAGCAACAGAACTAAGCTTTCTAGCTAGTGTTGAAATATGTGAATTCCATTGAAGTTTTGAGTCTAACTTTACTCCTAAAAAGACAGTGGTGTCCTCCAAATCTAATTGTTCATTATTAAGTTTAATGTTATTTCCTACATTTTTTACTTTTCAGGTGGCGTAAACATAACACATTTTATTATCTTGGAATAACAATATCAAATATCAGGGAAGTATTATCAGCAAATAGCACAATCTAACAAAAGTCCTCTACAAAATAAGGAAGATCATTAATGTAAATTAAAAACAAAAAGGACCCAAAATAGAGCCTTGCGGAACCCAAATTCTTACGTGTAATCCAGCTGACTTCACTCCGTTTATATCAACTATTTAAATTTTAGCCCTTGGATACGAATTTACTAGTTTTAAAGCTGTCGTTTGGACTCCCTAAAACTCTAAGTTTGAAATAAACGTCTGATGATTAACACAATCGAAGGCTTTTGATAAATCACAAAAAACACTAAGCGCACTCCCAAACCTCAAAAATGAGCTTCAGCAGTCCTGTACTTGCATCGGTAGTCGAGTTACGATACTGTTTATCATGAAAAAAATTGTGAACCTAAAAAGGAACAATTAACTGATATGTTAATAGTTAATTGTATTGTAATTATATTATATTAACTCGTCAAGAATATTTTTTCATAAATCTTCTCTCTGAAAATTCAAGGCGGCTCGAATTACGCATATAAAGTATAAGTAATCTTTTTTTATATAATACCAAGTGACGGGACGAACAAGTCGTGCTTCTGGTGGTAAGCGATACACCTATCTATACTGTTACAGTTTCATTCAGAGCTTTAAATCGCAAAGATCTTATGGGCACTACTACTGCGCCCGTCACTCTGACTCATAAGTTGACAAGTCCTATGTGCCTGTAATTTCACCAGCACCATTACCCTTCTAAACCGGGAGGCAGTGATGTGAGAAATAGATAGAGTGCAGAAATAGCTAAGGCTGCCGCCTTAGATATCTAGTACTGCCGTACTTCCGTATCTGCCTTATAAATGAGCAGTAATGTTTAATCAAAGTGTAATTTGCTCAGTGATGAAAAAAATATTTTTTAAATTGAAAAATTCAAATTCATCGACTCATCCGAAGACTAAAGTCCGATGTGATTATATAGCGAAAAGATAATAAGTACGTTACGAGAATAATATTCGTTATTCAAAATAAGACCTATGTAAAGGTGTTTTGAGAATTTATAGATCTTATTTCGTTTCGGAAATATAAAATCGAACAACGGTCGATCTGACATCCACAGCGAAGAAGACGAACGAAATGCATTATGTCCTGAAAACAAGTAGTCTTGCACGTAGATCTTTGTTCTACGGATGAGTCGATTTGTAGAATATAGTCGTCTAGGGAGAGAAAGTCTTGTATTTAGGGTTATTCAATTTTATGTCTGAGTTTGCGGTACCAACCGTTATTACGAAGGATATTGTTTTCGTATCTTTCAAGGCCACATGGTACACCAAGAACATTGAGATCCACGGATACCTAGAGAGTCCAAAGATGTTAGAATAGATAGACCGGTATAGACGTAACCACAGGGGTCGGCACAATAGTCTCTCGATTCCTTTCGCGAAAGCATTGGTTGATAGTCTCATGGATCAGGAGACTAAAACGAATGCATACATGTGATGACTAACAGAGGCTGGAGCAATGACTTCCTCGCCCTATTTGCTTATGAATTTTAGTTTTACTTACTACGTGTCCTTTGGACCAGTAATACCGTTTCGAATTTGATTAAAAGTTAATGTTAATTGCTAATTATTACGCTAACAGGTAAGCGCTTATTCGTTGACATAATGTATATTGTTTTTATTAGTATTTGTTTAAATTAAATTTGGGGGCAAGATTGGAAAGGGCAAGATGGGGTACGAAGTACCCCGTTTTAGTCCCCAACAAATAATGCCCTTTCCAGCAATTCGAAAAACTTCTCGCAAAATCAAAAAACGTGGAAAATCCACAGTCTAATGACTGTGGATTTTCTAAGACTTTGTACTTCCAAACAAACAAGAATTGGAAGAGACGACAAAAAGAAAGAAGCTTGCGGAAGAGAATTAGCAAAGGAAAAAAGAAATGTAATATTAAAAAAGTTGAAAGAGTACCTAAAAAGAAAAAAGTAACTATATCATTAAAGGAAAACAGCGACAGTGGTGTTGAAAATACTCCTTCGCTATTTGGATTCAAACGAAGGCTGGACTGCTTATTCTGCTTATTATAAATGGGCTCACTGTAGTTGTGCTGGCATAGAAGCTGAAGATGCTACATTCACATGCGAGTTTTGTCAGATTACTGACTATTAACAATTTATTAAATTATAATGATTGTTTTACACCCCATCTTGGCCCTTAAGGGTACCCCATTTTACCCCATGGGCGGGGCAAAATGAGGTGATGTTACTTTTTCTGGTTTATGATTTTTTACGTATCAATTTAGTTACAAATGTACCTAAATAGACTTAACTATTGAAGACTGATTCTAAAAGGTGGTTATTAAAATAAATAAGTTTATATAGATGGAAATATCATTGTCAATTTTATTGAGCTTCAAACGTTAAGTGCCCCATCTTGCCCCCTTATCCGCTACAGCGTTCCGGTTTTGAAGGGCAGGGGTGCTGGTGAAATTATGGGCACATAAGACTTATCAACTTATCTCAGGGTGATAGGCGCAGTGGCAATGTCCCTCATATCTTTAGGATTTAAAACTCTGAGTGGCATTGCAACTCCTATGTATAGGTGAGTCGCTTAACTCCCGATTTGTCCGTTCTGTCACTAGGTATCATAAAGAAAAAACTTTCAAAAAACGCTTTTTCTCTATACATATATAATTATTACGTGGAGTCGATCTAGAATTGGCTGTCACAGCTACTCAATATGTAAATACTATTTACCATATATGCATTTCCAGCAATATTCTCACATGTTTAACAACACTGTACCAAACTGTGAAAATATATACAATTAAAGCATAAGATATATACAAAAAGTATAATTTATCAGGTTTCATAAAGCTTATATTGAAATTAAAGCTTAACATACCACAGTTCAAAATTGAATAAAATACAACAAAGGCTTACTTTATTTCTAACTCGGTTGGCGAACCGCTGAACGGCGAACAAAGAAAATTTACACGCCATCGTGACCCCGTGGTACGCACAAAAACCAACTCCTTCAACTAATTAACTGGCATCAAAAGCCCTTCCTTTGTACACGTATAATGTGGCCACAAGTGTACAGAGGTGAACGGAAATTTATTTTATACTATGTTGTATTTTAATGTAAAAGTACAGAAAACATGAATTTGGAAGCACAGCTAGGGATACAAAACTTTCCTTAGTGAAAAATATGTGTTTCAATAAGTATGGTGTATATATTTATTATATGGTGAATAGATTTATGTATATATATTTTATGGAATTATGATCTTATTCAATGCAACTCAAACCAAATTCCATATGATTTTCCATCTCCTAAGTTAAATTCAAGACAAGTTTTGCTTACCTCTTTTATATCTTCATCAACATCCACAGCCCCACTTCACCCACTTCTAGATATAGGTTTCTTGAAGTTGGCATTTAAAATCTACAGTAAGTAAGTAATAATAACAAATTAATAACGCACACACTCATAACCCCGCACTAGGGAAACCCTGTATCGCGCATGCCATGGGGACACACACACACACACACACATAGACAACCACAAATTATGCCTAAACTCACGAAGCAAATATATGTAGGCCATACAAATATCTGTCCCAGCCTGGGAATCGAACTGGGGACCTCTGTATGGCAAACCAGGAAGGTAAACAGTTAAAAGCAAATTTAAAAGTTCCGTTCGGCCACGAAGTCAGTATATTAAAAAATAACTGTTCATTTGACTTCCATCTCACCTGACCTGACCTAAAACGCCTATTCACTGTGAAAAAGTACTATTGAAGATTTTTTTGATAGACAACTAATATCTACTACAAACAAATTTCAATTTTTGTTTCGAACTGTACATACTGAATTCATCATCTACTTCGATACCAATAGGTTTCTCATTTCTCGAGTCTACACCTATTAATTTTAACATCTAACCTAAAATGTTTCGTGAAAATTGTATTTAATACACTGGTACACTTATCGTCATCGTAAAGTTTCTTGACTACGCAGAACCAATTTAAACCACTGTTTTTAATGAATTTCAATTCTTTATGAATGCTTCATAAAAATGTTAATAAAAATGTTTTGTTTTTTCTTTGCTCAAAGAGGAATTTTAAATTTAAAGGCACTTTTTCTTTGACTATTGGCTTGTATAATTGTACTATAGTAATGCTTTTATTTTACAAAATAAAAATAATAAATTGAGTACTGAAAATGTTTTTTTTTGTATAATCAAGTGATGAGACGAACAAGTCGTGCGCCTGGTGGTAAGTGACACGCCTGTTATAGTCATTGAAATAAACATGTTATTGTCGAAGGTGATAAGTGTAAATTGTTTACATTTGAGCGTATCAAGCATGATTACGGCAACAATTTTAATTCATGAATTTAATGTTGTGATTGATTCAAGGAGGAATTCTCCAAATAAGCTGAAATTCCTTTTAATTAGAACTTTTTTTTTTCAGTCTATAATAATATACCAAACTATAATTGTCTAAAGAATCCCCTGTGCCCTGAGTGCCAGCAATATTAAACGTGGCACACAACCTAGAATAGCCAGACCAGAACCAATTTCAAAAAGTTCGTTTCTTAAGTTGGTCCTACCGGGAATCGGGCACGGTATTTTCTCTACCGTACTACAATCAGCCCATAATCCTCTACCATGAATTTCTAATAAATTACATATGAAACATTTTACAACGTATTTCGTGGTCAAAAGAGTAGCTAAACTAACTTTCTATATGTTTTATTTTTATATAAAAATTATATACACTGAAAACTCGTAGTAGGGGTGCAGGTTACATGAAAGAACGTGAACGTTATATTTAATCACTTTAAAACTTTCCTTATACCCTGCTTTATGAACCGTTGTTAACTTTCCTTTGCATATAAATAAGCTAAAATTCATTGTTACATTAGTTAAAAGTGGGTGATTAATAACAGACTAAAATTTAATGATTTCTGTTCAGATTGAACGGTTAAGTTAAAACGTTAAATGCTTTCAAAGTCATTATGTTTAAAGTTTCAATGTATACTTTTATTTTTTCAGTCTTTGCCATTACAAACCCGTAGCAAAAGTCATTTGACTTCTAATATTGAACATGCATACATGAAAATTCGAGCTTTATAAATTACATTCTTATATCAACTGTCCAAGGTATAAAAAATGACACATTCATGGTCTTAGAACTCGCTCTCGTAAACAAAAACAACATAACATCTGCATTATACCACATTATTATGTCTCATTTGTCATTTAGTCATGAGCCCTGTGACATACCTTAATTCAAAAACAAGAAGAAAAACATACAATAAGAAATCGTGCTCATAATCTGAAAAATCTTAAGCGCCACCAAGTTTGAAAATCATACGTCAACGTAATCCTTTCCCTAGACGTTTTTATTGCTTATATTTCATAATTCCGACACATATTTACCGCACAATCTATCTTCTTATTTGGTATATTACGAAAACTTCCTAAAGGAAAGTTCGCGACGTGCAACCCACAATATTAAAGCAATATTGTCTGTATTGACTTATGATATTAGTGCGGTGACATCTGTCATGTAGGCACGTTGTACTGCTAAGTTTGTTTGTGTATTATCTGTTTATTTTGGTAGGAAATCAATACGTATTGGACATAAGCGTGCTCATAGGCGGAAATAATATTAACAAGATAAACATAGACCTTTGCCGGTGAGTGAAATTTGAAGGAATTGTAGTAGTAAGCCGTGGTGGCCTAATGGTTTTACCACTGCCTCTTAGGCAGAGGGTAGTGTATTCGAATCGCGACTTGCACCTCTGAGTTTTTCGGAATTTATGTGCGAATTTAATTTGAAATTTACAATGAGCTTTTCGACAAAGGGAAACATCATGATAAAATCTGCACACAAATGATAAAGTGTGCACTTTAATGATGTGTGTGAAGTTCCTTATCCGCATTGGGTAGGTACGCGTGGGATCTACAGAGGAGGCCTATGCCTAGCAGTGGGATTATATAGGCTAACTGTTATTATTATTGCTAATAATACAAACATTAGTTTCTTGAACCATTTTATTTTTATAATGTACAGGTAAGCTTAAATTCTAGAAAGTAAAACTAGGATTAATGAGTAGATATCGGCCCTACCGGTTCAGGGTCCACAAGAAATAGTCGCAGCATTCGAAGTTCTATGAACACTTATGAAGTATCTTATGAAGACATTACAAGGAGTCTGAACAGGCGTATGTGCATACGCGTTGAGCGAATAATACCTTCTTCAGATCCGTAATTATTGTACGTTTTCTATATTTTAATAATAACTAGCAATTACTTTACTACAGCTAATAGATAGAGTATTTCGATAAAAAACTTTGTAATTGTAAGAAAAACGCTTTTTATTTAAATTTATTTTACGCTTATTTTTGATAATTCTTTATTTTCAAGGGGAGATATTATCAATTCCATGTACATCTGCTTAGCTTTATTTATTTCATTTCATGAGAGAAATCATAATTATAATTATTACCATAATTAGAATTATTAGCATCATCGTCATCAATTATAATTATAATTATCATAATCTAGCCAAAAGACGTCCACTGCCGGACATATTAAAGGCCTCCCCCAAAAATCGCCACAACATACGGTTTTATGCTGCTTGCATGCAGCGGATTCCGGCAACCTTCACTATATAGGTTTACAAGTGTACCTTGAGTGTGGTCTGCCTACGCTGCGTCTTCCGGTCCGCGGTCGTCATTCGAAAACTCATTGGCCCCATTGGCGATCTGTTCTGCGAGTAATATACCCCGCCTAATGTCATTAAAATTTTCCAATTCTTTGGGCTATGCCGTTGTTCTGATTCTTTTGCAGATATGCTCAGTGAAATTCTAAGAATAGTCCTTTACATTGCTGTTCGGGTGACCTCGAGACTTTTTATAAAGCCTATACTGAGCGACCACGTCTCCGTACCGTAACTCATCACTGGCGAAAGATTTGCTATGAGACATAGTGGTATTTTGAGCAAGAAGATATGGCATAGCTTCCCGAACGCTGCCCAGTCGAGTCTTTCTCAGAATTAGCCTAATTAATTCCGGTATCACTAATCTGACCTAGATCAAAATTAATTTAGGTATATTCATTTTTCGCACTGGATCCACTCTCTGATTGAGCTTCTTCACCTGAAACCTCATGTAAATATGCAAAGGGCTTATGTGTTGAGCCATCAAAGTTTGTATGGTCCATACAATACAAGATATGAAAGTAAATGGGTATTGTTCCACATAGACTTTGTTTAACACTCTAAGCCCAAGCGTACTGATTTAGTCTAATTTATTCAGTTTAATCCAGACAAGAAATACTTGGTAACTCAACGATAAAGTAGACGGAGTTTAATTCGTAAACAAACTCTGAATATCTTAAACAGCATTAACTGGCTGATTTGGAAAGTTGATCTTCTATTTTTATACAAGATTGTTTTTGAAACAAAATCCTAGCTTTTTTGCATTCATATTTTGTATTTTAAGTATAAGTTTTTATTAATCATGTAACAAAGGGGACATTGTAATTAGTTAGAAGATTTTGACTTTGCTTGTCAACAAATTAAAAAAAATTAAATCGTATCGTACAATAATGTCAATTTCAAACCACTCAGCTGGGATACGAACTTTTCACTGTACTAGATTTTTTTCCAATTCTTCTGCCTTAAGAAAACGCTCCCGGTCCATGTAAGACGACCTCAGCTCAAATTGTCTTTCAAATTCATGTTGTGTAGGCATTTTTCAAAAATTGTCTATTTATGTATTTATTTTAGGAAAGTTTACAGCTATAAGTTAAAGATGGTGTATAAAACTAAAGAATATCAAAAAAAGCCTATTACAAATCTCCACATTTGGATATCAAAATTACAAACCAATAAATAATGCTGATCTTACTTACATTTTTATAGTTTAAAGCAGTCATAAAAATAAATATCTTGTATATATTCTATTGCCTACACATGTTACATATAGATCAATATTCATATGTATAATATACCCATCGAGTATATAACCAGAAATAGAGACGGAATAAGGACCATATATTCCTGGTAACACATTAGCGATACAGCTCTTATAAATATCAACTCTCGTTTGCACTAAAATATAGACAGGCCAACTACTGATCTGTATGTACGTCTCCGTATATTCCAAAATAATATTCTGTATTTAAGATAATAAGTTGTAATAAAGATAATATCTTTAACAATGCCGTGCTGTTCTATTCAGTGGTGTGGGAAAAACAGCAAAACATTTAATTACAAAACAAACGGAATCACATTTCATCGGTAATTAAATATTAAATATGTAATTTTGCAATTTTCGTCCATTATAGCAAAGCTCAAGTTAACTGGTCGATTTGAAATGCAACAATTGACGACACCCATTGACACCTCCAATTGTTTTGAACTCGGGCTAGCCAATCGGAGCGCAGTTGTCACTGTAATTATATAGCAGAATAGTTTTCAAACAAATTAAATGACATTTCGTCACTATTTCTGGTTATATACTCGATGAATATACCTTACATCTATTGTATAAAATATAAAAGAAGTTTGAGCATACCTATAATTATTGTTGTCCAAAGTAATTCAAACCTACAGTTCGTCTAATGGTCGCAGTGCTTGTTGCAAACAGATCAAAGTCATAGTCGGTGTAGTACTTATTATATGTTTCACATCCACGCAACATGAATGTGTTGTGTCGGTAATTTGTGTGATAAAGTGGCATGTGAAGCAAGGGGCGCCGCCACAAAGCCAGTGTGTTAGTGCGAAGACCAATTTTTGACAGTAATTCCGGACAGTCAATGTTGCCACTAGCCAGGTTGGATAAAAAACAAACATCATTTACTTCACGACGCATCTGAATAGGTAGAAAGTGATACCACCTGCATCGGCGCTCATAGCTTAGAGAATGTTGTCTGGCCTTATAATCAAGAAATCGCAAAAATCGTTTTTGTATATTTTCCAACCGCGCAATATAAACACTGTACTGCGGATTCCACACCAGTGATGCGTATTCAAGATGACTTCGTATAAAGGCGCAGTACAGTAATTTGATTGTTTTTATAGACCTTAAATCATTGGACATACGTATCACAAAACTAAGGGCTCTTGAACCCTTACTAGCAATATGATCAATGTTATCCTTAAAGATTAATTTACTACCGTGTATTACACCCAAGTTCTTAATATTGCTTACATTAGTCAGATTGTGATTGTGGAGAATATAATTGGATTCTATTTTATTGGTCATACGTGTGAATGTTATACAATAGCACTTTGATACATTAAGATCTAACTTATTCTCTATGCACTATTGTTCAAACCGCAAAAGATCTTGCTGCAGATAACATACATCTGTTGGATTGCCAATTGCCTTAAGTATTTTCATATCATCCGCAAAAAGTAAGCATTTGGAAAGTCGAGAACACTTACTAATATCCATTTTAAAAATAATAAATAAAAGTGGCTCCAAAATTGACCCCTGGGGTACACCAGAAGGTATTTTTGTGCACTGAGACATATAACCTCGTAAGACAACAGCCTGGTTACGATTGTCAATGTAGGAGGCAAACCAACGATACAAGTTACCATGTATGCCTGCTGCAAGGAGTTTAGGGAGTAATATACATATATTGTAGTAAAGATTGCCTGGAAGAAATTGCTGCATAGCAATAAGGCCGCCTGTTGCACATTGACTTACTACTACTATTATACTTAAGCTATTGTATTGTATTGTATTTTAATTGTAATTTTATGTGGAATAAAGAATATTTCATTCATTCATTCATTCATTCATTCATGTAATGGTCTATTCTATCAAAACACTTTTTATGGACTGTGTATATAACGTCAACCTGTGCTCCTTTTTCCATTGCGTCAGTAATGAATTCGTTAGCAATAATGAGGTTGGATGATGTGGAAAGATGCCTGATAAAACCATGTTGCTCATCATTAAATGACCTGTTCAAACTAGAGTACATATCCTGATGGATTAGCCGTTCTAGGACCTTGGCAAACAAGCACAACTTAGATATAGGGCGGTAGTTTTCTACATTACTTTTGTCGCCTTTCTTAAGAACCGGGGTAATGAAAGCCGACTTCCAAATCCTAGGAACAATTCCCTCAGACAGTGACCTCTTGAACAATAAACATAATGGTATGGTCAAACTCTCGGCGCATTTGGTAACAAAAAGAGGAGGAATCAGATCAGGTCTACCAGATTTAGTTAAATCAAGTGATTTCAAAAGATTAAATACTTTGGGTGGATCAACTTCAAATGTTGATTTTATTCTTGTTTTTGGTGTAGCACCAAATTATTGTTTTTTTTTCTGTTTTACCCAATTGTTTAATTGGTGTCATAAGGCATTAAGGACGCTATTTGCATTTTATTGCAATACATTTTTATTTTATAATACCAAGTAAAGGGACGTTAAGAAAGAAAGGGTTGGTAGTCTGGTGGTCCTAGGATCCATAACAGGTGCACTGCCACTGTGCCCGTTACCCTGAGACATAAGTTAACAATGTGTCTCAACATGTGTCTGTAATTTCACCAAGACCCTTAACCTTCAAATCTGTAACGCAGGAATGCTCACATTACAGCTTCTCAGCAGAAATAGATAAGGTGGCAGTACTTCCTTGGATGAGCTCTACTGCTACTAAATAAATGCGCAATAAATGTGTATAGATAAATAATAACAAATTTTACGAAGTTACGTACGAAAAGAAGTTAATGGTTATCTATTACTTTTATTTCACAATTATTGCGTCAAATACCAGTATTTCGCTTTTTTAATAATACTATATAAAATAAATAAAACTCTATTGGTTGATTTAACACAGCGCTTCTCCTTTGTGGGCCTCAATATAAACGAAACGTACTTTTGCGAGGACATTTGAAGATGTTCTAATATTCTTTACCAAATGTTTGTGCGCGTAAGCAGATTCAACTTCCTGATAACTCGAATATTTATTCAACATGTTTAATACACGTATGTACATTCGTGTTATGGTTATGTCCTCTCCGAGGAGCAAAATTCTTATAACGATATTCAAAGAAAACACCAAAAGCAAATATCCTCGAGAACAAGATCTTTGGTATAAGAAAACAGTTAACATTCTCTTCAACCACTTTATCGTCTCACATTGCGTATAAGTTAAAAACATGTAGGTTCACCGCATTTGCCTGCATTTTGTGCTGTAAAATACTTTCTAGCACAACGGTTGGAAAACGCAATTTTACAGTACATTTACCTACTCGGAGCATTTTGTGGAGTTTTGCCCTATTTTCAGACAATTTAAGTTGTTGTCGATCGATATTTTCTAATACGGTTGTTTAATGTTAGTTGATTATCCTGCTATTTGGTTTTATTATCAGTATTATAGAACAGAATATAATACAAATAGTCTATTCCAAAATGAAACAACACAACAGACATTCAATAATTACGATACTTAATTAAAACAAGGAAAAAGCAATGAAAAAGAAAAATTATAACAATTAGATAATACACACACGAATAACACACAAACAAGAAATAATAACTATAACAATAAAATAATCAAGTAATAAGCCATAAAGCAGCTGTGCTGTTACGGAATCCGTCATCCACTCAGCTGGGTGTCGTCTCATTTCATGTGCTACAACTCAGATTTTCAGTGGACTGTATTAATAACTTTGTTTGAAACAACAGGGTCCATAAATATATTACATACATTTTACAATTACATACAATATAGGTAGGTATAGTCGGTGCCCTCACGTATCCACTATTTGTACTAAGTGGTATACAAATAGTGGATACATAAGTGAGGGCACCGACTGTACAACTGCCTCCGTGGCTGAACGGTTATCATGCTGGCCTCTGCGTACCAGGTTGGGTTCCTGGTCCGGGAGAAATATTTGTATGGGGTACTTTTATTTATCTCGTGAGTTTGGGAGTAAATTGTAGTTATCTATATGTGTGTCCAAGACATCCTTAGAGCGTGTTATTTCACTTAGAGACTACGTTAGTAAAAAAACCTTTAAAGATTGTTGTTTTGGAGCTTGTCAGCAAAAATTATCTTTTGCTTACAATCAACTGAAGGAAGTGGCGCACAAGGAGGTTGTCCCTCTTCGCCACGGTCTTCAGGATGAAGTTCGCACCTACCACCACGACTTGTTCGTCCCGTCACATGGTATTATAGAAAAAAACAAAATATAAATTAAATGCGAAAGACGCTACGAGCCTTCTGTATGAAATTGCACCACAGGTTGCAATTGAACGCTATGTAACAAGTTTGAGGATGTGTATAATAGCAAATTTTACAATTGACACAAAGAACAAACAAAAAAACTCAAAGAAAAATTTCTTCGCTCCGGCTGGACTTGAACCAGCGGCATGTTTTTCGCCTATCGCGGGCTATCGCTTTTCCAGCTGAGCTACGGAATGAGTCTGCTGATTGCTGTTTATAAATTTTATTTTATTAATACATTTTATTAACGAAACTCAGAAATAGCTTTATTACCTTTTGTCAATTCTAATCACAATTTATACAAGCACAATGAGAACGATAACAATCAATTTATATGCATAAAAAAAAAGCACTATAACGCCAATGGAAGGAAGCGTCAGTCGCTCACCAAGCTCTAGGAAGAAGTGACAATACATTTGAGTGCATTTTATCATTTACAGTATTAATTTTAAACATCATAATGGATCGAGACTACCTGCAAGTGCTAAACGGATCACAGAACGGATAATTCCCCGAAAATGGCAAAGTTTGAGTATAACCCGGAATCTAATTAAAGAAGGGTATACACTTAAATGCATTTATGACTTAGTGAAGACGACTGTTAAGAAAAGCTAGTTCATGTCTTTTGATATTTTTAATTAAAAAGTAGTAGAAGTAACTGGAAACTGTGGTGAATAGCCTAAGCCCTCCTAAAGTAGTCCCATGACCAGCAGTGGGATGTAAATGTAATGATTTACGCTCATGACATCGTCCACTTTTTAATGCTTTCAAGTCTCTGTTCCACAATTATTACTTCGCCATCGGCAATCTAAGCACGTAAAGTATCAAAACTACTAACTAACAAAAGTTAAAAATCAAACAGATGCTTACAGGAGCTAATTTAAGTTCCACGAGAAGAAAAAGGGACAAAAGATTAGGGAACTTTCGCCATTCGCTCTAAGTGGGATAGTTTTGGGATCGATCCGCGTTCACGACGTAACACCAACTTGTATCTGCAGACAATAGAGGCGCCCTACAAAGAAGGTTTAGTAACAAATTCTTGGGCAAAACGTAACTTCTGAATTTATTCGCCAGCACACACAAATTTGTAGTACGTGTTCTACGTGCAACACGCCAAATAAATTATCCACAACGGTAAATTTTCCCGATACAGCGGATGTAACCTTTTATTTTTCCATCCGACCTAATATTTCCGCAGTAAACTTGGTTAGTTAGGAAATATTGCTCTATGCTTCATTGTTTTGTTACACTGTATGTTTATATATTTCTAATCATCGTAACACTTAACGCAACTCTATGAAATGAATAACACTATTCAATATTTTTTTATAATGGGTTTCAACTTAAATAAAAACGAACTTTTTCCTTTAAAATGTTATATCGTCTATGGTCATTTTACAAATAATATTTTAGCGCGCATTTTATAACTAAACGGGAAAGTTTTAAGTTTATAATTCATGAAAATACCCAGAACTGGTGAATCTTGGACAGGCGTGTAGCTTACCATCAGGCTCACGATTCTTAGTTCCGTCACTTGATATTTCAAAAAAAGATCCTAAGAGCGATTGTGCACTACGCAATTCGCGTCAGTTCCGAATCCGAGAAATAACGATCCGAAATGTGACAAGAATCATTTTATCTCTAGGCATACGCAATATTCGTATAAGCGATAGTAGAACAATAAGCGATATTCGTATTTCGTATTATTCGAAAATACGAATATCGCTTATTGTTCTACTATCGCTTATACGAATATTGCGTATGCCTAGAGATAAAATGATTCTTGTAGATTTCCTTGTGATTTCTGCCGCCAAGCAGAAATGTCAGCATTACTGGTTTCCGGTTTTGAAGGGTAAGGGTGCTGGTGAAATTACAAGCACATGGGACTTGTCAATTCATGTCTCAGGGTAACAGGCGCAGTGGCAGTGCCCCTCAGATCTTTGCGATTTAAAGCTCCGAGTGGCACTGCAACTATTATGAACAGGCGCGCGAAAAGCTTACAGTCAGGCGCATGAGTTGTTCGTCTCGTCACTTGATATTATAAAAAAAACCTACTCGTTTGGGTATATACACCAGTACCTCTATTACGAGATGACAGTGACAGTTATCGCTGGCGACCGCATAAATTGTTTGTATACAAAATGTTGTTTCTTCTTATGACCGTTAGGGGCGCTGTATAATTTGCCACACAAAATTGTGAAGTAATTTACGCAATCGCTAGCAAATAACTGTCACAGTAAACTCGTCATATTAAACATCTGAAGTTAAGTTACGCAATCATTTTGTTCATTCGGGATTTGAATTCGGAACCTTCCGATTACGGATTGCGTGTGCCACAACTAAACTAGAAATAGAACACGCAATTTGTAGTTACTTCGTATAGTATCTAAACAGTATTCAAGGGCGGCAAATAAAATTTGACAAGTGATTTGTTTTATAACTTTTACAATTTATTTTTTTTAAGTTTTTATTGATTGAATTATTAATACAAAAATCGAACTCTTTGAAAAAAAACCTTCGATCCGGTTTCGAACCGACGTCTCCTACAAAACCGTACCAGACGCTATGCCAACTAAGCCACGGAACGAACCAGCGGACCCCACGAATTTTCCTATGTGACTGTTGTCGGATCTATATATTGATTTTCAACGACATTTTAGCCGTCTATGAGAAATCTGTGAAAATATTTCGTCACCAAGTTAGGTACGTTTACAGCTACTAGCCCTGGCTAGAGATGTCGCTATTAACTGTAATTAAAGTTTTATTGAATATCAGTAAAATTATTCCGCTAGTTTATTACAATTATTAATAATAATAATATAAAGAAATCAATTACCATACAGTAATAATATAATAGCTACTTGAAACCGGCCACTACATCGAAAGACACAGTTATTAATATATCCGGCTTCGCCCATTCCTAATCTATTAATAATTTTTTAAATCAATATTTCCTACTAACAAAGGTCAAACCCAAAGAAACATTTAAATTTTGATGAAAATTATTTGTAGCTTCCCAGAACCTTTCATTTTTGTTTAGAGAATATGTGAGAATTTAAAGAGGCATATGTACTTATGAAAAGACAGAGATAAATACAATGACGTACAAAAACAGGAAAATTGCAGTAGCAGTGCGAAAGAGTTTATCCAGGGAAGTATTGCCTTTTTCTGCCGCCAAACAGTAATGTGAGCATTACTGCGTTCCGGTTTTGAAAAGTAAGGGTGCTGGTGAAATTACAAGCACGTAGACGCAGACGCAGTGACAGTGTCCCTCAGATCTTTACAAATTACAGCTCTGAGTGCAACTGCAGCTGCTATGGACAGGCTTGTCGCTTAGCACCAGGCGCACGACTGTTTTGTCCTTACACTAGGTATCATAAAAAAATTAAAATAAAATAAAAACAAATTTCAAAAATATTTTTATGGTTCTAAGTGATGGGACGTATAAGTCGTGGCGTCTTATAACAATTCAGAGCTTTAGTTGCAAACATTTCCTGGAGAGCGTGTCCCTACGGGTACCTTTGCGTCGCACTAGACATATGAAACTCTTTCATGTCCCCTTCCACTCCAGGAATTATAGTAACAATGCGGTTCTCACGAGTATTCTTCTGACGTTCAACAACCAATTTTGACACATTGATCCTTTTGTAGAAACTAAACACAGCTTTAAAACAAACGTTGTATTAAAAGTGTTAGACAATTACTGAGTTGTACCATATTATAAAAGACAAGTATGGTAATGTTTAAAAAAACATTACATAGCGCGGGTCGTCGTGGTCCTCACACGCGCCACTCATTGTAGAATTGAATAATCATAATCATAATCATTTATTCATTGCATCACATGGGTAATGTACAAAAGTAATTAGATTAGTGATCAGTCCAGCCATGTAACCCTGCTGGGCGCCGCAATTTACCTTAAATATAAATTTTTGATACAATTAAAAATAATAATAATAAAAATAATTAAAAAAAAAATAAATAAAAATTTGAATAATTTAAAATATATACATTTAAAATAATTTCATAGTTTTAAGTCATGTAACATTATATAAATTTGTTCTAAATAAAATTGAAATTGAAAATAATAATCACTTAAATCATAATAGTAAATTTTAAAAATTGATAAAAAAAAAATTAAACAAAATACAATTAACATTTGGCACATACAATAATGTTTACCTATAGTATATTTTTGCTCTCGAAAAACTCTTGCAACGTGTAAAAACATTTTTCTAACAAATAAAGAGTTAGTTTTTTATTGAAGGAGTTATCGTTAACCTCGTCCCTGATTGTTTTGGGGATCTTATTATATATTTTTATACACATTATATGAGTGCCTGAACTGTGTATTTTCAATTTTGACGGTGGAAGGGGTATTCTGTGTCTTGGTCGTAGATTGACTGCTTGTTGCTCACTCGGGAAAAGGTGCCTATACTTTCTTAAAAATTTACTGCATTCCAAGATATAAATCGATGGCAGGGTAAGTATACATAACTTTTGGAAATGCGGCTTGCAACTTTCTGTCAATTTAAGGTTTGCCAGTATCCTGATACATTTCTTTTGGTATATAAAAAGCTCATTTACGTCCGAACTGTTTCCCCACAATGTCACTCCATATCGGAGCCACGCATCAGCATAGGCGTAATATGCACATTTTGCGGTTTTGAGGTTGGTGATTTTCTTTAATTCCAAGAGGGCGTAAGTAAAGCTAGCCATCTTGGAGCATATTTTGTGTATATGTGTTTTCCAATTAATGTTAGCATCGATTTCTAACCCGAGTAGTTTGGATGTGTATATGCATTTCATGACCGTGCTGTTAAATGAGAAATTACAATTTAGGCTGCGTTTTTGGTGGGGATGAAATTGCATTACTTTAGTCTTATCAATATTTAATTCCAAATTATGAATCTTTAACCAGCTACTTACTTTATTAAGAATATTATTAAGACGGAAATTTAATGCATTTTCATCCATTAGAGGGAAAACAATAGAGATATCGTCTGCAAAAAGGATGCAATGTTCGCCAAGGATTTTGGGTAAATCATTTATGTAAATAATAAACAGTAAACAACCAAGCACACTACCTTGTGGAATGGATCCCGACATATGGACATTGTCTGATTTTATTGTTTGTATTAATTTTGTATGGGGGTTATGGAAGTCAATCTGGACATATTGTTCGCGGTCAGAGAGGTACGATTGGAACCATTCGTATGCCAATCCCCTAACACCTATACCATATAGTTTTGTTAGTAATATCTTATAAGACACCTTGTCATATGCCTTACTCATATCGAGTAGAATACCAATAGCATAGTGTTTATTATCAATTATATTAATTATTTCATTTATGTATCTGTAAAGTGCCAAACTTGTAGATCTTTTTTTCCTGAAGCCATTTTGGTTGTCGCAAAATATGTTAAATTTTTCGCAGAAAGAATAAAGTCTTTTTGAGACAGCTGTTTCAAATATTTTTGCAAATGTAGGTAATAAGGCTATAGGTCTGTATTGAGCTGGGCTATCTGTAGCACCTTTTTTATGGATAGGTTTGATTCTCGATATTTTTAATGAGTGTGGTACGGTGCCTTCGTTAAACGATTGGTTAATCAAAAGTGTAAGGGGGGCAGCTAGCTCATCGGCGCACTTTCGTATGAGGGATGGTGGAAGCTCATCGTGTCCACATGTCTTTTTATTTTTAAGATTACTAATGATTTTATGCAACTCATGTTCGCAAACAGGAGTCAAATAAAATGAGTTTATTGGGCGATCGATAACAGGCTCGCCATGTGCATGGCTAACTTTACCACCTATGGAAGAAAAATATTCATTGAAAATATTTGCCACTGTTTTAGATTCTTCTACCTGCTTATTATTAAAATTTAGAGTTATATTTTTGTATGTGTGTTTTGGTAATTTATTCGTGTTTTCCTTTATTACTTGCCACATAGTCTTAACTATATTGTTCGATTTCTTTATTCTTTGTATGTGTTGAATTTTTTTAGATTTATTTACTGCGCGTTTTAATATTTTTTCATATTTTTTGTAGTATTTATTTAGTGTTATGTTATCGGTTTGAGAAATTAGAATCCTTAATAGACGCTTATGTTTACACGATTTTTTTAAACCTGTTGTGAGCCAGGTTTTGTTTTTAGAAGAACGAGTTTTTGTCTTTCTGGAGGGTATGACTTTATTTAGTAGTTCGATAAGAGTGTTCAAAAAATTGTTGTAGTTAACGTTAACATTTTTATCTGGTGAGATAATTGCATTCCACTTAATTTGTTTTAGTTGTGACTGAAATGTATTTAGGTTGCGCGAATTAAATGACCTTCTTTCCGTATACCACGGTTTTTGCTCTATAATGGGTGAAGGTAACAAAATTAAAACGCCTCTATGATCGGACAAGCCGTATTCGTTTACGGCAATGTTGGTTCCTTTGTCATTAAAATTGGTAAAAATTAAATCCAAACAAGTTTCTGAGGTAGACGTAACGCGGGTAGGTTTATTTATGTGTTGTTTAAAGTGGTAGCTTTTCATAAGGTTTAATACTGTACGAGTTAGTTTAGTGTGGTCTAGAGCATTGATATTGAAATCACCTCCTATAACAATATTTTTTCGACTTTCTGATATTACCAGTTGTTGCAAGAGCTTTTCCAAAGAGTTATAAAAAATGTTAAACTCTCTATTTTTCTTAGGCCAATAAATCACAATTAAGAGTGTATTTAACTTCTGTATGTCACTTGCACAAATCTCAAAGACACGTTCTACACTCAAATTCGCTATGTCTTTCCGCTCATTAAAATCTATGTTATCTTTTAAAAATATACTGACACCTCCTCCTTCGGAGTTATGTCTGCAGAAATTTGATGCTAGATTGAAACCGTTCAGTTTTAACAAATCTATTTTCTTTGTGGTTATCCATGTCTCAGTGAAACAGAGAGCCTGTAATTCCAATTCTTCAGTGAGTGATTCAATAAGATGAGTTTTTCCTTTTAAACTTTGTATGTTTTGATATAAAATATTAAAATTATTTTCGAAAAAATGCCTTTTTCTTTGTAGGAATAGTCCTTGTTGTGACAGCTTCGGCAACGTCAAGCGAATCGGATGTATTATTTTGCGAGTAGTGTTGTGATGACGTATTTATGCATAACTCAGTGCATTCTTTGCCATCTACTAATAATATATTATTTTTAATTACTGCGTGATGACCTTCTTTACGAGCTATACGAAGTTTATCTGTTAATTGTTTTCTTTTTTTCAGAAGCGGTCCATCGGTGTTTAAAAAACGACATCAAACAATAGGCGTGTTAGGCTACGCGACGCGTCATGTTTTTCGCCTATAGCATATTCATCTATATTTTCCAATTATTAAGGTAGAAATTTGTGTTTTGCAAATATGGAATCGAGCGTCACCGCGCGTCGACGCTTGGTAGCATTCGGGCAGCTTCGCGCGTCGCCGCGCGTCACCTGGCGGTGGAGTTGAGAAACAGGACCCGACGCGACGCTTCGACTCTGCGCCAGTGTGAGTTGAGCCTTAATTGTTATGTTTCTATACACATATGCTTACCTGACATGCAGATGACACCACTTCACCTGATGTAAAATGGAAAGTGGAATCCAAACGTAAAGGAAGCTAGTGCAGTTTGTGGTCGTTTTTCAGTGTGTGGTAGTGCAAACAAGACTGCCTCAACTCAGAAATATTTAACTTTTCTATTTCATAACCATACTGTATAATCAACTGCCTCCATGGTCGAACGGTTACCGTGCCGGACTGCCACGCTGAGGTCCCTAATTCGATTCCCGGGCCGGGAGAAAAATTTGTATGGTCTACAATTATTTCTCTCGTGAGTTTGGGTGTAATTTGTGGTTGTCTATGTGTGTGTCCATGGCACCCGCGACACAGGGTTTCCCTAGTGTGGGGCTATGTTGAGTGTGTGCGTTATTATTTAAAGAAAAACAAAAGAACATTGTGGTGAACACCTTCATAGAGACAGGATTTATTTGATTTTTTTTCTCTGCCACTGAACCCGTCATGCCCATATACCTCCCAAATATAGTAGACACGTTATGCGTTGCTATTCTGTATAGAAAGCACGTTATAATCAACACGGAGCACGTCTATTGTTTGAGATGGCATTACGACGAACTCTCTTTGATTAGTCACTGCACCCTGTACGCTTTGTCTCGGAGTTAGTGGCGTGTTTTGATGTTTTCTTTAATGCTATGTTATTCAACACAGCAATATAAAGCTTCGTTACGGTGGTGAATACCAAATATCAAGAGACTAAATCCATCACAGAAAAGAAAGTAGTAGTAGAGCTCCTTGTGACAGAGTTCGTCCAGGGAAGTACTGCAACCATACCTACTTCTGCCATATGCTAATGCTGCCAAGCAGTAATGTCAGCATTACTGTGTTCTGGTTTTGAAGGATAAGGGTGCTGGTTAAATCAAAGGCAGTGCCCTTCAGATCTTAGCGATTTAAAGCCCTGAGTGGCACTGCAACTGTTATGGACAGGCGTGTAGCTTTCCATCAGGCGCACGACTTGTTCGTCCCGTCAATTGATATTATAAAAAAAATGTAATACATACCATCAATGAAAACCTACTTGTATTAAAAAAATAATTACTGATCGAAACATTCAACCATAGCTGCTTTGATAAAGGCATTGCTTATTAAACAAAGGGGTAAAACTATCTCGGGGACCCAATTTCATCCATGTAGTTTATGATGTTTATTGAAATTAATAACCTATTATGTCCTAATTTTCTTGCATAAAGCTTTAAAAAAATAATGGATATAAATTATCGAGTAAGTGTGTAAATTTAATAAAAAAAGTGAAATGCGATGATTTGTGTCAGTAAGGTAGCAACAGCCAATTTAGAGCCTGTATCTGATACTAGCAGTAGAGCTCTTTGTGTCCCTACGCCCGTCACCCTGTGACATAATTAAGTTGAGTCTTGTGTGTCTCTCTCAAAACCAGAACACAGAACTGCTCACATTATAGTTTGGCGGTAGAAATAGGTAAGATGACAGTACTTCTCTGGACGAACTCTTTCATAAGGAATTACGGCTTTCTTTCTACGGATTCCTTCAGATCTATTGCGATATAAAGCTCTGAGTAGCACTGCAACTACAGATTACTTAATAGTTACTACGTATAGATACATCACTCTAATATAAAATCGAAAATACCTTCACTATAATAGCCTACCAAATCTGACTAACAACACCAGGCGCTCACTCACTACGAGGAAAAAAAACCTAAGCACGCATTCGGAGAGGTGAAACTAACTTTGCCCGGCTTATACAGTTATAGAGAACCGAATGCTCATAAATGAAAGACTTGTATGAGCGCTTGCACCGACGTCGGCGCACTTAGCGGTAGGTACTTATCGCGTAACCTTCAGCTTTTTTTTTACGGGGGAAATCTTTATAGATACCCCTGAGCCCAGGGAGACTCAGGGGTATCTTATGGGTATTTTATGTGGGGACTCTCCCTCCAGACTGGAGGGCCTCCACTAAAACCCCCCCGGGTTTACCTCCCGCCGGTTGAGTCGGTGCCGTGGGGTCGGTGCACATTCACCACGACGCCGCCCGGCCGCCCTGACTTGCGCCAGGCCTCCCGCGCCAACGGACGTGCAGGTCAGTTGTCCTCCGAAGCACGAGTGAGTCTGCGACGAAGCGGGTGCGCGTCCGCCGCGTCCTCGCACACCCACTCCGCAGCCACCTTTTGCGACATAATCTCTCCGCAAAAGGAGGCCACCGCCTTGGTTCCCTCCTCGCCACCTTGTGCAGGTAGTGACCGAAGCAGCCGTGCCCGGTCAGCACCTGCACAAGGCGGTACGACAGTGGCCCGTGGGACCGGCTCACCCACTCTACGAGGACAGGACGGATCGCCCCTACGGTGCGAGCTCCATAGGGAGATCCGCCAAACCTTCTTTCCACTGGTCCCGCATGCGCTGCGCCGCGAGGCGGCGCTCCCGCTCGACCTCTTGGCGAGCGGGGCGCTCATCTCGGTCCCTCACTTCCCGCTGGTAGGCGTGAACCTCCACCAGGACCTCGGCTTCAAGGTCCCACGGCGGAGTACCGGCAAAGACGCATGCGGCAGCGCAAACCACCGTCATGTACGCCCTGCACATTCGCAGGGCGACCACCCCCTGAGGGAGTAGCGGAGCCCTGCCTCAACGGTTATGGGTAGGCGTATCGCTTACCACCAAGCTGCGTCACTTGGTGTCATAAACAAAAAGATTGTCCAAATAAATGTATATGGACTAGGTGATGCCCGTGACTTTATCTGCGTAAAATACGTACTTCAAGTAGCCTACTGTACTACCTCTATACTAATTTTGATAGTTTTATTTGTTCTCCATACAAACTTTTATCCCCTATTTCATCCCCTTTAAGATTTATTTTTGTGACAAAAAGTAGCCTATGTCCTACTCCTAGATTCCATCTAGGTATATCTATACCACAATTAATCTATTCAATAATGATAGATAGTCAGCGGTTTAGACGTGAATACATAACAGACAGAGTTACTTTCGCATTTATAATATTAATTTGGATTTGCTCACCTAATAATCGCAATACTTTATCGAACCACGACTGCCAACTTATCGTAAGCTTTTACCTAAACAGCGTTATTTATTGCAAATGATATTTTATACTATAGCGGACAAGCACGCGTCGACTTTGAAATCCTTCCCGCAAAATGACATAAGTTGTAAAGTCCCATGTGCCTGTAATTTCACAATCACCCTTACCCTTCAAAACCGGAACACAGTAATGCTCACATTAATGCTTGAACGCCTCAAAAATCGTTACATAAAGAGAGCGAAAATATTGTAAGTGACAAGAAAAGTGCACTACCACAGTTTACAAAAAAAAAAAATTTGCTGTTACATAATCGGTTACGAAATTTATTATTGTTTAGATTGAAATTTAATTTAGTATCACATTTATACGAACAAATATAACAAAAACACTGTCCTGTAAAATGTGTTTCTTGTCGCTTAATTAAGTAAGTGGGCGGTGATGGCTCGATATTTAATTCATTCATCAACTTATTTATACGACTATTGTTTCCTTCTAGTTCAATCATTATTTCAGAGTCAACTGAAGCGTCGTAGTTAGAAGTATAAAAATGTTATATTCATTCAGTAAGAATAAATAATGTCAGTAATAAAAGCTTCAAATTACCAGTATTATTATTTTTTATAATAATAAGTGACGGTAACACAATAATAATAAGTAAGACAATAACAAGTCGTGCACCTGATGGTAAGCTTACACGCCTGTCCATAATATTTGCAGAGCCACTCAGAGCTTTAAATCGCAAAGATATGTGCCCGTCACTCTGAGACAAGTCCCATGTGCCTGTAATTTCAACAGCTCCCTTATGCTTCAAAAACCGGAACGCATTAATGCTAACGTTACTACTTGGCGGCAGAAATAGGTAAGGTGGCAGCACTTCCCACGACAAACACTTTCATAAGGAGCTCTACTGCTACTAAATTACTACTATGTGTGTGTGATGGAATTATATTATTTAATTCCGCCTTCCCCTTTTCATCATCGGGAGATTAGAGGTTCCACAGAGATTCCACCATTGTGTTGTGGATAACAAAGATTCACACCAATTATTTCAATCGCACATATATATGGCGAGCGGCTATGGAGTGGAATTCCCCGAACGGAATCTGCAATTTGTTCCTCGAACGCCATAATAATCCAATAGTCTATATGTAAAACTAATTACATTTTCTAATCTAAACTTTAGAAAACAGAACTGTACGAGATGTCACTCTCAACACATGTCCCAGAAGTTCGAACAAATCCACCACTAGACAACTGAGCATAGAAACAAATAAACAGCTTATGCATATTCCAGCTGCCAAGATAATTCTGTCAAGGAAGCGGCCAGCCGAGTTTCTCGCGCAGTACGTCAGTTTAGCCACCAGTTGCATTGTAGTGTTGTAGTTGTTGTACCAACATTGATATCGATTTGTCAATATCGTATATTGAAATTGATAATCATTACCAGCTTCTGCAAATCGTGTTGTGCGAATATGTAACCGATCGCAAAGGTTATTTAAGCCGATATGATGTCTATTAGGGAGTCACTACACGTATCGATAGGAATCGCGGCGAGTCGGTCAGTAAAAGCTTTATTCGGAGGTTTTTTATTAAAAAATAAATGTGCATTTGACTACAATCTCACCTGATAGAAAATGACAATGAAGACGACGATGGAGCATGCACACCTAAAAAACTCTTGCCTTGAAAAAGCCCAAGTCATACCGTTTATCTATAAACTATTACAAATCTGCAGGCAGGGAATTTCAGTCCATCGCCGTTCGCCGCATAAATATAATAAGACATGACGCGAGGTGTGGTGTCTCCCACGTCTTACTAGAATTATGTAAACGTTCTTCAACAAGTTTCATTACGATATTTTCATTCACCGTTAAATCAACTTCTCAACTTCACATAATTCGAAAAAGCTCAATGGTGCTTGCCTAACTAAAGACTCATAAGTAAAAATGATATTCTACTTTTAATGATATTCTACTACATATGAACGTCGCATATACAGAAAATACCTACTTGTTATAATATTATATTCAACATATCTACAATTTTATGGTGTGTTTAAATAAAAACGATGAAACATCGATATCAATAGAATTGTTCAAGCAACACTACGTCGACCACTGAGGAAGTTGCTCGACCAAATCTAGTGACTAGTCCAGCATGCAGTTTAATTAATGATCATGATTATTATTGTTAAGAGGAATATTATGTTCCCCTGACATCGTCGTTGAAATAATGACGTCATTAAAACAAACAAGAATGGGGCAGAGTTACGAAATTTTGCAGAACACAACATATTTTAACTGGAATACATCTTATTGCCATTTATTGTGAAATATAGGAAAATTATCAACAATCTTAGAAAAATAATAATATCTAGAGCCGCATTTGGAAACGTATACCACTCCCCCAGTACGGTTAATGGTCATGGCATAAATAATAACAATTTTTATTATTTCAGTCACAAAAGTAACTTAATAGCTACTTAAATCTCTATAAGACATTATACAATATGATTTCGGGATATCAACAGTATTAAGTAAGAGAACGATGCCCCTGATAGGTTTGAAAAGCCTGTGTACAAGTTAAGGTAAAGAAAATTGTTTTAATGCAGGAATCAGCTTTATTTTATAAACCAAAATATTGAAACAAATTTTACTTTAAAAATTTGTGTGTAGTGTATATGTGTAAGTATGTTTTTGTATCTAGTGTGCAGGCGTAGGTTTCAAAATGCATGAAACAATAAATACTATTAAGCCGTGGTAGCCAAATGGTTTGACCTGTCGCGTCTCAAGCAGAGGCCGTGCGTTCGAACTCGGGCTCGTACCGCTGAGTTTCTCAAAATTTATGTGTGAACTTTAATTTGAAATTCACCATGAATTTTTCGGTGAAGGGAGACATCGTGATGAAACCTGCACGTCATAGAAAGTTCACACAAAGTTCACCCTCAGAAAAATTGTGAAGTCTCCTACCCGCATTGGGTCAAAGTGGCGGACTACGGCCTAAACCCTGAGAGGAGATGATGATTATGAAACTTTTTGTTATTGATAATTTTATCAATAACAAAAAGTTTCCCTAAACTATTAATTTTGTTGAATATCGTGATTTTTATTGTCGATATTTATATATTTTTTGTGATAATACTCCCACTATTTTGTTATAATTATTGATACAATGACAAAACAATACAAAGAAAAATTCATTCGATCTGTACTTGAACCAGCGTCTGTCTGAGACTCCATCTGTAGTGAGCTACAGATGGAGTCCCCGACAGACGCTCGGTTTTGAAGGGTAAGGGCACTGGTGAAATTACAGGCACACGGGACTCGTCAACATATGTCTCAGGGTGACGGGTGCAGTGGTAGTGCCCCTCAGATCTTTACAATTTAATGCTTTGAATGGCACTGCAACTGTTATGGATAGGCGTGTAACTTACTGTCACGCGCACGACTTGTTCGTCCCGTCACTTGATATTATAAAAAAAATTTAATAGGGTGACAATGTGGCAAGTTCTAGATACTAGAATAGTTCCTAAACTTCAACTTTAGAACCTGAGTTAAAATTGTGTTTTAATTTTCATTTTATTTAGAATTTATTATCTGTTAATTTTAATGTTATTTCAAATTTTATTTTATTGTTCTATAGTCTTGTATTTGTTATTATATGATGTCAGTTGGTCGTAATGAAAATTATTTTATTATATTACGGTCCTGTAAAACACATTTCAAAATCATACACACAAAAAAAAACATCAAAACTTATAGGCTAATATTAATAAATTTGATATTAATCTGATATCTTCTGATTATCTATTGTTTCGAAGTAAAATTTTATCTTTATCGACTATATGACAAACAAACCCCACATAAAATCAAAAGGCAAACCGAAAACATTTTCTATTTCTCGCCCTGTATTCAAGTAACACAAAATTTCTCACATAATATCTGTGACTACAGGTGCAAATTACAGCCCTGCGGGGCCAAAAGGACCCTTGTATCGCGTATGTCACAACCATTTATATTTGAACCCCACGATATTACCTTCGCGATCTGTTTGAATATTATGTTTCAAGAGCCCACACGAACGAGAAAGTTCACTTTATATTGGTGAAAGCAATACTATTGCTGTCAAGGGAAATAACAAAGCGTCTAGTGTTATAGCGGAGTTAGTAATGTAAGCTTGTTCGCGAGCACGTAAATAAGTTGGGTAATAGTTCGGCATTAATTTTAATTCAAACTTAGGTCGTGTACTGCGTCATTTCGAACTCTTATACACACTGCTTTTATAGACCTATTGCAATCACAACACGATTGTAGCAAACCAGTAAAACACCAAATAACAGGTTGTTCTAAACAAATAGATCGGACGTTTGGTAAAATAAATACTGGGATCCACAAAGAAAATTTGAATGTTGTTTTGTCTGTTACAGAGTTTATATTCGCTTGTGTTAAACCGAGAGCAGCGTTCCAAAATGTAATGAAAGGCGAACTAACATTTTTATAGGGAGTTTCAACGACACTCGGAGCAGCGAAACGTTTTACATTAAAGGAATCCCCATTTCGTTATGTGCCGCGTAACACATCGTCATTGCGTCAACTATGTTTGTACAATGTATATTGCATGTTGTACATTTAGCGAAAGTAATACAATAGGCGCTCTATCTCATCTGCTTCAATTGCCAATTATTGTTTTCAATTAACAGGATATGTGTATTTTTTTTAAGCCCCGCACTACGCAAACCCAACTCAAAAGACACACACATAGACCCAAATGTACCGGATAAATAAATGGAAGCTATACAAATATTTCTCCCGGCTCGGAAATCGAACCCGGGACTTCTGCGTGGTAGTCAAGCATGTTAACCGTTCGGCCACGGAGGTAGTTTGTCTTTGCTCTTTCAAACTTATCATCCCAAACTTCTTTGAACATCCTTCCTTGGCCTTTTTCACCTTACTACGACTACCAACATTAAAAAAAAATATTAAATAATACAGGACTATATATTACTATAAATATCTAAACAACAATTTTTATTTCATGACTTTTGATATTTCCTCAGATTTTACTTTCGTACAAAAATAAAAATGCTTAAATAGATAGACTCTGTGCAAAGCGCAGGAACGCGGATGGCGGTCATTGGTGAGGATGTCTGCACATTTCAACTTACTATTACGGATACGATCTAAAAAGTGTCGGATAGTACAAAAAAAATTTAAAAGCTTATTTTTGGTAATTGTTTATGTTTCATAAAAATATTTATTTTATAACATCAAGTGACGAGACGGACAAGTCACGCGCCTGATGTAAGCTACACGCCTATCCATAACAGTTGCAGTGCCACGCAGAGTTTTAAATCGCGAAGATCTGAGGGATAATGCCACTGCGCCCTTCACACCCTGAGACATAACGCACCCTTAGTAATATAAGGGCACAATCCAAAAAAAATAGATTTTTGGGAAATTTGGGAATTGATAGGGACTTAAATAATAAATGGGATCAAACTTATATAGCTCCATATTTCTGTTATATTTTTTGTACTATATGGGTCTAACTTGAAAGTGTTTTTTTAACTTGCTTGAAACTTATGGAATTTATTTATATTATTTTTTTTTTATTGCTATTTATAATACATTTATCAAAGAACAAATCTGCCAAATTTCATATTTATAACTTAAATAATAAGCATGTTATTTGAAAAAATAGGTGTAATGTAGGAATCCAGAATCTTAATACGCGATTTCCTAAAAATCTACTTTTTTTGGATTGTGCCCTTATATTACTAAGGGTGCGATAAGTTGACAAGTCCCATGTGCCTGTAATTTCACCAGCACCCTTACCCTTCAAAACCGGAAATCAATAAATATATCAATTATCAGTAGAGCTCTTTGTGAAAGAGTTCGTCCAGTCCTTCTGTCGCCAAGTTGTAATGTGAGTATAACTGCGTTCCGGTTTAGAAGGGTAACGGTGTTGGCGAAATTACAGGCACATGTGACTTGTCAACTTATGTTTTAGGGTGACAGTTGGAGCGGCAATGCCCAAAAGATCTTTGCGATTTGAAGCTCTGAATGGCACTGCAACTGTTATGAATAGGCGTGTCACTTACCACTTGGCTACGACTTGTTCGTCCCTTCGCTTGGTATCATAAAAAAAATTGGCTGAAATTTGTATTCTGTATTTAAATATATGTGTACATATATGTTAAAGATCACATTGGCTTAAAAAGTTTCTTAAACATCATTTACTAATTATGCAATAAGGAAATTTTACGGCTTACACATTGACTTACAAATAAATGAACGACGGGTCTAATACAAAAATCACGAAAAAAATGTCCCAAGTCAACCTATTTAAACGTAGTGACATTTAAAGGAATATGAAAAAGCTAAAACGTTGAATTTGAATTGTAATGTCATCGCAGTACTGTCTAATTTTGCTTGCTTCGCTGTCAGTCGAGCAAACGAAGACTAAAGCGTGAACGACGCTCTGTATACGATTTTAACGCCCTATAAGGTCGGACACTTTTTAGCGCGGACCCGACGTCCATATAATTGTAAGTCAATGGGCTTACAGGTTAAAAGTTATGTTTGTTTAATACTTTTCTTCACACTTACCTACCCAGAACCAAATTACCGGTTACGAGTCTATACTACCTCGGCACGAATTCAACATTTTTCCGTTAATAATGCGGTTCGTTTTGCTTGAGTCGTGAGGCAGAGATACTGGAATATTTCAGAATTTATTTTCTAGTAAACGAAATTAAAGCCAGTTGAAAAATTAATATCGTATACTATACGTGTTCTATTTAGTTCAGTTAATATTAAAAAATCATTGGTATATAAATAAATAAATAACGCACACACTCAACAAAGCCCCGCACTAGGCAAACCCTGTGTCGCGGGTGCCATGGACACACACATAGACAACCACAAATTACACCCAAGCTCACGAGAGAAATAATTGTAGGCCATACAAATATTTCTCCCGGCCCGGGAATCGAACCTGGGACCTCTGTGTGGCAGCCCGGCATGGTAACCGTTCGGCTACTTAGGCAGTTGATATGTAAAGTGCCTATTGAATACAGCGGTTTTCTTGTAAAATTTCGAGGTGAGTTTGTGTTTTTTTCTAATGTGAATATTTTTAGGAATCGTGTTTTCACATCGTATTGTAATCAGTGTATAACTGAGAATATACTATATATTTTTTCTAAAGTGGTTGATTCCAACACTTCCCTATTATACGGCATCAACCAAAGCCATTTAAGATAGTATAGATTCTGAAGGGGTCAGGTGTCATAAAGCATCAACTGTAATCGTACTTTGTTACGAGACAAACTTTTTTTAAACAAATAATCAGTTCGGCTTTTTATAGCACCCTTACAGTGATCCAACATAGATGTGAAAAACACTTGAAGCGCACACGACACGTACTCAAAATTCAATCTTCATGTCATTGTATGTAGAACGATGGGTGCCGTTTGACTCTGCGATCTCACGCAATGTTTCCTACCAAATGTATTTCCAATTCCCCGACACACATGGAGCTGTAATAGAGAGTATTTTGCGGAGTCCTTTTCTTATTTTTTACGAGCGCGCCGGTCGGTATTAGGTCGACATGTGGCCAGAAGCTCGGTTATTATTTTTAGGAAACGGTTTTGCTCTGCTTTATTTGGATCGTCTCTTGACATAACGTAAGCGAAATGCAATGTCTCCCTAGTGATATTAACATAAAAGGAAATAAAATGCAGAGTTTCAAAATATTGTACATATTAGTTTTCACCCTTGTGAACAGTTTTGTTTTCTTAATATCTAATCTTTGTATAAAATAATTCAGTGCAATGTAACACAGTATTTTTTTTTATTGGAAATGAAATTTGATTCGAAAATACGTAATTTTTCATTTATTATTTTTAGACATTAAACTTTGCTTATATGTACATACAAACTGAAACTAAAACGTTAACAATCAGTTACCGGAAAGCGCGCGAAACCGATTTCATCCCCTACTTTTCTACCCTTAGAAGTGGAATATCTTTTTCAAATTTAGATGGGACCAATCGGTTGACAAGTGCCGGAGTAATCGCGTAACATACACACAAAAAAATACAGTTGAATTATTTAATTATAACCTCCTCCTTTTTTAAGGTCGGTTAACAATATCATTTTATAGTGTAAACAAATATAAATTCAATTATTTTGTATAAATTTTACTTTTAGATAAATTTTAAAAATCAACAGAACCCTGCCGCAGGGTATAGTGGGCACCGCATCGGTGATGGGTCGGCTCCTGCCCAATCTCGGGAGGCCGGGAGCCCCATGCAGAAGGCTATACGCCGGGGTGCCCCGGAGTATCGCCTTATACGGGGCTCCCATTTAGAGTGGGGCCTTATCAGTGGCGACGAAATCGCTGCTGAGGATGCCTCAGAGGGTGGTCGCCCTGCGAATGTGCAGGGAGTACATGACGGTGGCTTGCGCTGCCGCATGCGTCCTCGCCGGTACTCCGCCGTGGTACCTTGAAGCCGAGGTCCTGACGGAGGTCCACGCCTACCGGCGGGGAATGAAAGACCGAGGCGAACGCCCCGCTCCCCAAGAGGTCGAGAGGGAGCGGCGAAGGGCGAGGAGGGAACCGTCCCCGTCGTGCCACGAGTGCGGCGCTGCGGATGACACCGCGCAGCATACCCTAGAGGTGTGCAGCCGGTGGGATGAGCAGCGCCATACTCTGACGGGGACAAAAGGGCGGGACCTCTCGCTGCCGGGCGTGGTTGCCGCAATGCTCGATAGCGAGGAGTCCTGGGAGGCGGTGGCCTCCTTTTGCGGAGAGGTTATGTCGCAAAAGGAGGGTGCGGAGCGGGTGCGCGAGGACGCGGTGGACGCGCACCCGCTTCGGCGCAGACGTACGGGGAGAAGACGAAGGCAGTTCGCTGCTCGCCTGATCCCCTAGTGAGGCCAGCGGGCTCTGGACAGGGACTCCGGAGCCTGCATTGGACGGCCTCACTCGTCTGGGAGGCGGGTCGGAGAGCAACTGACCTGCCCCTCCGTTGGCGCGGGAGCCCTGGCGCAAGCTAGGGTGGCCGGGCAGCGTCGTGGTGAATGTGCACCGACACCACGGCGCCGACTCAACCGGGGAGGTAAAACCCGGGGTGTTTTAGTGGGGTAGGCCCTCCAGTCTAGGGAGAGTCCCCACATAATATATAAAGATTTTCTCCGGTAAAAAAAAGGGCTATGCACATTCAGAAGTTAAATTCAATTCAGAGTTATTTACTATGAAAACACGAACGACTACGTGGCGTTGATATTTCGTATTTTTGGCTCAGTGTTGACGTTTAGCTGAGTGGTTTCGACCAAATAATCTTTCACTCGTAACAGTGTTGCCGTTTTAATTACTATTTTAAAAAAATGTTATCCGAGCGTTCAAAGTTTTAATTGTAAAGTCCTGTATTGGAGGTTTATTTATACTGGTACTAACTTTAAAGTACAATATAGTATGAGTGGTGGTCTATGGCTAGGAAGATACGAAGCTGCGGGCGGCGTCGTGGTGAATGTTCACTGATCCCACGGCGCCGACTCAACCGGCGAGAGGGAAACCCGAGGGGGTTTTAGTGGGGTGGGCCCTTCAGTCTGGAGGGAGAGTCCCCACATAACCCCTGAGTCTCCCTGGGCTCAGGGGTATCCATAAAAATTTCCCTTCCCGTCAAAAAAAAAAAAGAAGGTATGAACCTCACTATTTTACGCCTATATTGCTACGAAGGGAGTTACGCAACCGGTCCCTTATTCCAGCAGCAGGTTAGCAAGACAGAGAGCGACTTGTTCGAGAGCGACTTAAAGCACGAGATACTCCATGCACTAATTTCTTTATTTCCATATTGCACATATACATTAAAAAAGGTCTGGGTGTAGCAAGGAGATTTAGAAACTAATTATTAAATGATAATACTTCACACTTAATAAAAGAGATCAACGGGATCTTTCCGTGAGTTACGACTTATTATAGGAAATGAAACTATTTTTCCGGATTTAAATCGCGTATATTTGTTTTTTCAAACAAACCGACGTTTCGGGCCCTTTACAGGTCCCATGGTCACGGTTGACTGAGGTGGTACAGTCTTCAACCAGTTATGTCTAATATTGATGCAAACCGCCCTATTTTTTCACTATAGTTACAATAGTTATTAATTAAATACCTTATTTTTAATTTTACAAAGAAAACATTCCATTCATTTACGACTTATTTTTCAGTGAAAAATACGTTTATAGAATAGAATGCCTTTTGGAAGAGAAATTGTTGTAGCTTATTTTTAAATGTTGTTAATATTATTTTCTTTTTTTATTAATATTGGAATTTTATTATATATTGAAATAGATCTGTACAATGTACTGTTTCTGTTTATTTCTAATTTAGGTTGAGGGAGGATCAGGTTATACTGGCGACGATTTTATATTAAATTCAAAATATGTTGATTGCTTACGGATAAACAATGCTACTTCCATGATGCAAGGCGATGTGAGAGTTAATATGTCCTCTTTGATAAAGTGTGGTCTACAAGTCTCTCTTTGATGGATATTTCAAATAATACGGAGACTTTTTTTTGTAGGATAAACAGCTCTGTACTTTGTCCCCAGAGAATAATTCCGTAGCGTAACCATGCATACACATACGCGTAATATGCAGATAAAGCACAATTTGCATGTGTGTTAGTTTTTAAGACGCTTTAATAGACAAATTTGGAAATGTTTTTCTTAATTTTGTAAATAATATATCGAGTTCTTAGGTTTTCGCCATTGTTACACATAGGTAATGAAACTATTTTTTTCGGATTTAAATCGCGTATATTTGTTTTTTCAAACAAACTGACGTTTCGGGTCCTTTAAAAGGCCCGAAACGTCGGTTTGTTTCAAAAAACAAATATACGCATCAAATTTGAAACATTGAAAAACAAATATACGCATCAAACAAACTGTCGTTTCAGGCCCTTTACAGGTACATGGCCCTTTAAAGGACCCGAAACGTCAGTTTGTTTGAAAAAAGAAATATACGCGATTTAAATCAGGAAAAATAGTTTCATTTTCTATTTGTAAATAATAATTGTAAACTCAAATGTGAGTCTATGGTTATGCCGAACATTAGTATATTGGGTACGACTTAAATGTGTTAAGTAATTTTAACTGCATTTAGATTTAAAGGTGTTTTTTGATGAGGACGAAACTGTATGAGACGAGTTTTATTTTTGTTGATTTCAAGGTTATGTGTGTGTAGAGTCTGTTATTGGATTACAGTTGTTATTTTTAGAGCATTTAAATAGAACAGAGATGTCATCGGCAAAAATAATAAATACACTTTGTATTTGTTGCTTTCGGCAAATCGTTAATGTATATTATGAATAGGACACAACGCAATACACTTCCCTGCGGGATCGAATGGTTTATAGTTGCAGTTTCTGATTTTATAGGTGTGATTTCACTGGTTTGGTCATCAATATTATCAATCTGCACGACCTGTCATCTTTATGTGTAGATAAGAACGTAACCTTTTCGTACATCCCTGAATGCCAACTCCATGTAGTTTTGTCAGCAGCACCTCGTGGTCAACCCTATCACCAATTTTTAAATGTGACATGTTCGATGTCATTAATGAATAATAGAAAGGATAGATTTGATGGTCCCATTGTCATCAAGTCAGAATCTGATAAGGGTAACCCATCCTCAAATTTTATAGGCATATCCGTGTTGTGCACCGATTTAAATATTTTTTTTAAAGGGTATACTCTCGAGATGGTCCCTGATGCTGTTACGGGTTCGTTTCAGCTATCACACATTACTAATTATTTTCCGTAAATAAAAGTCGACTTTTCACTTAACACAATACATGCAATTAACAAATCACCGTCACCATGACAACCAGAAAAGAAAATATAAAATGTACAAGAGTCTATAACAGTCCCATTTTACAATGGGACTGTTATAGACTCTTGTACTATAACAAGAGTCTATATTTGTTGTACTATAATAAGAGTCTATAGTCTAAGAGTCTATAACAGTCCCATTTTACAATGGGACTGTTATAGACTCTTGTACTCTTACAAAATACAAGAAGTCAGAATCAGATGAGGGGATCCCATGGAAATCAAAAAAGCCGATGAGCACACTTATGAGGTCAGTTTTTTTTTAAATGAAAAAGTTACTACGAATTATGGATTGATTAAACACAGTGGGCACTCAACGCTCTTCGTGCTCAATGTAATAATGGTTTCAGGATGCTGTTGGGACTGCCGCGGGACCGCAGCGCTTCCTCGATGTATGCTCAAACGAGATAAAAGAGCGCAACAATCAAACTATCTTTATTTTATAGATGTTATATAGGATATATCTCACATTTTGGTGATTATGTATATGCAGGTAGTTGCATCTCTCAATAGTCAATAAATAGCGGTCACAAGTAGGGGAGACCGGGTACAAAAGCGACACTTTATACTTTTTCTTTGATTTCTGGCTATTAATCATATTTTCGATAATATGAATGTAACCCTTAGCAAGTTTCGTCTATCCTCTACAAATCTATATTATAATTTTACTTAGTAGATCATGATTTCTAACAATTACAAAGCTGCCAAAAAAGTAACGAAAGTAACACGGTTCTGGGCGAAAGTAACACTATTAACATCAAAGACAATGACAAAGAAACACAAAATTATTTATTAGATATCAAAGTATTATCATCATCATTTCTTAGGATATAAAAAAATGAAAAGTTTTCTTCTCAAAAATAACAAAAAACATATTGAATAACTTCTTCTTTTCAAATAATAGTTTGCTCTTGGGCATTAATGAAAACAAATTAATGAGATTCATGTTTCTATTTAGACTCGCAGTTATAGGCAAACGTAAATATGTGTCATCTTTGGTGCACGTTCATAATATGCGTCTCTTTTGTCGCGTTATGTTACTTTTATACTCAACTACCTTTTTGTCGTTACATAT
>NW_020654422.1:15295114-15328315 GCF_003589595.1 Hyposmocoma kahamanoa
TGTGGTGAATTCAGCCCGCAAAACTGAACTCCTGCTTTATTCTTCCTTCGATAATAAAAAACTCCTTGATTTAAAATGGACTGTATATTCATATAAAACAAAAATGTCAATCTGACTTACGAAACAAGAAATTGTAACAAGTGCTTCCATGAGTGAATACAAAAAGTGAATGCATAAAAATGACAATAATCGCTTATATTTATACCGGCACGATGTCTCCCACATCGTGCCGGTCCTATCAATGGGTCGCTACGCCGCTCGGCCAATCAGAGCTCTCGAATTAATCATTCCGTTCTGGACTCTTGCTCTGACCGGCCAGGCGCGCACGGCCGTCCGTAACAGAGGCCCTTACACAATCTTCCAACCAAAAATCTTACTCCTTACTAAATATGAAGTAAGAAAGCTAATCAGGAAATTGATGATAAAACCGAAAATGACTAGCTCCTTATAATTAAAGCCTAACTTATAACATATAAGCTCATTCATATACAAACACACACTAACGCATACACACCACGGCAATTTGGTTAATACACTTTAAATTGTTTAAATAAAATAACTATATATTGTTTTGTATACTTTGAATTTACAGGTGTCAGAATAATTATTAGCAGAATTATTTTGCTTAATTCAGGTACCAGCCTTTGAGAACATGACGTAAATATTTTGATATATTACCTACTTGTATGTACTGTTAAGGTCGCGAATACATTATTGTTACTGTTCTTTAACACACAATTTTCGTTAATTATAACTTGTGTTATACATTTTTTTGTTAAATGCAATCATATCATTGTCTTGACATCAATCAACTCTTTATTTCGAGGTTACAATTATTTATTTCAATTACAATTGAGTTTCGTAAGAAATATTTTTATTTTATAATAATTTTCAATTTTGTTTTGTATCCAAACCTTAAAAATACAAATGACATGAGCAGTTAACTCCGGAATTAATACAAAGAAGAAATATCTAAGCCAAATTAGTGAATCGACCCAGGATTTTCTCATCTAGCACCGTTTCCATCGAGCTTGTCAAATCACAAATTTCTGATCACTAATGGATAGTGAATTAGTTTTTATCGTTTATTACATTTGAAAGAAAAAATCCTGACATAATTTGTTATTTTGAATTCCTAAACTTTTAGTCTCCATAATTCTTTAGTAAGAAACTGGATATTTCGTAGTTAATAAAAGGGAAGTATTCAATTAACAACGTATCAAATTTTAGTGTAAACAGGATTATTTTAAACGAAATTGAATACCTAATAATTAAAATGGACCTTTGTAATACACAGCTTAGAACTTTCAATAGTGATTATTTAATAAATAATTGATGAAATACGCAACCAATATATATGCAACCAATATACAGGGTGTCCGGTAATGAATGTATCATACTGAAATGGCTTATAACACAGCTTAAGACTGTTCCAAAAAAAATGCAAAAAAAATCTATCCCATGTAGTACCTAAGGAATGTTTTTTTTTCTTAAAAGTTAATTATTTTTATCTTATTTTAGGTTTTTGTGCACTATGACTACAAATGAATGAATTTATTTGGTTTTTTGGTGTCATAATATTCTACGGTAACTGTGTCCTTAGATAAGCAGTAAATGGTATGTCTAAGTAATGTACATTTAAAAAAAAAAAGTTTAAATTCATTTTTCAGAGAAATAATTTATTTTTTACGAAGTTTACGCGCCTTCTGTATAAAAAAAAAGTATGATAACCTGTGTGGCCAAGTACTTTAAAATAATGTACGTTTAATAAGGATTTCAAAATGATATCATTTCTCATTGTATCTAATGTAAATATGAAATTATTGCTATTAATATGCAAACGGAGTAAATTTTACTAAAAAACTATGTTTGCAAAATTGGAACATTTCTTATCCTGAATTGTTCTTGACTATTGAGTTTTGATAAAAAATAATATTAGGCATTAATAAAATTTTATTTAAAACTTATTTACAGCAAAATTATGCAAAAATCCAATCAAAGTAATTTTTCAATTGTTGCCTTTACACGTGGTACTTACGTGTGACCGTTGTTTGCCACCTGCACGATAGCCACATTCCGTCCGTCTTTTGTTGTATTTAAATAGTTGCGTATTGTATTTAAATACGCAACTATTTAAATACAGCAAGAGAGTACTGTAATGAACACTTACATTTTTTCAAATTGTATTTACAACCTGTATGTATATACTTTGATTTAAACTTTCACGATTTTCACACATTATTTAATTTTTAGTTCGGGACTTAATCATGTATAAATTGAGTATAGGTCTAAAATAATAATGTGCATAATAATAATGTGTGTGCGCAACCCTAAGCTACGAGCGAAATGTAGGCGATGACGCGCCGTACTAGCGGGATTTGCCCTACTAGTCTTATCTACTTGTCAAACCACAAAGAACCGTTTAAAAATTATTGTTCGTGTTTAAATAACGGCGCTCTTCGTGGTTTTTTCCCTGAACACTTTCTACTTGCCCTTCCTTCACCAACTCTTAGCAAATTATCTTTGATCTTGAACATTGTTAGCAGTTAAGAAAAATAATAGCATGTCAATGGATCAACACCAATGAGGGAGATGATTATTTTGTTTGAATTTAATATTTTAGACAGTTATTTATGGCTGTCAGGAATAAATGTATTAATCGAGTTCTTCGGTGTTCGCGATTGTTACACATAGGAAATGAAACTATTTTTCCGGATTTAAATCGCGTATATTTGTTTTTTCAAACAAACCGACATAAGACTGCAGTACTAATTAATATGTTTTAGTTTATTCTAATTTCTATTATTAATTAATAATAAATTGAATTTAATAAAAATTCATTCAATAAAATAATTTGTAAAACTTAATGTAGTGTAAATTGGAACGTTTTCTTTGTAAAATTAAAAATAAGGTATTTAATTAATAACTATTGTAACTATAGTGAAAAAAATAGGGTGGTTTGCATCAATATTAGACATAACTGGTTGAAGACTATACCACCTCAGTCAACCGTGACCATGGGACCTGTAAAAGGCCCGAAACGTCGGTTTGTTTGAAAAAACAAATATACGCGATTTAAATCCGGAAAAATAGTTTCATTTCCTAAATGTATTAAGTTATATAGCTTCCGAAAACAAAAGTATTTTATAGAATTCTCTAGCTCATTTAAACTTTGTGATAGATGTGGACGCAGGTTTGGCAATATCTACGAGTTTAATAATAGCTTTGAATTTCTCGATCAAAATTATAATACAAACAACGTAACAAATGAATTCTTAGTAACGGCATAAGATTTCGTCGGCCATTGAAATGTAGACCTTTATAATAAAATATCACAAGAAAATTGACAAATCACTTATCACTGTCTTGTGGCGCGATTCTCATTTTATTAATATTGTTTCTAAGATATGAAATTACTGATTTTCAAAAGGTTTCATTACGTACTGATTTTATGTAATATTAAAATATATCTTACTATAATTGTTTTAGTAGCAGTAGAGCTCCTTGTGAAAGATTTCGCCCAAAGACGTACTGCCACCTTACTTATTTCTGCCGCCAAGCAGTAGTGCAAGCATGACTGCTTTTCAGTTTGGAAGGGTAAGGGTGTTGATGAAATAACAGGCACATGGGACTTGTTAACTTATGTCTCACGGTGACGGATGCAATGGCAGTGCTTCTAAGATCTTTGCGATTTAAAGCAAAGTCGAAGTCAAGGTCAACTAATCATTTATTCCATAGGTAAAATTTTACACTTGAAAAAGTCATTTTTTAAGCTACTGCTCGTTCACTTCGCTGACCTCCCTGAGAAGAATAAGTAATAAACTAAGAATTGCTTACGAATTGCAAGAAACTATGGATTGCTCCTTTCAAATAATTTTAAATGCTATAGAATACATTTTGAATCATACTTGTGTGGAATCTGGACTCACGTTGTCTTTCCATACATCTTTATCTACCACGTAGTCTACAATTTTGTAACATGACTTTTCAATTAAAACACTTTTAATGTAAGTCTTAAACTTAGGACATGGTAAACTTAATATATGCTCCGGAATCTTATTGTAAAAACGTATACAGTTCTTCATAAAAGAATCGTTTACCTTAGTTAAACGAAAACCTACGTTTTCGTTTAACTAAGGTAAACGATTCTTTGACATGAGTTTGGTCTTAGTTCTAAGGTTAATATTATGGATATCTTCTTTGTTAACGAAATTATGTATATTTTTACGGGTATGCGGCACTGCAACTGTTATGGATAGGCATATTGCTTATCACCAGGCACACGATCTGTTCGTCCCGCTACTTGATTTTATTAAAAAAAGCAGAAGACTAGCGAACAATTGTTTCCTAAAGAATTGTCCTCCAGTTTTACTTCAATTTTTTACCAATTTTAAGAAAAGGATTAGGTTCTTAATTTGACTGTATTTTTTTTGTGTATGTTACGCGATTCGTCCAATACTTGTGAACCGATTTCGATTGATTCTTATTTGTTGGAAAGGGGGTACCTCAGGAGAGGTCACGATGAACGACACACGATGGGGACATCCCGTGTATTTTGCGTCCCAGTGCTTTTTTGACGACGTGTATTAAGGACACCTATCAATACTTGCGATTCATTATTAATGTATAAAAAAAGCTAACTGAGTACTAGCCTGTAGAAGCTGAGGTTATAAAGTTATATAGATAGTAGCAGAAATCAACAAGTTTTCAGTGGGTTCCCAAAAATAAAAATGAACTTCCCGAATATTCCCAAATCTGTGAAACTCTGCCACATTTAGTATTACTTATGATGTTCTGCAGCAATGAATATGAATACAAATTAAATCTGCCTTAATGACAGAAATCTGCCACAAATGGTCACATTGTTCTCAATATTAATGTGACTTTGACATTGGCTAGAGGTCTCTTGTCAAAACATTCATATTTTTGTCACCTGTGTTTTATTCTTTGCTATTTTATGTCATTACTATTTAATTGATTATTTCATTCTATCATGCTCAAAATGAAACGTACGTAATACGAGAACGTTACCTTATCTATTGTCGAACTAAATCAATTGCGTTGTGTCCTTGCGTCTATTCTAAAATACAATGTTTTACAATTTTTTTATTCCCGGCTTCTAAAATATACAAAAATATATTGATAACTAGGCATAAACTAAAACGCAAAATTATACTAGCAAAGTCCAGTTCATCGTTATTGGGGCAGCTTTCGCCATCCTTCTTTGAAGAAAATATTCCACTTGTAAGGGTGACAAATTAGAGAATGAATCCAGTTCATTGGGTTTCACCTATTTTCCGTTAACCGATTTCGACAAAAGTTGGCAATCGGCGTTTTTTTATAATAAGTTGTAATTGCGCTAGTATTTGTTGTTGACATTTGTATGGCCCACATTAATTTCTCTCATGAGTTTGGGTGTAATTTGTTGTTGTCTATGTGTGTGTCCATGGCACTCGCGATACAGGGTTTCCCTAGTACGTGGCTATGAGTGTATGCGTTATTATTATTATTTTATATTATTTTCTATCAAGTTTGGTTTTTTCTATTCGCTCGCATGGCAGTGTGAGTAATTCGAAAAACTACTTCCAATCAACCAATCGATTCACAAGGATATTTCAGCAAAAGTTATGACTCACTTCAACGTGTTTTATCCCTAAAAAATCTTAATAGTACTTATAAAAGAAAGACGCTTACAATCTCAATCGAGTTGGGAACACGTAATGGGACCATTGAGTCTCAGATGGAAAATCGGGATATTGTTTACGCATCGGGGGCCGGCCGACAAAAAGTTCCTTGTTCCCAGATATATTAACTTTCGGAAAGCAATTAAGATAAAACCTCCATGAAGTAATACCGCGACATTATCGGATGCCGGTCGCCATACTGTCTCGTGATTAATGGGATAATTTTGGAATAGTAATAACTGTATCACAGCTACAGAACTTGAATAGGAGGATGTCATTGCGAAATAGGAGATAGTTTTAGTGCTCCAGTTTTGATTTACTTGGAACTAGTTACAAGGTGACTATAAAAAATTTAATGTACTGAATGTAAATTTGTTGATTACAGTATTTTGATTTTCAAACGACCGCTAAGAAAGAAAAATCTTCTTAGTACTCAATTCGTCTGTCAATGGCTGTAGAGCTCCTTGTAAAAAAGTTCTGCCACCTTACTTATTTCTGCCGCTAAGCAGTAATGTGAGCATTACTACTGCGTTCCGGTTTTGAAGGGTGCTGTGGAAATTACAGGATTTTTTAAAGATACTAAATGATGGGATGGTTAACACGCCTGTCTATGACAGTTGCAGTGCCACTCATCCGAGGTGCACTGCCTCTGCGTCCATCACCCTGAGATATAAGTTGAAAAATCCCATGTGCAAGTAATTTCACCAGCACTCTTGAAAACCGGAACGCAGTAATGCTCACATTACTGCTTGGCGGCAAAAATAGGTAGGTTGGCAGTACTTCCCTGGATGATCTCTTTCACAAGGCGCTCTAATGCTACTGGCATATGGGACTTGTCAACTTATGTCTCAGGGGGTATACGAAACACTTTTCTGTACATCTTTCCTATACCATTTTCAAAAGTTTCTGTTTTTAGACAGTATTGGATTCTGTTTAATTGAGCATTAAGTATGTAGAATAGTGTCGTTATATCCCTGAAACTTTGCTTTGTTGACTGTCACAGTAGTGCTTATGTACACAGCTTCTTATATAGCTACGTAAATACATACTCTCTCCATCCTAAGGTTGTCTGGAAGAAATCGCTGTAAGCGATTACACCGCCAATTGTTACTCTGCTAATGTGTTTAACGTTCGTCCTGTAATCTCTCTTTGTAAGTGGTGCTAACAATAAATAATTTTCTATCTATCAATCTATAGCTATATGTGTAGTGTAGCGAATCGCAGCAGTCGCTACAAATATATTTTATATATATTTCATAGTCCCTTTAAGTTTTAGTTAAAATTAATTTATAATTTAAATATTTATATTTATTCTAAATTAATTTTCGCCTTTCTTTACTATTGTTTTCTGTTTTGGATTGATAGCTGTACGTGTTTTGTAGTTACTTAATAAACTGTAAGTACATTTTCTTTGGTCTTGCTCACTCGTTGATATGACCCACCCGAACCCATTGATACAGTCCGCTACAAGTGATACTTACATAATCTCGCAAATCTAAATATTTCTAGGTTCTTTGTCATCAATTTGTAGAATTTTGGTTGAAACATGTTATTGATTTGAATATTATGTTCTTTTTTTGTCTTTAAATAAAGAGAAACCCAAAAATTTGTACGCAATTTTCAACTTTTCGTTGTCCTGAACCAAAAGTAAAGTTGTTGGTGGGAAATAATGATTTTAGAACCAATTAAAAAATGATACACATAACTGAGAAACGAAAATTGTGTGACATGTTGATAATCTCCAGTGTCACATTGACTTAACCCTATGTACATCTCATTATACAAATGGCGAAATGGATAAATTTTTAATATTGAAAAAGATGCATTCATTATAGATACAGAACCATCATCAATATTACTTGAGAAGTGTCATTTATTCGGGGAAAAGTTGTCTCCAAAATTGCGACTCGCGACGGGCACACGAGATTGGGTACACAGCTGTATTGTATTAGGCTGGAGTTTCTCAAACTTCTGGTCTTTCGTCATTTACATTCACTGGAACAATATGGTCGTATCTTAAGGATTCGACGGTATTGTTCCTAGGGAAAATTTACGTTATATGTATTTGTCACAATTAGCCAACTGCATACAAACGCGATCTTAATTTGAATATCTACCTTGTTAGGTCAAAACTTTTTTGTCCGGCAAACCGCAAACAGCCAAAACGTCTACACAATAGAGCATGTTAGCGGTCGCTTAGACATTTGGGACACAGCAGAAGTATCCTAAATATCATGAATAAATATTCAGCCGGTTGTTCTTCTTCTTCTTACCGTTTCGATGGCATACACGTATGATGGCATTATTATCATTATTTCAGCCGAAAGACATCCACTGCTGGAAGGTTGTTGCTCCAATTTTAGCCTTGCTGACCGCGTCGCGCCGCTATGCTCAGCGTGAGATATGTTGCCAGCGTTTAGATATAAGATTTTAATTGCATATAATTGAACTTATTCTCTTCCAATTTTCTCTTCCTTTTGCACAAAAATACTACTTTGCGAAGGTTCCTACTATTTAGGTCGAGAAGTGATAGGAATTGAGGCTTAACGAGATCTGTACTAAAGATAACTGAATAAATTAAATACTGGGATATTTAACCAAAACCTCCATCATTAATATTAATAATGTTAGGTCAAAATCAATGCGGGCTGGGTTTCTACTAACAATACCATTTAAGTTGAAAATGTACATATGTTATATCGGCTTCGAAGGGGTACGTACTTATACGTAAGTTTGAGAACACATCTCTATTGTACTAAGCGGAACTTTGGCGAGTCGCGTTTATCTACGTATTGGATATTTGTTCTAACGCCAATTGTTCAACTTGTACATTCTACAAATTGTTAACAATTTGCTCCCTGTTTTCATTAAGATAAATGTTATTTCCCCATTGTGTAAGTTTTGCTGTAAAATCTAAAGTTTATTTTAATTTGCATAAAACGGAGTTCTTTGAAACTTGTTTTTATATTAACAATTCATTTTTCGGGCGTTAAAATCATCATCATCGTCATCATTTTAGCCGAAAGACGTTCACTGCTGAACATAGACCTCTCTCAAAGAACGTCACAACGACCTGTCCCGTGCTGTTGCAGATTCCCGCAACCTTCACCAAATTGAAATAAAATTAGAAAATAAAAATGGTGTCAGAATTATTCCTTTTTTGGAGGAGATATCAACCTATACCAAGCAGTGGGTCACTCTCGGGCCCTAATCCTTACTTTCCTCTGCTGTTCACTGGTATTTTTATATTGTCAATTGAGTACGCTAACGAACAAAACCTTTGAGCTATATATGAACGAGTCAGATATTACATAAAACGTCACTAACTCCATCTAGTACTACATTATACTGAATGTTAACTAAAAGGACTTCTTTCAATAAGAATAAACATTAAATTTAATAAAATTAAATAAAGATCATGTTTACATAACAAACTAAACGTATACGCGTGAATAGTGGGACAATATAGTGGGACAGTTTAGTAGCAGTAGACCTCCTCGTGAAAGAGTTCGCCCAGGGAAGTACTGCTACTTTATCTATTTCTGCCGCCAAGCAATAATGTCAGCATTACTGTGTTCCAGTTTTGAATGGTAATGGTGCTGGTGAAATTACAGGCACATGGGACTTGTCAACTTGTCTCAGGGTGACGGGCGCAGTGGTAGTGCCCCTCAGATCTTTGCAATTTAAAGCTGTGAGTGGCACTGTCACTGTTAAGGACAGGCTTGTGGCTTACCATCAGGCGCACGACTTGTTCATCCCGTCACTTGAGGTTATAAAAAAAAGTATAAGTGGATACTAGTATAGTAGACGTTTCTCAAGCAAATTGAATTCCAAAAGTTAAAATTCACAAAAGAAAAAGTAGTAAAACTCAAAAAAAAAATATGGAAAGGACAACTTTTCTGTCACATTCCTGTCAATACACAGCGTAAATTGATTTGGGCTGCCATAAATATTTGTTGGGCCCCGAAGTTAAGGGCAAAAAAGTTCCCTACAATGCAATGGGAAAGATTATAAACTTGTGGTATTGAGGGATCCGTCCCTTCCTAAACGATAAGTAAAGTGAACATTCTATAAATTTTAGTGTATTTATGTACTCGGAAAATGGTTGATAATATGATAAAGGTTTTTAAATAAAATAATGTCGGAAAAAAATGTTGCTTTCCTTAACAAATTTTAAGAGTCGTACCTCAGCGGATCATTTTGCTCGGGTCGAGCGGAAGGGACACTGGCTTTATTTTGGAATTTATTTTATTTACAAATGAAATTAAAGCTATTTGAAAAATGTACATCGTATAGTACCTATAAGTGTTCTATTTAGTCCAGTTAATACGTAAATAATCATTGGTAGAAGTAAAGCACCACTTGAATACAAGGGTTTTCTTGTAAAATTTTCTAAGTTTGTGTTTTTTTCTATCGAGAAAATTTGTCGGAATCGTATTTTCTCACCGTGTAGTAATAACCATTGTATATCCTCAATTTTACTATATATTCTTCCAAAGTGATCGATTCAACACTTTCACTGTTATGCGGAATTAACCAAAGACATTTGAGGTAGTATAGACTTAAGAATTTGAGATAAACATACCTACTATTGATTTGGTTTGTTAACTTTCAAAGAACGTCCAGAAATTAATATAAACTATACTCAAATGAAAATAATAGTTGATTCTAATACGATCGGAAGGATACTTGAACAAAAATAGTCAAGAGCAACCTTCTATAGCATATTACTTCACGATCACTCCACCGCTATTGAACTAACTTCTTATCTACAACTTTTTAGGGCCAGTTTACCGAACAAAGATCAATATTTCGAGCAAACTCTGTTTATTAACAAGTAAGACTGACGGGCGGTGTATCCGATAAAACTTTCCTGTCTTCGCAAAATTTTCCACGATACCCACCACCATCGCAAATGATAAATTAACGAACTTCCAAGATTCAATATTAGTTCATTATCTTGCTTTTGTTATGTATATTCATTAGATAGGGAAACTTCTGTATCAAAAATTTGGAGATAAGCTTTTTAAGGACGATCAGCAAAAGTTCCGACGTTAATTGTATTAAGAAATCAATCACAGTCTTATCGGAGATGATTTTTCACTAAGATTCGTGATGAAATTATTGGGGAGTTTCTAAAAGGCTTTCAAAAATAATATGTTAATTGATTTCGTTTGAGATTTAATATATTCATATAATATTACAATAATATATAGTTCGTACGTTCGTCCAGGGTAGTACTGCCACCTTACCTATTTCTACCGCTAAGCAGAAATGTCAGCATTACTGTGTTCCGATTTTGAAGGGTAAGGGTTCTGATGAAAATACAGGCACATGGGACTTGTCAACTTATATCTCAGGGTGTAAGCCGCAGTGGCAGTGACCCTCAGATCTTTGCGATTTGAAGCTCTGAGTGGCACTGCAATTGTTACGGACAGGCGTGACCTTATTATCAGGCGCACGACTTGTTCATTCCGTCACTTGATGTTATAAAAAAAATTTTGATGCCACGTGTATCATTTAAAATTTTATGTAATAATTTTCCCTCTCTAGGTTCCTTTCCCTTTTAACAAAAAAAAAAGAGGTAAGAAGATGTTTAAGTTCACGTACATAGATATGTTATTTTTATCAAAGATCTTGACTAAAGTAATATTAGCTCAGTTAAAAAAAAACTTTTAGAAAGTAGGGAAATGCATTTCAACTCCCTCAAAGACGTGAAAGACAGTATCACAAAGTCGGAGAATGCAAAGTAAGAGCGTTTGCTTGCCAAGTACCGGGAATGCAAATACGAACAAGAGGTAAAGCGAGCAGGCTATGTCTTACAGCACACAAAATGACATATGTCCGGACGAAACTTCAAAGAACTTTAGATTTTAAAGAAATCATTGTAAAGATGAAGGTCGTATGAAAAACTGGGACCAGAAAGAAGATCGACTGCTCACATTTATTCTCGCTGTTGGAATGCTTCGTGATATGCTAAGCAAAAGCTAAGCAAACAAACTGGAAACGACACACGCAACAAGAATTAAATATTTGTCATTTAAATATTGAGCAATTGAAGCTAGCTTAGGATTTTATACATTACTGTTTTAGCTTAGTTCTCTACAAATTTACGGTTTGAATATCAAAGAAATCCAGTTTACTAAGGCAACCATGAAGGCAACTATTTACCTCCAACACACTTGTATCAGAGAAAAATGTCTTACCATTTTTAACTGTAATTTGTGACTGCAATTTTTCAGGAGCAACATTTCATATTTCACCGGGACCATTTAAAACAGATTATTTATTTTATACCCGCTCACGCGATACATGCAGCCGTAGACGCATACCACATCTAGAGGTGCCGGTGATGATTTTATACCGATTTATCGGATATCGAAGTTATAACAGGTAAAATAACTAATATTAATTGCTATTTCGGTAACTACTCTAGCAAACCATAAAGTTTTTAATGCCTGGGTCTGTCATTTAAAAAAATAAACAACTTCAAAAATACGTCACGACAATCGTGTGTGTTATTGTTTGGGCTGGTGATTTCGGTGTTTATTTATTGAAAACATACCGTAAGTAGCGTTTTTTAAGTTTACCCTGAATATAAATGTTTATAAACTATACTTTAGGAGTAATTTCATGGTAAACGTTAGAACCACTCAAACGGAATATTATCATATTTTTCCAAGTACACCAAAAATTTCATTCGTGCTTTTTAAGTGCAGGATTTGCGGTGTATTACTGCATTTTATTTGAGATGTTTTTGTTGGTAGTACGGAGAGTATTTATTTAGCAATGCAGAATAATAATTTTTATTTATAAAAACTTGTATTTAAACTGAATGCTTTTCTAATTTGCGAAACCAAATAGCCGCCATTTTGCGGTAGGAGGAGCGCATCGCGTGAGCGGCTATAGAAGTTTTAACGACATCAGATATTTATAAGTAATAGACGCGTACAGATGTGAAATATATACATGCTGACGTCAGTTATTTTGTGTGAAAGAAATTCGGCAAATACTCTTGTAAAAAATATTATGACGTCATATGGCGCAGGGCAGTATCGACTGTGGCCTCAATCCACTGATGTGGAAGCACTCTATTTGCTTTCGCGATCACAGAAGGAAAACTGAAATGAAATGTATAAACTTGGAAATCTGTACGGTTTGAACATTACGTAAACTGACGTCAGTTTACGTAATGTACAAACACATTGAACTTAAAATACGTCATATTGTATATCGAGTTCTTAGGTTTTCGAGATTGTTACACATAGGAAATGAAACTATTTTTCATCTTTAAATTGCGTATATTTGTTTTTCCAAACAAACCAACGTTTCGGGCCAGTTACTGGTCCCATTGTCACGGCTGACTATGTCATATTGTAGTTGCTCTTTCTACAGATTATTAGTTCTGCGTAAGTTACATTTATCTATTTGAGCTAATGGACTTCTGAGAAATTCTAATCATAAAGTCAAACTTTAATGTAAACGTTTGCTCAATTCAAACGTTTTGATGTTAGCTTTACGGAGCAGGTAATTCCATCACTTTGTATAATACCAAATATGAGAGCAGATTGCCCCTGTACTAGACGCCGCGATGAACTCGACAGGCTTTTTTAGATCGGCGAGGCGAAAATCCGTCATATTTACTGAAGTATCGATGTTAATTATTACCATAAGTATTTTATATTTTTGTAACGTAATCTTAACGTTACATAATCTCAGTACAGAGTACTAAAAAAAAACTGACCTCAAAAGCACGTGGAACTACATCTATTTGCCTAGTTCACCTCTATACAGGACTTGACACAGGAGATAATAAAAATCGATTCTCACTACTCAAAGTCTAATGAGAGAGAAAAACGCCTTGAGTTTGAGAAAAGCAAACCAACCATTAAAAGAATTGCTCCTTAAGTAAAATTTAGGTGCTATTTATAAAAATGAATGCTCATGCATGATCAGCCACCTTTAGAAGTGGTTGATTTTTTTCAAAATGAAATAGGACCACTATGGAGGTACCCTCTTTCCAACATAAAAAAGAATCATGAAAATCGGTTCACAAATACCGGAGTTATCGCGTAACATACATACAAAACAAAAAGCATATAGTCGAATTGAGAACCTCCTCCTTTTTAAAGTCGTCGTTGAAGTCGGTTAAATATAATAATCCTGTTCGATACGATACGTATTGTTCGATAGTTTTTGAACCTGAGTTCCTGATCCCGGTCGACTGAGCTATTGCCCGAGAATACCGCCTCTCTTATTTAAAAATTCAAAACTAATATTTTATGCCATGGGAGAGGCACACACTCAACACACTCAACGCGACACAGTGTGTCGGGTGCCATGGAAACATACACAAATTACCCCCAAATTCACGATAGAAATAAATGTATTTATTTATATTTTATTTATTTATACATTTTAGGAAAATTCACGGACAAATAATACAATTATAGTAAACTTAATACTTCTCCCGGCCATACAAATACTTCTCCCGGCCCGGGAATCGAAATTGGGACCTGTGCGTGACAATCAGACAGACAAACAAGCATGGTAGCCGTTCGTCCACGGAGGCAGGTATACTTAGAGGTGAGAGTCTAAAATAGATATTAAAAATAATAATATTAATAGCCGAGAAACGATGGGACTATCTCGGTCTAGCGCACGAGATCACCAACATGTGGGATGTTGCCTTCACTGAAATAATCCCTATTGGTTTATCCGCAGACAGGTTAATTCCAGTTAGCTTTGCTAATAACTTAAAGCAGTTGGAATTCTGTGGCATGTCGCTTTCAGCACAAATGCAGAAAGCGTTCTTGCTCGATACGACGCGTATTGTTCGCCGTTTCTTAAAGGTGGAATATTCTTTATATAAACATAAGTTATTCATTGCCAGGGAATACTACTTCTCCCAAATTCAAAATTAATCTTTTAGGCCATGGAAGAAGCGAGAATCTAAAATAGATATCCAAAATAATAATAACACAATGAACTTGATTACGTAACTGAGTAACCTACATACCTGCTAAAGTACAAAGACAAAAAAAGTTGAAAATGAATACAAAGGTTTATATGAACAACGTTTTAGGGTTTTTTAAGGGTCACGTCGATTCCACGCCGACCACACCGCCACCGTCGGTCGATAAACCTTCAGTCGCCGCCGCCGATGATTTTACGATCGCCGCACATCTCTACTAACGTGAAAGTGAAACATAACAAAGACGTACCTGTAACTAACAAGGTTTTTGGAAGCTGAACATTAAATCCTTCCTCACAAGCTAAACTTCAACAACTCGAAGGATCCCTGTTTCAAAATTCACTCTCTTGTTTCACGAGGGAAGTTTCCTTTACGGATTTATTCATGACTTTGCCAAATATTTGATTGATTACTATGTCTGAAGCAATCGGGCCCTCGATAAACTTGTAGACCACTTCATTGGCGAAAATACGCCTTGTTTAAACTTGGGGAAGTGATGTGGCGATTTTTAGTTTCGCCTGGCAGCAATTCAATTTACTTAGGAGGGCCTCATAGGCTGCTAATGATGCAGATTCAGCAAATTCTCGATTAAGATTGACATAGAATTAGTGACTCAGATTTCCGTTTTGATTGTACACTTTGTTTTAGCAAAACGTAACTATTTTAACATGTATTATATAGGGTTGCCATAGTGGTGGTAAAATAAAGGTCTCGATACCTCCAATGAATATTACGCCAGCTTTATGTTTTGGACATTTTTGTAAACAGCCATATTTATTTACTAATATTATGCTCCGCATGAAAAAAAAAGAAACAAAATTGGAAAAAACCTAAAGAAACAAAAAACAAAATAAAAACAGAACAAGTCAAAAAATTTAGTTGACGTACTGTTCAATAATGTATATTGTATCGGTCTAATCATCTTTCATACCACAACGCTCTCTTGCTAAATAATTCGAAATTAACCAAATAATATAAATACAATCACAGTCCGCAGTGGTCACGGTATCTGTAAAGCGCCCGATACATTTATTTGTTTGAAAAACCAAATGACGCGATTTTAGATCGCGGCACAAATAGATAAGGTGGCAGTACTTACTTGGAAGAACTCTTTCACAAGGAGCTCTCAAGGAGAACTCCTGCTCGATTTTTTTTGTTCTTTTCTTCGTTTTTTAATTCCCTTATTATTATTTTCTTGGTCTTTGGATTACTATACGATATCTTCGATAATATCATGACACACTCCCAACTCCTTTATATTTCCAAAGACTTTCATGAAAATTTCTCTAATTGATAATTTCATACATTTGGTTATTAAAGTCCACAACAAAAGTGTAAAGACCACTAAGCGAATAATAAAAAATTTTCTCTCTTCTTTACGAATGTTATTACACCTACGTAACAGGAATTAAAAATATTTTTAAGAGCTCCACAGGTGCAGTGTGGCTTTATCACATATTAAAGCATCTTGTAAAACATGGTACTTAGATGGGTCGTAAAATATAAGGACAAAGTTTTGAGAAGACTTTGAGAGGACTTTTTTTCAGTTATATTCTAACATTAAGTAACACATATCGTCACCGTGGAGTCGTCATCGATTTAACAAGATTGGCATCGCTCCAATCGGAGACTGCCTTGAGTGTGAAATCCAAACGGCTAACCATAGGCTCTCGACAAGACTGGATTTCCTCTCCACTGACCCTTGCATTGGTCAACTACCTATCTACAACTGTGTTGTCATCAGCATACGCAAAGGTACTTGAAATTAACATATCATTGATATGCAGTAGAAAGAGAGTTGCAGACAGTACAGAACTCTGAGGAATCTATCGCCATATATTCGGAAGAAATCCGAGATCCAATTGCAAATTGGGAAGCCCATAAAAAGGAAGCTTACTTAAAAGGTTTGCGTGCCAGACCCTGTCAAAGGCTTTAGAAATATCCAAAGACACTGCAAGTGCTTCACCTTGCTTTTCTATAAGCCTCGCTCCATATGTGACAGGCATACACAGGAAGATCCCCAGTTGATCGCCCTCTTCGGAATCCGTACTGGCGATTACTGAGGAGGTCGTTGTCTTCAAGGTACGACAAGAGACGGTTGTTGAGTACACCTTCCATAGTCTTGCAGAGTATGGAAGTGACGGAGATAGGTCTATTGTTGACAGAGTCAGCTCTGCTTCCCTTTTTCGGCACAGGTTGCACGTTTGCAAGCTTCCACGACCTGAGAACTACACCAGTCTCAAGTGAGAGGCGGTACAGGCGTAGGTGTGTGAGAACAGGAGACAACTCACGCGCACAGTTACGTAGGAATAGTGCTGAAATTCCATGTGGTCCGCTAGCTTTATTCACATCTAGATTCCGCAGAGTTCTAAGTACCTCTTTTTGGTGTATGCGAATTGGCGCTATAGTGCAGCCAGCCTGAGGTAAGATTAGATCCAGATGCGAACTCTTTGCAAAGAGTGAGGCAAAAAGATTTGTCTTGTATTCTGCAATGTAGGCCAGCGTACCGTCCGGCCTCAGCAGAGGTGACATAGGTAGGCGACAAAAGTTAGTGAGTTTATATTTAAAGATGTTTTACTTAAAAAAGTAATTTGTCAATTTCTGCTGTCGCCATTTTTACTATGCATACTCAATATGGAAGCGTGCGCGTGCGTACGATCGGAGCGCCTGATCGAACTGATAAAAATTTGATTACTATAGAAAATACGTTCTTTTATTTTTTTCCTTTGAAAAAGTATTTGTGTAACGATTTTTGTAAAAACAAACACCGATTTACAAATTCGTTTGTGAGAGTGTCGTGAGATGTCGGTGTTAATATACTTCGTCGGGAATCACACGGTACTCAAAGCTAGGTATATTAAATTTTTTTTAAACCAGAAAGAAAAACGCTTTATTTCAATAATAAATAACTTTACATTAACAGTGGATGGTACCTCCTATTAATCTTATCAAGCTTGTGTCAGGAGGCACCGTTCTTCTATAACTGCATATGAACTTTCTTAACTTGTAATGTAATTTTAATACGTTAAAACCAAATTAAGTCAGTCATAATTTGTAATAAATTTTCTTTTAATTTTTATATCTAAAAATATCCTTTTTTATATAATAATAGGTGACGGGACGAACAAGTCGTGCGCCTGGTGGTAAGCGACACGCCTGTCCCTAATAGTTGCAGTGCCACTCAGAGCTTTAAATCACAAAGATCTGAGGAGCACTGCCACTGCGCCCGTCACCCTGAGACATAAGTTGACAAGTCCCATGTGCCTGTAATTTCACCAGCACCCTTACCCTTCTAAACCGGAAAGTGTGTGTGTGTGTGTGTGTGTGTGTGTGTGTGTGTGTGTGTGTGTGTGTGTGTGTGCGCGCGCGCGCGCGTGTGTGTGTGTGTGTGTATGTGTGTGTGTGTGTGTATTTGTGAGTGTAATGTGTGTTAACGATAATCTGTTTGTTTTTTATTCGACGTTTATTCACGTTTATCCATAATCTCACCTGATTCAAAGCAAAGCCGTAGACGTAGTTGGTATACATTTGTCTAAAAGATACCAGCTAAAGTTCGCCTGTATTTTTCTTTTTGTATTATTAAGTACTTGAAAAAGAAACTTCGAACTCTACATGCGTTGAGAGGCGTTTCGTAAAACAGTATACTTTGTACAGTAAAAGTTTTTTGTCCCGCGGGTAATACTTTTACGACGTAATTCTACTTACCTGTAAAATAGGATGGAGGTTTTTACACTGATATTATATTTATGCCTTATAGATTTTTTCAGTTCACCGTTGTAATTCGCTTGGGTACTATGAATGTCATTCGTGTTTTGTGGGCATACGTTTTGTTTATATGAATAATAAATAAATATTAAACCACATCACATACGTTTCTCCCATCCCAAAGTAAATATATCAAGCACTTTTCGCATAAATAAGCTTCTTATATTATTAAATCAAACAATTTCATATACATCATCAAGAGATGTATAATAAAGATTTTCACATAAATTATTTTATGAGGGCCATGACCTACCATGCGATACATACATACGAAATGTAATTGTACATGTTTGTTAATTGACTTCAAATTAATCTCAGCACAGACTACTAAAAACCGACCTCAAAAGTTAGTAGAATTCATCAACATCTATTTGCCAAGTTTTATTGAAATCGGGTACCGGTTAGTGTGCAAAACCGGATTCATCCCATAGTTCGTGTACTCACTGCTTAAAGTATATATGTTGAGAGAGAAAACCGCCTTCAATTGAAGTATAGCAAAATCAACCATTAAAATAATTGCTCCTTATAAAATTAAGGCGCTATTTCTGAAAATAAGTCTTTATGTGTGAACATTCCACCGGCCGTTAAAAGCTTGCCTTTCAACGAGTAATACTTGCTTCAGGAAGTGGACAAATTTTGAAAAAGGATCTTACAATTCCTATATTTTAGTTTTGATATCAGCCAGTCTTTTGAGGTGGAATATTTTCTTCAAAATTAAATAGGACCACTACTGAGGTACCCTTTTTCCAAGAAAAAAGAATCATCAAAAGAAGTTATCGCGTGACATACATACATACAAAAACATACAGTCGAATTCGATGTCGGTAAAAAATATATACGCAGTTAAATATCGTAAAAAAATAAACCTGTATCTATTTAACTGTATGGAAAAGAAAACTGAGTAACAAGTTACGGTGGACTACAAATAAAGTAGAAAAACCAAACGTAAAAATCAAATGTTTACAAGCTCAAAATCATCATAATGATATAATACTTAGACTTTGTTTTCTGATGTTCCAAAACATTTTAACGTTATTCATATTAATGCCTAAAGCATCCCGGCTCATTACTCTGATGTGCTGGCGTCGTTTGACCTCAACAATATACACGCAGTGTTGATCTCCGAGTCTTGGTTGAAACCATGTTTACCCTCTTCCTCTTATGCATTGCCTGGATTCCGTTTTATACGCAATGATCGTGTCGGCTCTGCTGGTGGTGGGGTAGTTATTTAATTAAAAGCACACATTCCCTTCGCCATCATTAGCACCTCGTCACAACCACCGTCACTCAATGCTGGCGAGCATCTGTTGGTTGAGGTGACTCTTGCGCACACCAATGTTCTTCTCGGAGCTTATTATATCCCATCGTTGCGTGTGTGATTACTTTACCTCCTTGGAAAAATAGTTAAGTGATTTTGTCCTCTCTTATAGACTCCATTATATTGGGAGATTTTAATTCCTCATTAAAAATTATCACCGTACTTCCTCAATTCAATCAGTTATCAATTCAAACAACATGCACATTCTTCCACTTGGTGCTGCTCATCATTTTCCCAATTGTACTCCTTCTCTTCTAGATTTATTAATAGTGCCTTCTGCACAGCACGCTGCAAAACACGGCCAATGCTCGGCTGATGCACTTTCTTATCACGATTTTATTTATCTATCTTATAAAATTCGTCCTCCTAAAGCTAAACCCAAAATCATACTTCAGCGCAATTTTAGTGATATGAATCGTGAGAATTTGCTTAAAGATGCATGTGCTATTGATTGGTCTCCAGTGCTTGATACTCAAACTGTGTATAAGCAGGTTGAACTTTTCAACACATGCATTAACCAACTGTACGACAAGCATGCACCTTTCCGATCTATAAAATTGAAACATCTTCCAGCACCATGGGTTACCGATGACATAAAAATATTAATGAACACAAAGGCAGCTGCTATAACTAAATATAAATGTCGTCCAAGTAGCCATAATAAGGCAACTTATACCAAAATCCATAATCGCTATCGCATAATCGCTGGCGCTTTACATCACCATATTCATAAATCCGTAGAGAACGAGGATCGAACGAAAGTCTGGAAATTCCTCAAGTCGCTAGGGATTCGTAAATGAAAAGACAGTGCTATTCCTAACAGTGATGTTATTGATTCTCTTAATGTACATTTTTCTTCTTCTTCTAGTATTAATAATACTATTAAAATTAAAACTTTAAACCAACTTTCAACCTTGCCAATTCCTTGGCTACTCTCCATGTTTTCTTGATCAATTTTAGGATTGTGGTGTTAAGAAGTGTGTTCTGTCAATCACCTCAAATGCAGTTGGTTGTGACGGTATAAGTCGCAATGTGCTAGTGCCAATCCTTAATATCATTCTTCCAGCTCTCATTTTACTCTTCAACATCTCTATTTCCAATGCTGTATATTCTTCACTCTGGAAAGAGGCTCAAATAACTCCTTTACCTAAAGTAAATAATCCTAAAACATTTCACGAATATCGTCCTATATCCATTCTTCCTTTCCTATCCAAGGTCTCATCCATAACCAATTAAGTCAATTTCTCTTCCGTCATAATCTCTTAAATCCTTTCCAATCTGGCTTCCGTCCCGGCCACAGCACTATCACGACTTCAGTGAAAATCACCGACGATATTCGTCTTTGGATGGAAAATGGCCTACTAGCTATGCTAACACTATTGGACTTCAGCAACGCATTTAACACAGTCGATTTCGACATACTTCTTACCCTGCTGCACTCACCTAACATATCTCCAACGATAATTGATTGGTTTCACAGTTATCTGTACGGTCACAGGCAACGAGTTCGCCATGACGATAAATTCTCCTCATGGTGTAATGGTCAGCTCCAGTCGGTTTGAGTGAGCATGAGACTGGTTGTGCATGAGTTCTGGTTGACCCGGTGTTACGCGTAAAATTTATAAGCGAGGAGAAGGAGCCCTTCCTTCTCCTCGCCTTACACACAAAGAAAACAAATTTCAAGTAGAAATAACCAGATGCTTTCTTTAAATTTAAAGCTGTAACATATTATATGCGTTGCGATTAATTATAAGGTTACCGTATGAGGAACTAGTTTTTTACTTCCCCGAGTTTACATTACGAGTTTACAGATACGCTTTTTGCATTCAGCAGTTACACAAAAAGGTTCACATTAAGTATACATAGAGCTAATACACTGCACTAAGAGTTTTTGAAAGTACATGAGTGGCACATGGACACGTCACTTATACGTCACTGACCTGGAGGTTACCGGATGCACTTTTAGGTTACATACCAGACCCGCTACGAAGACAGCGTAGTTTCTATAGGAGCAACGCCAATACATGTGAATGCCGACCACACGTGGAGCACATGACACGCGGTCGTTCACAGCCGAAAAAAAGTTACGGCGCTTTTGTCTCAGCCAGTTCATGGCTTTCGAAACTCGAAATTACAAGGTACAAAAAAAAACCATGCGGTCCGGTGACACGGGTTTTACATCTTGTACAGGGTTCGGAGACCCAAAATTACGTCATCAGGCTATTCCTTGTTTTCCTTATAAAAGAAGACATCGGGGGACCATGCCCCCAATGGGATAAATATATGTTAAAGATAAGAGAAAGGACAGGCACTGTACAGATGTCTTTTCTTATGACGGTGCGGAAGTGTCTGGACAGGCTGCTGCGGATGCTTTCGCGCGATATTTCAGCTCTGTTTTCCTATCGGATCAGCCGCAACTGGACCCTGCAGATGCTGCTCGAGCTGCTCATCCAGTAGTGGGCACTAGGGATGTAGCTGTTGTGGGCGTAAGCGGGGACGATATTAAAGCTGCAATTAAGCGTTTAAAAACGAAGTCCGCGTGGGGTCCTGATGGAGTGCCAGTGTTTTTGGCAAAGGATTGTATGTCAGCTTTTCAAAGACCGCTGATTTACATATACAACCTCTGTCTTGACTCTTCAATATACCCGTTGTGCTGGAAACTATCGCGTGTGACGCCAGTGCCAAAAGGAGACGCTAAAGGCGATGTAACGCAATACAGACCTATTGCTGTACTTTCTGTGTTTGCGAAAATATTTGAATCCATCCTTAATACGCGCATTAGTGGACAAATAAATGGATTGCTCCATAGTAGCCAGCATGGCTTTCGTCCTGCTCGGTCTACTACGACAAATCTTATCGAGTTGGTAGATTATGTATCTGCAGAGATGGATGCAGGTCTTCAGGTAGACGCTGCATACTTTGACTTCAAGAAAGCATTTGACCTAGTGGACAATGACATATTATTAACGAAATTGGCGATGGCTGGTTGTACGCCTAAACTCCTACGGTTTTTTGCCAGCTACCTAGAAAATAGGCGCCAGTTTGTAAAAGTGCAAGGTTTTGAGTCACCAGAATACTACACAAGATCTGGTGTAAGCCAAGGAAGTACTCTGGGTCCAACTCTATTTTTATTAATGATTAACGACTTACCTAAAACTATTCGTACTGCTCGTTGTCTTCTTTTTGCGGACGATCTTGAGATATTTCTGGGGGTGAGGGATATTGGTGATTCAGCTGCCTTGCAAATGGATATTGATGCGGTGTCGGAATGGAGTTTGACTAATCGTATGCCCTTCAATGACTCAAAATGTAAAGTAATTACTTTTACCCGTAAACGTTGCCCAATACTGGTAAATTATATATTATTTGACGCCTGTATAGATAGAGTTTTTGACATTAGTGACTTAGGATTAACGTTAGATAGTAAGTTAGACAGACTTTCACAAACACGTGACGGTAACCTGTAAAAAGGCGAATAGGATTTTAGGATTTGTTATACGGACATCATATGAATTCAATGACGTGGCTGTGGCGAGGATGTTGTACAGCGCCTACGTACGCAGCAAGCTGGAATATGCAGCTGTAGTCTGGGACCCTTATGAAGATAAATACTCTATAATGTTGGAACGAGTTCAGCGTAAGTTTGCACGTTGGCTTTATAAACGGCAGTACGGGTATTACCCGTACTTGTATCCATCGCTTTTTGTTTCGGGTATGGTAGAGTTGGACACTTTGTCTCGGAGGCGAAAGATGCAGCTGCTGGCTCATTTTGTTTCCGCGATCCACCACAGGGTGGATAGTGACATAATAAGTAAGGTGGATCTGTTGGTGCCCACTCGTATCCTGTGGAGTGATGAGGGTGCGGTGGCCCCGCGCCGATATCCACGGCTGTTAGGCAAGCCCCGCACGCGCACATTGTACGCTGAAAACGCGCCTACCATTCGCGCAATAAGCCTGATCGGGGACATACTCACTCAATGTGACTCAATTGATTTATTCGCTGATCGCGTTGGCTATATATGTAGAGAGATGTCTCCCTACATTGTGTAGTCAGCGTTATCATAAAATGTTAGAATAAGGACTAGAATAATTTGCTGTTAACTATTTTTTGAATTGTAATACTTATCATAATAATTGTATGACTTGTAAGCGCTTTGGCTACTTAGCTGTTAGTTTGCAATGCATGAATAAATAAATAAATAAATCACCGCTGAATATGCAGAATATGGAACACCTTTCGAGCCGACGTGTCGAACAGAAAAACAAGCTGCCGCCGAATTCCTCGTAAGAGATGTTACCAACGAACAACGCCACAGACAATGTATCGATTCATCCAGATAAAGCTTCCAAGTCTTATTACCCAAACCCGCTAAAATACAGGGCGATTCCAGGTTTACTACTACTATATTACTTTACAGAAAGTACTTGGCAAACTAATTAGCGGCGTTCGACATGAAAATATTAAAGAAAAGCTATAATTTACATGAAGCTCGACTACAGAAGTAGAATCGAGTTTATTGGTCCGCAGCTCTAGTATTCTGCGTTACCATACAAGAAAAATTTGCCAGGATTGGTGTTTTTAAAAATATGTCAAACTAAAGGGTACCCATTCGCGATATTGATTTTATTGAAAAATCGTTCACCAACAAGTAATAAAAATGTGAAGGGTTAAATAATAGATTACACCAACACTAAAGGGCTTCAAATAATTTACCTAATTATTCCTAAACTACAATGTCAAAGTGACATTTCGTACATTAATGGTGAAAAATACCAAGGAGAGAAGAGAATTTTTTTTTTGTTTTGAATTTACGAGATCTACCAAAAAAACATGTTACAGGTGTAACAATCAAGCTGTTACAATCATGCTGGCGTTCCGTAAGGCGGCATTTTATCTCCCCTTCTGTTTGTCATATTTATTAACTCTATTTCTCATAATCTTTCTTGTTCTTACCACCTAAGCAGACAGTCTAAATATAGTCTGTCAAGCACCGCCTTCAAGGTTAACCGAGGCTATAACGACTACAAATCGGAACCTGCTCCGTATTACGGAGTGGAGTGTCAATCCTATCAAAACTCAGGTTATGATAGTGGGTAGCTCCAGATTACTATTTAAAGTAGACTTGAGCGCACTTCCTAAGATAAATTTTGATGGTTTTGATATTCCTTTTAGCCTCTCGGTAACAAATTTGGGAATAATCAAAAATCAAAAATTGGACAGTTCTCTGCATTGGGGTCAGCAGGTACAAGCTGTCCGCCGTAAATTGTATGCGTCGGCTGCATCATGAAGGCGGCTACGTAACTTCTTATCTACGACTACTAAAATTGCGCTAGCACAATCTTTGTTGCTTCCAGTCCTCGACTACGCCGACGCCAGCTACCTCGACCTCTCGGAAGACCAGCTAGATAAACTTGAGCGTCTTCAAAATTATTGTATTCGATTTATATGGTTTGCGTAAATATGATCATGTTTCTCACTATTGTTCTGAGTTCAAGTGGCTTCCTATTCGCCTTTGCCGGAATACTCATAAACTATCCCTTCTATACAACATAATGTTCAAACCCTCTTTCCCACACTACCTTAAGGATAGATTCAGTTTTCAACACTGCTCGAATACTCACTCATTACGGTCTTTAGAAAATCTTACTCTCAAGATGCTATCGCACTCTCAGATTCTCAGGTGCATGCTATTCTTCTCTGGAACTCTCTCCCAGTTACGATTAGACAATCGTAATCGTTAAACATATTTAAAAACCAAGTAAAGAAATTCTACCTTTCACAATAGCAATATACCGTTGCTAGGCTGCTTCTCTTCTTTCAAAACATGTATTGTAAGTATTGTGTGTGTAGGAATATATTATGTAGTTGTGTTATATCGTAAAACTGACATAACACCATTCAAAATTAATTTATTGCAAACCGTTCATAGGACTACTTCCTTGTTAAGATTTTTAAGCCGAAAATGTAGAGAACTCAATTACATTATGTTGGTACTAACTAGTACCATACTAGTACTGCAGTGACACCAGTTAAAGCCAATAAAAAAACTCTAAAATCTGTAAAAATCTCATAAGTGATATGGATTTTTGATATAATTGTTGCCAGAACTGAACTGTAAAGATTAAAATAATATCACAGTTTAAACAAACAATAATAATTATGTAGCAAACTAATCTCTAAAATTTCCTTCCAACAAAATTTCAGGCGTTCTAAATTTAAAAAACTTTAGACTTTAAAACTTTACATATTGGAGCTAGCGCTCCAATATCTCAGGGCACTAACATATGCTTTTTTGTGAGAATAGTAAGCATGGTTAACTATTTATTTTAATAATTTCTGGGTGCGACTGACGCGAAATATCAAAGAAAAAAAAACGTTATCAAATCATTTTTGTAATTTCTAAGTATAGAAATCGAAGACCTTTGAACTAATTTTTCTCCAAAACTATACAAAATTGGCACACGGGAGTTCTCGCCCTGCGTTTAGAATATTAACACGTATTCCTTGCTAAGCTTCACTCTATATGCATCCGAAGACATTTCGAAACACAGTGCCCTGCACTATGAAATCCTTGTGTGGCAACCACAAATTATATCCGAACTCACGAGAGGAATAAATGCAGAACATACAAATACATCTACCTCCGTGGCCGAACGGACGTACTTCTCTTATTTATTTGCTATTTAATCGAAAATGTGCTAAGTCTCTACATGCTACAGTGTCTCCAGGTAGTCCTATGTTGCCAGGTTGTGCTGATTTATCGGTAGATCTACTTTTTTATCAGTAGTTCTATTGATAGTTAACAAAAATCTGCTGTTTTTTGAAATTTGTTCTGTTACAATCATGCATGGTAGAAATCCGTTTAAGGCATGATTATAACAGATCAAATTTCTAAAAACTGCATTTCCGTTAATTATCGTCAAACAGTAGACATCGGCACAAACCAGTAGACTACTGAGAAATCAGTAGACCTGGCGACACTGCCAGAGACGAATACTTACTAAATGAAACCTGAAAACCAGTACTTTTTTGACACAGATTCAAGGAACTTAATTTAATTTTTTGTATCGTTTGTATTGATATTAGATATTATGTTGATAAGATTTTTTTTTATTTGTACGCATGAAAACTTTTGCCAACCTATGTACATACAATAATGTAACTCGGTGTTTTATAGAAAGAGCAAAAACGACTTTTCATAGATTTTTGAGGGGTCCATGTTTTAGATTTTAACGACCGCTTTGAAATATTTTCGCCTCTTTTAAAATTCAAATTTGGTTTTAATGAAGTTTAAGTTTTAAAATTGAATTTTAAAACAGGGTGTAAATATTTTAAAACAGTAGTTAAAACCTAAAACATGCTCCCTTGAAAAAATATGCAAAATATCGCTAACGCTCTTTCTATAAAACACCGACGAATTATTTAGACTTTGATTACCGTGTCCTTGAATCTATGCAACGTGATGTCTTTCACCCTGCATAGATTGGTCACGTGTCATTAATGACTTAATATTCTGTCTTTCCAGTTCCAGTTACTGTTTAAAACAATGTTTCTAACAAAAACGACCTCCGTAGTCGAGTGACTTGTACACCGGTTTTCATGGTGTCGTCGCCATCTCAGAGATCCCGGGTTTGATCCTGACCGAAAACTTGTTTTCTACATTGTGTCGTGTCTGGGTGTTTTTGGTAATATCGTTGATTCCAATTCCCATAACATAAGTACTTTAATTACTTACTTTGGAATGGCTGTGTCTAATACACTTCCAGACACATAATTGGAGCCACCTTGCATTTTCAGTTATAAGTGCCATACGCTTAAACAATGTTTAATTGATAAAAACCATTACGCAAATTTGAACTAGTAAACTAAACGTCTTTTCCATAGGTAAGTCCTTGTTGGGAATTTGGATTTGCTTTTTTGGATTTGATTTGACAAAAATGCGAGATGGCTCGAATTATGAGTCTGGGAGTATATTTATTTATATTTTTATATCATATAAGTGCGTATTTGACCTCCATCTCACCTTATGTTAAGTGACTATGAGGTCAACGATGGAGCATGCACACCCAAAAAATACCTACAACACTATCTTCTTAAAACGGCCCAACTTATAACATAATTGTATGTTTTATAAAAAAATTATCACTCAAAGCAGCAATGATGATAATTAATAGAACAATGGTTTTAACGGCAGCACTAAGCCTGAAAGAAAGAATATTAACGCCACTGGGTTGTCTTACACGGTTAGCCGGCGGGTGATCCGTGACTCTGATTTTCCCTGGCTTAGATGCCAGTCGCACCCTGTATCTTTGTTAATACCTACCTTATATGAAACGCCACTTTGTTGTTTGTTAGTTATAAGGAGAAATAAATACCTGTTGTGTAATATTTTATTGTATAAAGAGCAGATTCCAAGGGAGTATGACTCTATTTACATTGTACCGAAATGGAATGGAATCTAATTTTATAACAAAATTATTATACATAGTATAATGAACTATGAATTGGGTAACGTACAAACTAGACAGGATACGGTAACTACGGGAATTTCCGAGACAGAGCGAGGATTTTACATGACATAAAGTTAATTATGCTCTGATTACAAAATGCGTTTTCATTCCATTACGCAGTAATGTAAAAAAATAACCTTAGGAACCACACATAAATAAAAATGAATTTTTAGTTTAAACGCTTATAATACAACGTAATTTTTAGGGCACTACGTAGTGAGCCGCTTGTTACACGACTTTGCCAACCAGACCCTAACTCATTCTGAACGCGAACATCGAAACAATGTACGTGTTACTATCATGGCGCCATCGAAGCTTGTATTTTTTGTTGTTGTTTCTCATAAATTTTTCGCAAATTTTTTCATAGATGTCTTTGTACATGCCTATCAGGTGCAACAAAACTTTCTTTGGTTACTGCACGACATGGCGATAGTAAAACAAAATGTCTGCGCGAACTAGAGGGCCGAAACGATACGACAGCTCTCCGTGTTCATCGCGCAATGACTGCGCGCCCTAGCTGCTAAGTGTTATCCTACTACAGCATTGTATCATTACTCCTGAATAACACACTCCCGTAGCTGCAGAGCGCGCAGTCCCGGTCACCCTTATTCGCCCTACGTAGGGACTTTAACTCTCTAATTCTTATTACACCTCCCTAAATTACCGTTAGACTCAACTCATACTGGCGCAGAATCGAAGCGTCGCGACGCGTCATGTTTTTCGCCTATAGCATATTCATCTCTATTTTCCCATTATTAAGGTACAAATTTGTGTTATGCAAAAATGGAAACGTGCGTCGACGCGCGTCGGGGCTTGTTTGAAATCGAGGCACAGCACAGTGAGGCGTCAGACACACTGTGATCCGGGCGCTCTAATGCGAGTCTCGTCGCGGCGACGCGTGTCGCCAGGCGTTGTAGTTGAAAAACAGGACGCGACGCGACGAGACGCTTCAACTCTGTGCCAGTGCGAGTTGAGCCTAAGGGTCCTTAAGTAGTGTAATATACACATTTCATTGGACAAAGAACAGCTCACTTATTTCGACTTTCCGGTTTAATTTTGTTGTTCAAACTACATCATTAACATGATTCACAAACCGATTTCAACCACAGTTGGCACAGGTCTCCCGTAATTTGTGACACGATCTTACGCTAGTCTTACCTATGTCCAGTTTGCGACTTTGAAGTTCATCCGTACAAAGTGCTATTTATACTAATTATAACATACTTTAAAAGTTTCGCGTTGCATCGTACTAACATTTGGAAACGTGCTTACTAGAATACGGCTGTGATACAGAATAGATACACCGTTAGTGTTGTGTGTGGCGGTAGTTTAAAAAATATAATGCGGGTGGATGAAGATTCCACCGCTGAGAAAGAGAGTAAACACGGCATCACCAGTCAGCCCGTGACCACGGCCAGTGCAACCTGGCCGAAACGTCGGGAAACTAGGTAGGTGTGAAAAATACCTATTCGTATGTGAACGCATTTATTCCCGTTTCCAAATGTTAGTACTAATTATAACGTCGTATAATAATATGTATTTTGTGAAATAACTCCTGAATAATATAATTATTACATACATTATATACATTTCAAATTTACAAAAGACTATTTATTCTTTGTTAATAGTTCAATTCAAAATTATAGGCACACATTTTTTGCTTACCCAGCATCCAATTAGTGTTACCTGTGTTATTAATCAATAATTCCAATCGTTGTGACCTTTTAGAAAATAAAGCAATATACATATGATGAGCTACCTAGCATAATTACGTATTTTCATGACGTAATCTCATCCCATTTATTGCTCTATTGAGTAATTTTCAGCGCATATTAAAGCATAAATAGACAAGAATTCACCACCTAAAATCGTGTGTTTTACTTTGCTCATTTAGTAGGCAGCTTTCTCTGCGAAGAACAAACAAGAAACTTGATATTTCAAATGTAGGAATCAAGTACAGGGACAAGAGAACAAAAGACAGAGAAAAACGTTTCGTACAATCACCAGTTTTATTTATTGAAATCATATATTATAAAGCATTATAACTATTTTGGTGATATGGTAACCAGCTCGATTTTCCCAGAAGGTCGTTTCTTGTCCTTAATTCTGAATAGTTTCTTTTCGTAACCATACACGGAATAGTAAGGAAGAGGCAGCACTGTAGACGATATAGGCAGCAAATCTGAAAAAAAAAATATTATTGCCATATTTTGATTTTGATGATATCCTAATATCTAGGATACTACATTGGGAAAAGTGACAAACTCCCAATGTACAGTCGATGCCCTAATATACCTGACCTCCGAGACGACCTTTTGGTTCTGAGAGCCTTCTAACGCATTCAACATGAAAGTGTAAAGGATTTTCAGCTTATTAATTGAAATTCGTATTTAAATAATGTAATTAAATATTAAATTGGCTTATAAAGCTTCTTAAAACGTCCATTCGCTAATGATGCAATAACGAAGTCACAACCTTGTTTGACACCTTTCTTCACACTGATCTATTACAACCAAATAGTCAATTAGGGGGTATCTAAGAGCATTCGCTGTACGTAAATTAAAATGTACTAAATACAAATATATGATTCAGGCCCAAACGAGTATGCTTCCACTTTTGTATGATAAACATATTTTTCTAGAAAACCTATGGTCTTGTAGAATATATAGCGCTAAATTTGAATGCGATATTCTTAGTTCACGGGGCGTTTACGTGATCATACATGTACTAGTAGTTTACGTCCAATGAACAATACGCCATCTTTATTTTTTGGTCATTTTCTATTATTTTTGTAAACAGCCATATTTATTTACTAACATTATGATCCCGGAATTCAATGAAAAAATTAAAGAAACAAAATCAAAATTCGAAAAAAGTAATTAAACTAATTTTGTGAAACAATAAGGAAACAAAAAATAAAAACAGAACAGGTGCAAAAATTAAGTTGGCGTAGTGTTCAACGGAGGTATCGACATATAATGTACATTTTATTGTAGACAAGGCTTTAAGAGGTTAAAGAGCGGTAGTACACTATTGGGAAAGCTGTTGCTTCTCCATAAAGAGGTCGAAGATACAAATCCCTATCATTTTAATATCTAAGTTAAGTACATTTATGAATATTTACTCTCGACAACTGTGAAGGGAAGTATCGTGATGAAACCTTCATTTCATGTTGTGAAAGATTCACAATCCTTGGAAAACTTGTGAATAAATATTAGATTTGCAGCGTGGCGGATCTTGTATGTATATGATGCCGATAGAAAGGGTCAATCATAAGGATTAATTAATTCTAATATAGTATCTCAATTGAGGCTATCAGTGTAAAAGTGGTGTAACTTACATTCATTTTTTGCTACAATATTACTTTAGATAATACTAAAGAACACAATAATTTTGTATTTGGTCGTTATTAAAATTTTCATACTTGAAAATATCTGGATTAAATGCAGAAAAACCAGGTACATGATAGAATATGTAATTGATCTATGCGTACTTCACCAACGATTTAGTTTACTATTGAACCAAAAAGAACAATACTAAATGGACCATTTTGTACAGAATGTGGCAATCGCATATGTTCCTACCATGTCATTTTTATTGTAACTACGTCCTTCAAAACAGCATTGTATTTTTGTTTTACCAAAAAATAACATTGATACTTTTTGTTTTTATTTTCATACAAGCCTAACATCAAGTTGAATACAATTATAATTGAATTTCACATTTAAATGTTGAATATGTAATAGTTAGTCGTAGTCTGTAGTTGTATAATGTTAAATATTTCATACTATAAAAAGGTTAAATTATAATAATAACTTTACTAAGTACCACTGGCCACATATACCAGAACGTACAATCGAAATCAAAAGACGACTCAAATCATTCTATTTTCAAATAAAACGATGTAGTTTTTTTTTATACCAAGTGACGGAACGAACAAGGCGTGCGCGTGGATACCTGGCGGCCTACCACAACCGCTTAAAACAATATTACTTTAACCTTACATTGGGTTTGCGTACCATGACGCGCTTAAAATATGCTTATTATAAATGTTAAAACTATGATATTTTATTGGCAGCTTTGTGATTATTCATTCACTAACATTTAAGTAATATAGTTCTTATGTCAAATTTAGCGATCTTAAAATAGTTACTCCGACGCAGTGGAAACAATATTATTTTCAAATTTAGTGTCTAAATATTGATTTGTAACGATTAAAAGTTAAGATAAAGTTATTTATGTACATAAATCTCTTCAATATTTTGTTTATTTTTTTATTTAATAGTACATAGGAAATCATTTCTCATTAAATAAAAATACGCGATGTTTATTTTCAAAAATTATGACAGCGACATCTATATGCTCCTTGGCGACACTAACAGTTGACACTAGACTATACTGACTATCAAGTATATAGTGAGTACTATAGTGACTATCAATACTCAGCTTGTTTTATTTATTTATTTTTTTCATGAAAATGCGGAAAAATAATTGATAACAATGTAATTTTAATAGATTTTATTATTACATGCTCTTCTTTTTTAACAGTTAAAATTATCTGAATGTGAATAACATTAAGTACTTAAACATTCTACTACAATAAGACGATTCGGAACATCAAAAAATAAAGAGATGGCATTATATAGTTCATACAGCGTTATTTCTTTTCTGTTTTTTAGTAAGGAATAGACAATATTGGGAAATCATTCGTTCTATCAATCACTTTAGCAGTAATGCATTATTTGGTTGACATGTTTGTCATGGTACGAATATTACTCATATATTATAATAAGCCTATTTTAATCCTACATTGAAATAAGATTGTTTTTGGAAAGGCTATGGTAGGCACCCCATCAGTCATTTGTCATCAGTCAGTTGGATCCAACCTATTTTAGGCACCAGTTTTCCACCTCACGATTTAACTGTACGATGTTCCTTAATTGAATTAT
>NW_020654422.1:15328715-15354774 GCF_003589595.1 Hyposmocoma kahamanoa
TTTTTTTTTTTATTGCGACTCGGCAAAATGACTGCACCGCGCCTGATGGAAAGTGCGAATACAGGGGATACATGCGCCGGGAGTTGGTTCCACAATTTGATGGTTCGGCATAAAAACGAATTGCCAAACTTTTTAGTGCGGGACGGTATTGATCTGACCGTCCAAATGTGGCAACGCAGTCCAGCACGGGTGGTCCGCTGATGGAAAGGAGAGGAAGGGATAAGGTTGAATAACTCTTCAGAGCACTCACCGTGGTACAGGCGATAGAATACGCTAAGAGACGCTATATCTCTGCGAAGCTATAACGACTCCGCATGATCAGTTACATGAGGTTCGTTGACAACACGGAAGGCGTAGCGCTGCAGTCCATCTAGGGCATCGAGCAAGTACTTGGCAGAGCCGTCCCAAAGCTGCGAACAGTACTCCATGCTGCTTCGGACCTGAGCTTTATACAACAGGTATCGCAGCTCTGGAGTAAAAAATCGGTGCACCTTGTTCAGGATGCCAAGCTTACGCGACGCGGTACAGATGACGCTCTCGATATAATCTTTGTTGCTCATGTCCTTCCGGATGCTCATTCCCAGTAGGCTGAGCTTGTCCTGCAGCGTCAGCATTGTACCCTGAAGATAGGGAAGTGGAAGGAATGGGGATTTTTTGGAGCTGAACGCGCATACCTGGGTTTTCTTGGCGTTGAACTCAACCAAGTTTCGGGAGCCCCACGACGATATATGTTCCAAAACATGGTTGAGCTCAGCGACAAGTTTTTCCCGGTTTCTCTCAGGGTCCTCCCGGCTGCTTGACGATTGCTTATAATAGCAACTGTGCACTGTGCTATCATCTGCATAGCAATGAATGTTGCCCAGAGGCAACAAGTCATTGATATGCAGAAGGAACAGCGTGGGCGACAGCACGGAGCCCTGTGGCACCCCAGCATTAACTGTCACGAGCCGTGAAGTGCCTCCGTCAACAAGGACACGCAAACTTCGCTCGCGCAGAAATCCACTCACAAAGGCGGCCGGGAAGACCATATGCCGGAAGCTTGGAGAGGAGACCACGGTGCCAGACCCGATCAAAGGCCTTAGCAATATCCAGACTTATCGCTAAGGTTTCGCCCTGTTTGTCGATAGCTTCACCCCAGAGATGCATTAGATACGCTAGAACGTCACCCGTTGATCGGTTCGGCCGAAACCCGTACTGTCGATCATTAAGAATGGAGTGACGTTCCAGGTGTCGGATTATCTGGATATTTAGAATCCGCTCCATCACTTTGCAGAGCACTGAAGTGACAGCTATTGGGCGATAGTTTGTCGGATCAGACCGATCTCCTTTCTTGGGGATAGGTTGCACGTTGGCCTCCCTCCAAGCTAGGGGCACGTTACCAGATTGGTATGAGAGGCGGTATAAGCGCGTCAGTACGGGAGACAACTCCGCCGCACACCTTTTAAGGACGATAGGAAGTATCCAATCCGGACCATAGGCCTTCCGCACGTCAAGAGTCAGCAATTCCTTGCGGACATCACATTGTCTGATAACTATATCAGGCATTGTGACTCCGCAGTGGGGAATTGACGGCGGTTGCGCATCTTGGTCGTGAATGCGCGAGTTAGCCCCAAAAAGTTCAGCCAATAAATTGGCTTTCTCTTCGGGGCCATAGGCCAAAAATCCATTGGGATACCTCAAAGGCGGCAGCGACGAACAACAAAAATTGGAGTGCACGACTTTGGCCAGGCTCCAGTAGGCACGGCTACCGGTGGGATGGGCCACCAGCTTCTGGCCAATCCGTGAAACGCGCTGGGCGTCCGCTCTTATGTAAGCCCTCCTGCAAAACTTGGTTGCTTTGTTATAGGCTGCTTTAAGGAACACAAGGTTGGGATCCTTTGTTACACGACCCTTGATCCAACCACGATATGCAGCCTGTTTCTCACTAACAGCGTCCATGCATTCGCGATTGAACCAAGAGCGTCCTCTGCGATTGGCGATGACACTGGAAGACGGTATGTAGTAATCCATAGCCGTTCCGATCTCATCGACAACAGCATCGGCAGCTGCTGAGGCATCCTTTCCCGCAAAGCAGTGCTGCAACCAAGGGATGGACGCAAAGTAGTCGCGCATACCATCCCAATCCGCCGACGAGTAGTGCCAAATGCGACGAGTGACCTCCTTCAGCTTAGTTGGAGGCATTTGGGAAACCTTACACCCAACCAAACAGTGATCAGAACTTCCCAGGGGGGCGCTAACTGATACTGTATAGTAGATAAGGTGACTCGCGAGCAGAAGGTCAAGCAAAGAGGGTGCACGATATGTCTGGAACCCGGTTGGGCTGGGTTACCAGTTGGGTCAAGTCATGCGTGAGAGCGAAAGCGTGGGCAGTTCTTCCTGCATGGTCAGTCTTGAGGGAACTCAACCATGATTCATGGTGAGCATTAAAGTCCCCCAACACGACCATCTCCGCAGATGGGAACTGCGCCTGTGCGTCAAGAGTCGCCTGGCTCAGTTGGTCAAAGAGCCTAGTTGTCTCCGCATCCCCGCTGTGGGATCTATATAAGCACGCGAAGACTCTAGCTGAACAGCTAGATTCTACGAGCACCCACATAGTGGAAAAGGAGGGGTCCTCCAGGCAGCGCAGACGGCGACAGCACACATCCGAACGAATATATACACATACCCCGGCTTTGGCCTGAAAGTTTTCCTCAAGCGAGTAGCCGGGGTAGTTCAAGTAACTGATATCATTCGGACGGCGGATCTGCGTCTCCGTCAGGAAAAGCAGGGCAGGCCGGGCTGTCTCGAGGTGATGGTGGACAGCTTTGAGGTTGGAGTGGAGTCCGCGGATGTTAGCGAACTCAATAATAAACGCGGTGGGGGGATTAGGTACCGCTGAACGATCTGCATTCTTATGTTGCGCTGTCATGGTGGGTAAGAAGGACGGTAGTGTGAAGAGTTGAAGCTTTCGGCACCGCACCGAAGAAGAAAAACGAGGGGAACTGCAATACATGCCATTGATCTTTTGAAGGATAGCCGGCTGACCCGCCGAACGGAAGGGCCCCCGTACCCCCGCGGGATATGCCGCCGGGACCCCATATTCCGGTCACTAACCGGCACGACGACCTACCCCAAGATTATGCGCGGCATGGTGGGGCAGCCTCTAGGGGTAGTTAGTCCCTATTGGGCCCCTGTACTGTACCGCGGGCGGCCAGCGGGCAACCGTTTCTACGGGTCTCCCTGGGCGGCAGGTCAACTAGATATCCCTCAACAAGTGACATGGCAAATATCCGCCTCAGTCCTCCCAGATACCGCGCCGAAAACTCCACGTGCACTGGATGTACACCAACTGATCCCTGAACGCGATTCGCAAAAGCGTTTCACTGTGGAGGGTTTTCTATGGCAATTAGAATGTTTATAAAGTACGATAATATATAATAAATGATATTGTACACAGACGTTTGGTGTACTTCATAAATAAATAAAAACACTATCAGTTGATCATTACTGTAAAACCTCACCTACTTTAATATCACCCCGAACAGTGCATTAATTTTTTTTATGATACAAAGTGACAAGAAGAACAAGTCATGTGCCGGTGGCAAGAGACACGCCTATCCGTAACAGTTACAGTGACACTCAGAGTTTTAAGTCGCAAAGATCTATGGGGCCCTGCCACTGCGCCCGTCACCCAGACGCAAAATTGACAATGTGCCTGTAATTTCACCAGCACCTATACCCTTCAAAATCGGAACGCAATAATACCCGCATATGCTCCTACTGAATACTGGATGTGTGGTCAGTGGTTTAAGTGAACATTGGTAATAAAATAGTAGTAGAGCTCCTTGTGACAGAGTTCGTCCAGGGAAGTTATTCCACCTTACCTATTTCTGTTCTGTTCCTGTTTGGAAGGGTAATGGTGCTGGTGGATTACAGGCACATGGGACTTGTCAACTTATGTCCCCTAAGATATTTGTGCACGACTTATTCGTCCTGTCACTTAATATTATTAAACATACCCATGTGTCTAATATATGTCGGAGTAACATTACGACAACGTTCACGCAGCAAACTGCAAACGGCGCGTTTAATTTATAATCTCGTTTTGACAGTTATTGATTTGAAATTAAAACTTTACACTGACTTGTTATTTGTAACAAATAGGTGGTGTTAATATTATACACTACTATGTAATTATTAAAAGGGCAATACCGAATGTTTGCTACATTTTGGCGCTCCTGTCATGACAGGTTAGCCAACAGTGTAAAGTGTACGCAAGCGGGGAAATCAGCGGTGGATATTTATTGCGATTTGGATTTTTTTTTACGCAAAACCCTGTATAGCGGGTGCCATAGACACACACATAGACAACCATAAATTACATCCAAACTCACGTGAAAAATAAATGTAGGCCATACAAATATTTCTCCCGGCCCGGAAATCGAACCGGGACCTCTGCATAGCAGTTCAGAATGGTAACCGTTTGACCACGGAGGCAGTTAATGGCCTTGAAGTTAATCTTATAAAAATTATAACAAACGCGATATATGTCCTCAGTAAGCTGATTATTATATAAACTGATGATTATTTTCACTTCTAAACTGCCGCAATTAAATACCTGTATAATATATACACACATATCCATATACAGTCACATGTATAATATATATTTAAAATCAACATTATGTACAAAGTGTACTTATTGGATTCTAAATTTAAAATGTTACATTATATATTAGTTAGCAGTATGAAGAGATATTAATTGGACGAGAGCAGTCAGAAGCTAGTAAGTAAAATATACAAATTTAGAGACAATGAGAGGTGTGGTTGAGGTCAAGTCGAGAGTGCTTGCAGTGAGTGCGCTCTGCGCTCGTACTAGAATGCTGTTGCGACCTTGCAAGTGTCTGCCATGGTCACTGAATGCAATTGACTGTTTTATTCTTATATGTGGCGTGCAAGCAATAATTTTAACATTCTATGTACTTCATTGATCTGGATCTTTTCAATAAGAGTGTGATTTTGGCGGGGAGAGCACTGAGTGGGGATTTTTTGACTCATAGTGAGGCTTATATTTTACATAATAAAAGACATAACTATGTTTTATGCGATAGGTTAGTTAAATTGTGCAACCTTATATTATGTTTTCATTTCTGAAGATCTGTAATTGGCTCTCAGTTGTTACTATTATTATATAAGTTAGTTTTATTTTTGTTATATATTTATTTCATTTTATTTTATTATTTTATCTTTAATTCAGAGAACGGAGTCCATAAATAAATAAACGAGGCTTTAAGCTGTTGGTCTTCCTTTAATATAAATAAATTTAATATTGTATCTATAGTTTGATAATGTCCTATAGTTTTTATGTGTACTTTGGTTGTGTACGTATATCAGATACGTACACAATGATTAGAGGAATACTAAACCCCAAAATACAAGCATTGTTCAGTTTGTTTTTCAGGAGTTTCAAATATTTCAGATTACAAAACAGTGTGTGTGTACCTTCTGTGTTGTAATCTGAGGTAAGTAGCTTGTACAACCGATTTAATACTTTAATATACTGGTACAGTATGCCCTTCTTGTGCAAGTATCTAAAAGTAGTAAAGGTTATTATTATTTACTATTGATTTTTATTGAACATCATGATGTTTTTCTATCATGATATTCATTTATTTTTCGTGAAACTACTCCACTAGTTTGTTATAATTAATAATACCAAAAGCGTACTAAAAACAATTCCTTCAATTTGCCAGCACTCAGACCTGCATGGCAAACTAGAGTTACAAAAGCCTAAAAAATACTTGTAGAAATTCGTAAGATCTGCTGACTCGATCTATAGCTCAGTTGGTAGAGCGTTAGTAACAGTAGAGCTTCTTATGAAAGAGTTCGTCCAGGGATGTACTGCCACCTTATCTATTTCTGCCGCAAAGCAATAACGTGAGCATTACTGCGTTCCGGTTTTGAAGGTTAAGGGTGCCGGTGGCACAGGGGACTTTTCACCTTATGTCTCATTTGCTCCTCAGATCTTTGCGATTTATAGCTCTGAGTAGCCGTCTGTTATGGACAGGCGTGTCGCTTAGCATCAGGCGCACGACTGTTCAAGTTCTGTCAGATCGAAAGAACTCTTCTTTGTGTTGTATGCAATTATAGTCACCATGAAGGAGATCTATGCCAACTAACATCATTCACTTAAAATAAATGTATCGACAGACCAAAGCACGTATAAGTCAAATTCATTTGTTTCAACGTAAATTCTGATCACATTGTACAGCAACACGAAAGATCAAAGTTTGTTTATTTATTTTTTTGACTTACGTGAATAAATCTACTGACCCTGGAAATATGGATTGATATGCTGTACGCACTCATTTCATGTAAGTTTTTTTTAGTTTTAGGAAAATTCACGTAGTAATTGCAATTTTAGTAATACTTAAAGGTGAGTAATCAAATGCCATTAACTTATTTCTACTTAGTTATGCTTAGTATTTAGTTATAACCAGTCATGAGTACGTAATACGTCACACTATTCTACATCAACCACTTGACCCCAATGTATTACACTTTATTCTCATTTAAGCTTCAAGTTGCAGTACGAAATGCAGTTAGCAATGTTGTACCTTTACGTGCATGCATTCAAGGCGAGGCAACCGTAGCGAGTTCATTACCATTTACGTAACATGTGTCTCTAAGCATACCTAGTAAATGTGTGTAACTTATAAGTTAGTGGGTTTAAGATAAAAGTTGAATACAATATATGATTTAGTAAAAATTAATAAGGAACCAAGCTTTAACCCTGACCGAAAAGTCAAGCGCATCTTCTGTCTGAATTTTGCAAATTATATTATTATGAATTCATTGATATTTAAGAAACCTGTGTTTCTTAAAATATCATTCATCTGACCTTCTCGAGAATAGACCGTAAGGTCAGACTTTAAAACAATTTGTACAGTATTACATCACTATCTCTTTAATGTTTGACTTTTGCTGATATTCGTAAAATCTAGAGTAGATGATGTCGATATTGAAAGGGAACGAAGGGCACTGTCAGTTAATGCTAACATGTTGGCACATAGATTTGCACGGGATTCAAGAGAAGTTAAAATTACTCTTTTCCGGGCACATTGCATAACTTTCTGTGCGTGCAGCTTGTAGGCCAATTATAAGCGAAAGGCTTATACTGCTCTTTGGGTCCGGCTGTTGGCTGCCGCGCTTCTATAATGCATTAGGAATGTATGATGAACAATAACAATATTTATTATTTTTACACACAAGGACACAATGTGCTAAATCATACGTTGCTGTACAAGATGCATGACAACTTGAAGTCGTAGAGTACTGTACCGTTGGCAGTACAGTACCTACATGATCACCCATAAAATAGACTGTGAACAGGTATATTATGGGCACTCTATGCAAGAGCGTGTAAGAGCGTGCTCGCCAACAAACTGTTTCCAGTTTGGCGGGAGATAGACCATTGTAAAATGAAACTTTTTGAAAAACAAATAAAAAAAAATGTGATTACTGCTTGACGGCAGATATATGTAAGGTGCTAGTACTTACCTGGACGAACTCTTTCACAATAAGGTCTAATGCTACTAATATTCACCATTGATCAACTGTTAAGACATGTTATAGCATGGTTCTATCGGTATTCTTATGTCTGCACCGACTAGATCAAATATAATTATTTCAATTCAAATGTTTATTTCACATCACAGTACAGGGTCAAGAGCACTTCAAGCTTGACATTTAAGATTTGAATCCGACTCTATGCCGCTTACAATAAGAATAGCCCAAAGTACAAAGTGTCAAGCTTGACGTGCTCTTACGTTGTGTGCCTTACGTTACTGAGGAATGGAATGGAAATGTATTTTTATAACGAAATAGTACACAGCATAATGAACTTAATGTAAATTGTGTAACGCACGAAATAAATACGGTAGCAGAAGGAATTCTCGTGACTGCGCGAGAAGTCTCCGGAAGACACGCGACCTTTTTTTTACGTTACACAATTGACATAAAGTTTATTATGCTATGGTTACAAAAACTCGCTTTTATTCCGTTCCGTGGCAATGTACATTAAGTCTGAAAAATTTACACGGATAGTACTGATGAATCTTTTCATCATCATCAACCCATTTATACGTCCCACTGCTGGGCACGGGTCTCCTTAAGGTTTTAAATATTGTAAAGATAAAGTATCAATCTAGTTTGTACGTCACACAATTGATACGGAGTTAATTATGCTATGGGTACAAAAATTCACTGAAATTCCATTCCGCAACAATGTAAATTAGCTTAAGGCAAAAATTACGTCGTCCTTTCCCCCTGCAGCTATGTCAAACAGGCTGTCCGTCAGGCCAATAAGGCGACCGCTAAGCCTGTGTAGTGGGGCAGATGCATTAAAGTAGGCAAGTAGGGGAAAAAGGCGTTAGCGAGTTTGGGTAGGGTATAACCCTGAATTACGAACTTTATAGATGCCAAAACTTCCTTATATTTTTTTTGTTTTTATTTACTTTATATAATTTTACGTCATAAAGGGTCAATCTTTTATGCTGACATTTTTAAATTTTACGTTATTTACCAGACCGAAATTATGTATTTAATGTATTATAATAACTTAATATAATACAATGATATACATAATTATGTTCATTTAACAACTTTAAAGGTCTATCCACACATATCCGGGACGTGCCCGGGACGTGGACGGACCGTACTCCGTCAGGGGCTTAAAACATATCGTTGCATATATTTTGTATAAACTCCTTCACACATGCCGTGTCCGGGCCGAAGCCGGGACGGACCCGCAGTTCAAACAAACTAGCACGCTTCGTCCACGTCCCGAGCACGGTCCTGATGTGTGTGGATAGTCCTTAATGGTGCATTATTGAATGCATTATTTTATAACAATGCAATGGAGAAAATTAGAGTAGAACATTACTACAAATAAAAGTAAATGAAATAAATACAAAATCTCGAATGTGAAGTTCTTAGGTTATCGCGGTATTGAATTTTTTTATTGGAAATGAACAATATTTATGTACTAACGTACTAGATGCGGTGTTCCACACACACTATGTTTCACTGATGTGCGGTTCCGGCACAATACTTCATTTAGTTGGTTGTCAAACATTCAAGATTGCGGACGCAGATGCAGTCCTCTTTGAAATTTTCAATTTACATCGGTGTGTACACAATTCCCTATTTTACTAATTACGTTCATACAATTATTGTAATAGGGAAATTTAAAGTTTTAAATTATTCACATTGATTAGGTAAGTAATGTCGTGGTTTTTGATTAATTTGTATTATAATATTTAATAAACGCGAAATACTAAGCAAAATTTAACACTATCTATTTCGTTGACGCGTGTTAAAACAAGAAAAAAGGTTACATTATAAACTAATAAGCTACAAAGTGTTCAGATTACACAGTAACAGAGTATGTATAATATGAATAAAACAAATTAATATGGTTACCATATAAATTTTAAAATATGAAAAAAGACTAGGGTGCGCGGTCTAAAGATCTTTGCTTTTCCGCAAGGAAAAGTACATTTATAACATACATAATTTCAACCACTCAACTGTAATTTTTTCTATTACTCGATTTGCTTTTTCTTTTTAGTAACTTGCAAGTTCACAACTTTCAAACAATTAAATAATGCCATCTTGTGCGCTTCGGTATTGCAAAAATATTTGACAAAATATCAGTATAAAAATGGGAATAACCTTGCACAAGCACGCGATTAATGTGTTTTGGTTTTGTTCTGTATTATTATATAATGACGAAAATACTATCTTAGTATCATCTGCCTGCCTAGCTCATTCCCAACAGGTATAGACTGTCGTGTCTGTTCACGGTACCACGGTACTGTTACTCTTTAACAAAATGAGAAAACTTAAACAAAACACTATACTATTATTGATAGTGTTTTGTTTGGAACATATAGTTTCAAAATGTTCTTGTCTATAGATTGAAGTCTTTGTACGCTTTGGAAAGGAACATCTTTTTTTTAAAATTTAAATCGCGTATACCTATTTTTCTAACAAAACTAATGTTTCTAATACAATTGAAATTCCAACGACCTCAAAGAAATTTTAGTTTATTTTTGGTTGTACCAAGAGACGAGACGAACATACACATGTTAAGTTGATAAGCCCATGGCCTGTAATTTTACCAAATTGTGTAAACCATAGTGGTTGGAGGAAAAAAATACGTTGTTCGCCAAATATAGAAATTGCTTGCCAAAGAAAACCTTAAGGCTGTTAAATAATCCCCGTTTCAAGAAAGTTACGACTAAACACCAATAAAACAAAACAAATGCACTTGTTCGCAACGTAACAGGTGGTAGCAAAATATTTGTTTAAAGTTAGCAAGGATCGTAAATGGAAGGACTTTATTTGATTCTGCTACTTACCTTAGATAGCACAGTATTTTGTAGTTTGTATGTTCTTAGAGAAAATTGTGTAAATTCGGTGCTTAGTACTTTCAGAATAAATAATTAAATTCAAGCAAATAATTCCTTTACTAAAGTAGTCTACAGTGCTTCTATTTTATCAATGTCTCTCGGCAATCATCGGATCTCCGAATGCACTCGAATATTAAATTCCATGCCCATTAATTATTAGATTTAAGACTAAAGCTAAGATTTCAAAGTAAGTAAATAAAATACACTTGACATTCAATTATTTTTTGTCAAATTACTCCACTAGTTTGTTATAATTATTAATACAAAGATGGAACACTTAGAAAAAAATTCTTCGATCTAGTCAAATTCGATTCTGGCTATGCCAACTGAGCCACGGAACGACTAAAAAGTCATTGAAAACCAAATACAAAGATCTGACAACAAGCACAGAAAAATTCGTAAGGTCCGCTGGTTCGTACCGTGGCGTGGTTAGTTGGCATAGCGTCGGGCACTGTTTGCTAGGAGACGTCAGTTCGAGTTCGTTAATAATTAAAGTGTGCTTCTTTTATATTACTAAAAAGAAATATTATACCGGTTATTCTTTTAAAATATTTTTATTGTTCTGATTGAAACATCACAAGCTACAGAAATACGTTTACGGACTTTTTGAAAATAACCATTGTTGTCTTTCTTGAAGTATCGGCTTCTTGTAAAAAATACAAATACACGCTGTAAATTATCTGTCGTAAAATAAATAAAAAATGTAATAGCAACTCCATATACTTCCAAATCGACTGAAAGCTTCCGGTCTGTTCCAAAGGCAAAAGGCAATTGAATAAAACCCGACGACAGCCGAAACACGAAGTTTGCCGAGTGACATTGAGAAAATAGAAACACTATACGCTTCTTTTTCTTTTCTTATCATATTGTTATTTGTCAAGATTGTGTAATTTTTTTTGTTAGATATAGTTGTTTTAGTACACGTTATGTTTACCTATAAGTAAACATAAAAAAGGGTCTGTGGCAATTAGAATGTTTATAAAGTAAGATAATATATGATAAGTAATATTGTACAAAGAAGTTGGTAAACCTTATAAATAAATAAATAAATACACTATCAATTAGTCATTAGTGCAAAAGTGACCTACTTTAAAACCACCCCGAACGTCTATAGACTGTTCGTGGTGATTTTAAAGTTTCACTTTCTCTCGTAAGTTTTGTTTATAGTGACCCTCCCTATCAACCTTTTAGTTATATGGGTAAGGCACTATAACCTGTGCAAGCAAGCGCGCACAGGGACCTTCTCAGTCAGGTCCTGACCCCACATCATATTAATGTGATGATTTTGAGAAATACTTCCTGTAAAAGCAAAAGTTCAATATTTTACCGCTATTGAAATCTGAAAAATTATAAAACTGAATTTAAAAATAACGTAACGAACAAATATAAATACCAAGCGAACCCATGAAAATAAATATGTATGTAAATAAATAAATAAAAAACAAATTCAAAGAAATTCTTGTCAATTATATATAACAATTGTTACGTAAACTCACTGTAAAAAAATAAAATTGATACTTCTTGAAAGCAGGTAAATTTAGTTAAATTCTTCATTATCAAAAGATAAATAAAAGTGTTAGTTATACTATACTTTTGTGATTGCGAGTGAACTTCGCTAACAAACTGCTTTCGCAGGCGACAAATTGTGTTACGTTTTCATATACGCCTTTTGCATGAAATAAATATAAGTTTAATTTATTTCGTTATGAAACAAAAATTGTTTGAGTCTAAGTTTGAACAAAATCCGTGCTTCTGAAACCGTCTCCAATAATGCAGGTTTTACTTTATATTTGCATTGATTGTTGCTGTTGTAAAGAGGAGATTAAAATTTGATTGTAGACACTTTTGTATGTTCAACCATGCGTTTATACAAAACTAGGTAGAAAGATGAACAATAAAGATAAACATCATTTTAACAATGCCAAACCATTTCTTCACGTGCGTCTGAACGAAAACCTTGTAAAGCTTCACAATTTAAAATTAATAAACAGAGGACGGATACCACAGTGGAAATCACGCCCGTATGTTATCCGTTTTAAAATTGCTATCTATTTTCTTTGATCGTAGACGTAAATTGAATTTTCAATTTGTTCTTTGTTTAATTACGAAAAGCACTCGAACGCTACAATAAACCCAGTCACAGAATAAATACACAAACTGTCTTTTTTTATAAACTGCAAAAAGGAAATAAATAAATAAAAATAAAAATAAAAAAAAATAAAATTAAAAATAAAGTAAATACTTAAGGTACAATTCCAATAAAAAATTTTTACTATCTTTAAAAGTCGATACTACCTCAGCTCGAATTCTATTCGAATTTTTCCCGTACTAATACGATTCATTTTATTTGGGTCGAAGGGCAAGGACACTAGATTTATTCCAGAATTTTTTTTTTTTTAAATAAAATTAAAGCCATTTGTATAATGTGCTTATATCGTATATTAATTGTATTACTGAAATAGACATTTTATTATTTTATTGTACTATTTAGCGGCTTTCTTTAAAAATTTCGAGGTAAGGTTGCGTTTTTTTTTCTATCGTGAAAATTTTCAGAAATCGTGTGATTTCTTCAATTTTTACATTTTTTTTTACAAAATTTAACACTCACATATGCGGAATCAACCAAAGCCATTTGAGGTTGTAGAGACTCTTAAATGTGGCCTATATTATCTACTGTACTAGCGCTTATAAAATCTACAATGTTGCTTTGGGGCGCGACTGTAGCGCGTCCGGCATGTTCAGCGCGGTAAGAGTGGATGGATTCCAGGCTATCGTGCGGATGCTCTGCCCTTCTACACTGCACCGTGTGCACGTTCCTAATAATATCCTGAACACGGTCGCACACCGCTGGAATACTCCAGTAATACAGTATTATTACTGGAGTGATAGATAGATAACGAAGATAGATAACTTTATATAGATAGTTAACTATATGTATTTGGATTTAACAATAAACAGTACATTTTCATAGAAGTTGCATGTGGAGAATTTCGGTTCTAAACTTAGACAGACTTTAGGTAAATGTTTTCAACTTAAATTTGTTGTAAATAAGGCAACTTTACATCTTTATAATTTATTCTCGCGTATGGTCTGAGTCGTTATGGGCGTACATTTACATTTTATATTAGAACAGCTTAAGCAACTACAAATAAGGTTCTTGAAATTGTTTGTGGATAACAATGTAAAGGAAAATAATGTTTCGAAAACTATGTAAAATTATTCTCGATTTGCAATATATTACCAGTACAAGAAAAAATCAAACTATTATTAGCTGTGGAGGAATACAGAAGGAATGAGTTTAAGATTTGTGCTGAACATTCTTATACAACTAGATCTGTTAACAATAAAGAATGTATTGTACCTAGAACTGTAAATTACTTTAGTCAAACAACTAGAGATTATTAAATAACTGTCATATATAATTATCTGAATGTTGACGAAAATAATTTATCTAAAATAACTTTTAAAAAGAAAGCGAGAAAGAAATTGTTATCACAAATCTCAGATCACTAAACTTTGTACTATTAATTCTTATATATATATGCGAGTGTATTTTATGATATACGATAGGTAAAGTAGGTATATATATAGGTTTATTGCTTATGATGAGAGTATGTCTCCGACATTAAACTGCTCGGCAGTTTGCCGGGCTTTGAATTTGTAGCCAAATGTATTTTTTTTTTTGGAATATACGATTTATTTATTTTTATTTTTATTTTATTTATTGGCTGAGTCTACATTGACATTTTATATTAAATATTACTAGGTAACATTACCGTACCGGCACGCTACGTTGGCCGTTTTGACATATTGCAATAGTGAGGTCAAATCTCAATTCATTATCTAAAAAATAATTCTATAAAACAAATGCGAGTCGTATCTATAAGATTTTAGATTTATAACTAGTATTGCAAGGGGTAGCTGATTAGAAAGTTTTAATAAAACGAGAATAAAAATGTTTACCTACTTAATATATCGTCAATTCGAAATTACTTTGTTTTGCATTGAGCTTTGATGCAAGTTTGCCGGAGGTAGAAGTTGTGCTGGACAGCGATCCTATAAGTGACGATTGTATTACATTTCATTTTCAAAAATTTTGAAATACGAAAAAATTATATCCATATATTTTACTGCATGTCACTATTGAGAACAGAGTACATCAATAAGCTCCTTCAACGAAGTTATGAATTAATACGAAACTTGATAAGCGGACAAACGTGAAGACTGCCATCACAGCGTGCCAGTACTATAAGTCAATAAGAAATTATAATTGCATACTAACAAAAATATGGATTATTTTTCATCGGATTTTTTTTAACTACGTTTGTACCCATCGCACTCTGACCTCTTCACCAAATGGTAAAGAGGTCAAAATGATATGAGAAAAATATTAAATTGTATCACTGTGCGCAATTCGTAAAACTGTGAAAAAGGAAAAATAACAAAGGTTATCAATCATTATCAATACATTATTTTTTTGACTGCCTCTCTGGCCGAAAGGCTATCATATCAGACTCCCACGCAGAGGCCCCAGGTTCGATTCCCGGGCCAGGAGAAATATTTGTATGGCCAACATTTATTTCTTTCGTGAGTTTGGGTGTAATTTGTGGTTGTCCATGTGTGTGTCCATGGCATCCGCGACACAGGGTTTTCCTAGTGCGGGGCTATGTTGAGTGTCTGCGTGTGTACATTATGCGTCCCAGTACTAGCCACGGGCCTCCTTTAAGTGGAGGTTCAGACCACAATCCGCCACGCTCGCCCAATACGGCATGGGGACTTCACTCGTTTTCCAAGTTTTGTGAATTTCTTTTTCGCCGTGCAGGTTTACGTCACGTCTTCCTTCTCCGTTCGCAAGAACTATTCATACTAAACATTTACAAATGTAACATTAAAGTCATAGGTAAATGACTCCACAGGGATTCGAACTGGCACCCTCACTACAAGCAACCGTTCTACAACTAGGCACCACTGGTATACTAAGCAATATTAGTACGAAACTTTTTCTGACAATGCTATAAGTTCACGCTTTAACTTAATTACAGAGAGAATTCTCACTTAACTTGTAATACACGCGTAAAAGTACAGAAATAAACCTCAATACCGGAATGCTCTAAAATATTTCATAAAAACAAAATAAATTTGCTCTAATTAGGTGCTACTCAGAAAATGCCAAAATCAAAGGTCTCTATAAAACAACTAAATAAAACTTGAAAGGAGACGGTGTTGACCTTCTAATGAAAGAGTGTTATCGCGACATGATTCTAAAAAAATACAATTTTGAATGGTTGGTTTATGTTTTAAGCAAAAACCTTATGAGGTTTTTAAAGGTCACGGTCGTCTATACATGATCGTGACCTTCAATACAAAACTAATAAAAAACCTATAACTTTATAGGCATACACCGATATATGTAGGCGAATTTTAAAGGTAGCTAATTTATCATTATTTATCACCAATATACTACAATAGTGCACGTAACTCAAATACGTACGTAACCTTTACCTGCAGTCTGACACATATATTCTCGTCTATAGGGCAAACGCTGAACCACAAATAACGTAAGCATATTACTCACCCGGCTTCAAAACATTATCCGAGTCCCGCCTGTACAACATCCCGGCGCTCCATGCGAAAAAATGTCCGAACAACACGAAAACCAAACAAAAATTCATTCTTCAAATGGCACGTATATACCAGGATCACAGAAACGACAGCAGATATATTTCAACCTGTATTTATTTGACGCTCTTCCGTGTCGAGCGAGCGGCGCGCTCGAATACACTCGAATAAAGTATCAAATGTATCGACGACATTCTCGATACTAAAGTGTCAGTTGCGTTACGGTAACGTAACTCTATGTCAAGTGCGAGCACGGTGGGGCACACGCTTTATAAAAACTTAGATTATATAAAAAAAAAATTGCACTACAAAGTATATAAATAAAAATATAAACGACATTTAATGAAGTTTGTTATCGTTTGTTAAATTCCATCTTGATACTTAGCTGAACTTGTGAAATTCTAGTAAAATAAGAATAATAAGGATATTAATACAAAGGTCGAACACAAAGAAAAATTTCTTTTGATCCGGCAGATCTCGAACCAACGGCCTCGCCATACCGTGACGATTATAACAATTATAACAAACTTGCGAAGTAATTTCACAAAAATAATTGAACATCGTGAATGTGTTCACAGATCGGTGGGGCTCGCCGCGCCTGCGGAGTTGGATTGAGCAGAATTGCTCCATATCGTCAATTAATTGTATGGCTGTATTGTTCTTTTAAATTAAATAATTTTTTTTTCTGGTTCACTTACAGTTATTACAATGTAACATACTATAAATCAATTTGATGAAGATCTTATCTAAATTGCACACCTACTTGTATGAACACAGCTTGCAAAAACAACGTAAAACGTAAGTTATTTATAATTTAAAAACAGTAATTTAAATTTTAAAAATGTAACAAAAACAATAAATACAAGTGAACAAGGGTCTCGGACACCAAACTAGATGGGGAAAAAAAATTATTAATACTAATACTAGATATAATAATATTAATATATAATAATATTAATACTAGATCATATGTTATTTTGTATGAAATAAATGGTTTGAATTGAAATGAAATAGTAAAACATCGTAATATTCAATACACTTAATATTTTAAGAATTTTATAATTAAAAATAACTCAAGAAAATACCATGTCACTGCCGTCATATATTACAATTATTCATAAATTCCTAGCACTGTATGTTTATTTTAAATAACTACTATTTCATGTATGATTGTTTGCTGCCACAAATAAATTAAAAAAAATAAACGAGACAAAGTATCGAGGTATCAAAAACTACAGATATTTGTACACGGTTTTTAAGATGTGGTCTCAGGATAACGAGCGCAATGGCAGTACCTCTAAGATCTTTGCATTTTAAAGCTCTGAATGGCACGGCAACTATCATGGACAGGTGTTTTGCTCATTTGTCATTTGTCATCATTTGTATTGTAAAACAACACTGTTGCATTCTTATTAATTAATATTTTTTCTGTATAAGGTAGGTAGCTTGATTTGAGGTAGTCATCGTCACCCAAGGATATTTGTGCCACCAGGGTAGCCTAATCGTTGCCAACCGAAGCTGCGACATGCAGGGTGTGGTAACTGACGCTTAGTAGCAATTACTTTTTATTACTGGTCACGACGTTTTACGTTCACTGAATTAACTAAATTATAATGACTATGTGCCTACTAACTACATAGTGGTAGAGTATAAGAACAACTAAGTGTCTTATAAGTAAAAATCTTAAGTTTATTTTAGTGAGGTTATTCGTGATTATAGAAAGAAACAAGATACGAAACGATTTAGCGGCTATTTATAGTCTGTCTTTTATGAAGACGGAGTAAAATGGCAGTTCATTGTGCAAAGTGTTGCCCGCTTGCGAGCAGCTAGTGATTGCAGTCGATAGATGCTCTATCGATTATCGACTGAATATTAATCACGCTTATGGAGTAAATAGCCGAACTTGTTTCATTTGAATCATCTTCGACCCATTATTCATCCAATTACTGAGCACAAGTTCATTTGAATTGTCAATTTTTGTAAGTTCGTACATACATACATACATTGTATTTAGAACTATGCTTATGAAAAATACAAAGAGGAAACATATTTTAAAGTTTTTCATTTTAAATGATTTTCACTAATTTCAAGTTTCTTACTTATACCACGGTATTACTTCTTTCTATTTTCTATATATATATATATATATAGGCTATAGCACAACATCTCACACAGACTGACACTAACCACTGGATCGAGTTGCATAGCCCCCAAGTACTCTCAACAGAACGTCACTACATACCACGGTTGGCACGAGAAGCCATCGAGATCACGAAGTATAAAACATTTAACCGTGATGATGGTTTTAAACTGTCCAGTGCATGGAATCCGGTCCTTAGTGCGTGCAGTAATAAAAACAAAAACACCTCGAGTTCAGTTTCGCGTGTGGATACAGTGAGTGTGGTTTGTGTGATGGTAACGCCCCAACAAATCGCGATGAAGGTAGTCGTCGATAGCGTAAGAGGGTAGACAGATATGTTTGCTCTTAAAGCTGTCATCTGCCGCCGTCCAATCAACCCGTGACCATGGAGCGTGCAACCGTTTCGAAATATCGGGAAAATAAAAAGAAGTCATACCGTGGTAAGAAACCTGATACTAGTGATATTCATTTAGTGAATAACCACGAAAGTCTTAAAATCTATATTTTTCATGTTAATTCAATATAGATAATCACGTCCGGCTATTCTTGCTAAAATGTATATAAATAAATATTGATCTCGATACTAGTAGGCCAACTGACGAAATAAAGAAGGCAATAACACAATTAGTAATCATAAAAAAAAAACAATTAGAACGTCGTAACCTTCACAATTCAGTCAATTTTTGACAAAATTTTATCTTTTTTTTTTATTTATTTATTTATTTAAACACTTTATTGTACCACAAGTAACTTACAAATTTTCAGAAACAATTTAAATATTTGTGTACAAAGGCGAGCTTATCCCATAAAGAGATTTCTTCCAACTAACCTTTTCATAATCTATCGATAAAACTATCGACAACAACTATATAACTATTTAAAATTTTATGAAAACTGGCAACCCTACAAATGTCATTTGACGCTGTCTTCGAAAAAGACAGACTAAGCGACAATATATTCACCGTAATGTTAGTATAGTGCCGCCATCTTGTTTGTTACGTATAGCAAGAGAAATAACAAATGCTACCACGTTAGAAAACGTCAAATGGACTGTTAGTAACTATAATTGTTAACAGCAATTATATAGCTATCGCTATACACCAGAGACATCACATTTTTTTGTTTCATTTTTTTATTTCAAGTGACACCACACTTTTTTTATTTGTGATACCAGATTTTTCAAATATGTAAACTTAACTATGGCGTTTGGTTTAAGATTTTCATTTAAACCTTATAGGTATATAATTAAGATCTAAATAAAATTCTTAACGCAAACGCGGTAGTTATGTGCAAATGATTACAAATTCACTCTCAGGCCTCAGGACGAACAAATCATGCGCCTGCTGTTAATCGACGAGCCCGTGAATAGCAGTTGCAGTACCACTCTGACTTTTAAATCTCAAAGAACTGAGGGACACTGCCACTGCGCCTGTCACCCTGAAACGTAAATTGACAAGTCTCATATGCCTTTAATTTCACCACCACTCATACCTTTCCAAACCGGAAGGAAGTAATATTCATATTACTGCTTGGTGGCAGAAATAGGTAAGGTGGTAGTACTTCTTTGGACGAACTCTTTCACAAGATGCTCCACTGCTACTAAATACGTAAACAAATATTACAGTTAAGCTTTAAGCATAATGTAATCGGCACGTAAAGTTCAATTTGCAATACCTGTACAGCAATATTTAAAAAAATCAAAACTTCGGAGATATTCAAGTTTTACCGAAGATTGGGAATGTAATGTTATTGAGTAAATCATCTCTCACTGAGTAAACTTTGATTGCTTAGTTACGTCCGGTTGCTATGTTACGATTTCAACGTACATATGAAAGAAAAACATCCGACAATTCCAGTATAGAATCACTCTGTGTAAACTGAACCAAATATTAACCTTACATATAAACGTTTTAAGTAAACTTTTGATTGCAGTGGCCTACTAAATAATACATTCAAATTGCAATGCAAAACCTTAAATAGTGACAACATTTTAGTAGCAGTAGAGCGCATGGTGAAAAAGTTCGTCCAGAGTAGTCCTGCTATCTTACCTATTTCTGCCGCCAAGCATTAATGTCAGCATTGCTGTGTTCCGTTTTTGAACGCTAAGGGTGCTGGTGAAATTACAGGCACATGGGACTTGTCAACTCAGGGTGACGGGCGCAGTGGTAGTGCCCCTCAGATCATTGCGATTTAAAGCTTTGAGTGGCACTGTAAATGTTATGGACAAGCGTGTTCCTTACCATCAGGCGCACGACTTGTTCGTCCCGTCACTTGTCGTTATAAAAAAAAAATTTGTTAAACAGAAATGCACGTTCATCAAATTCGTCATCATCGCGAACGTTTTAGGACATGTAGTTTTTATCACGATGTAGTTTGATACGTAACTAGATAAATATGTAATGTAATAATTACCATTATAATTATCGCAACCAATTATCTAGATAAATATACCTTGGTAATTATTTTATAATTTACAAAACAATTGGAACATCAAAATGCTACAGCTAGCAATGTTTCAAAAACAAAAGTCAGTTTTTATAAGTTTTAAATTACAAAAAAAAGTAATAATATTGATAGTATCAATACAATTTCAAAGTTGGCTTGCAATTAAGAATTTTTTTACAATTTTATTGATCTTACGTCAGCAATCTTACAAACATCTTAAGTCTTAGGATAAGTTAGAAATAATGTTTAAAATTAATATAGTAATTTATAATATTTATGTTACATGTTTAAAAAAAATTGAGGTTGATTATTTTGTATTCTAATAATTCATAATTATAGATATCTATTTTGATTTAAAGTATTTTTGTGAACAAGAATTATATCCGATAATTATCAGGTAATTGTAATGATAATTATCAAAGAAAATAAACATCTTGATAATTTCGTAACCTGGCTATAGATATGCATATATCAGCGTTATCGCCACAGTGACTCGAATCATCTACCTCTTAATTGAGGAGCACCAGTTCTCCTACTGGGTTTACTACGTCTTAGCATCACATAACTTAATTTTTAGTTTTTAGTACCATTACGTACTACAGAGTTGCTTTACTGTTAAAATAGTTCTACCGCAAAATATCGCGCATCGCCGTATATGGCGAGGCAGCGCTGGGTGCCTCGAAAATCTAATATGAATACGCTTTTGGTAAATATGGAGGTGTGTACCGTTGTACGGGATCACCGACTTCAAGATAAATAATGTGTGGCAGTCTAATAAAATGGAAACAATGTATGGTTGTTCTACATTGTACTCCTTGCTATTTATTTGTTGAACTACTACAAATGTATAGATCTACTGTGGGTTTCTTTTGAAAAATATTGGTAATACGAAACATCTCATTATACCATGCCCCTTGGGCACTCGAAAAGTGTGTAGGGCTAAATATTATGACCCTTATTTTTATAAAGTAAGTCCTCTGATTTATAATCACCTATAAAAAAAGCCTGCTCGAACTCTAGTACACACTATTAAAGACCTCGGGGAGCAATTAATCCGAGTCGAGCAGTTCCCAGTTTCGTGTGCGATTCGATCAATCCATACCTAATGGTATCGTAGGAAGTGACTAGATATAAATAAGAAGTGGTAACCGTATTGGGAGAACATTTGTCTATTAACTAGAGGTCATGAGATCGTAAAGAGGACATATAACACAACACAGTTTGTTATTATTCCATTAATGACTACGTTAATGTACATATTTTTCATTATTAATAAAGCGTTGCATTATTAAGCACTCACTTCTTACGGCTATCGTTATAAGGTAGCTGTTTGTGCTGCCACGTATTCTGATCAAAAGCAATTCCATCTTTTTTCACAACGCGGCAATTAAAGCTGCCACTCGCGTGTCGGCAAACATGGTGGATGCACAGCAGAACCGTGGCAGCCCTAACAGTGTCCTGAAGGCGGTGTTATATATTATATAATAAATAAATAAATAACGCACACACTCACAGTCACGCACTAGGAAAACTCTGTATCGCGGGTGCCAAGGACACATACATAGACAACCACAAAATTACACCCAAGGCCAGATACAAATATTTCTCCCGGCCCGGGAATCGAACCAGTGACCTCTGCGTGGCAGTCCAGCATGGTAAATGTGCGACCACGGAGACAGTAAATAATATACATATATACTGGTTGTACCACGACTAGGCGACACGAAGGAAAGGTAGGTTAAATATTGTAGCGAAATTATTATTTTATTTCTAAAAGTAAGTAATAATGCATTCAAAGATTTTTACAATATTGTTTGCCTTACTTGGGAATCGAACCTACCAAATGTGAAAAAAATCCTCCTGTATTATTGTGATGCCAATTCAAAAGGTCGTTTATGTATTAATTTCTTCAAAGTACCTAACATAGTACCTTAAATTAATGGAACACCTTCAATTATACAATTTATAAATAAAGGTACAAACACGGTACAAAATTAGATACATTGACAATGTTTTTTTTTATAACATCAAGTGATGGGACGAACAAGTCGTGCACCTGATGGTAAGCTACACGCTTGTCCATAACTGTTACAGTGCCACTCAGAGCTTTAAATTGCAAAGATCTAAGGGGCACTACCACTGCGCCCGTCACCTTGAGACGTAAGTTCACCAGCACCTTTACCCATCAAAACCGGAACACAGTAAAGCTGACATTATTGCTTGGCGGCAGTAATGTTAGCAATATCAATTATATTATAATGTATCTACGATATTTGCAATTTATTTATCAAATGTACTTTTAAAAATAATATAATGTGTGGTTTCCCACCGTATCGCATCACTATGGGTCAACCTATAATATGATGTCACCGGTCCTCATGAAGACAACATGGCGAACTGTGGCTTAAGCGCTACATTTACAGGAGACCTGTGCTTTACAGTGAGACAGTTATATTGGTGTAGACGACGAGATAAAACTAGGACATCAAGAGCATCGTCGCCGTATATCGGTTTTAGGTTTACCTTCGATTGCCTAAGACTATGTTGGAGCGAACTTTACAAAATAATTTAGTAATACATATTATTTATTTATGCGTAATTAATTCAAAACTCAATGCATTTGTAATACGCACACACTCGACATAGCCCCGTACTAGGGAAACCCTGTGTCGCGGGTGCTATGTACACACACATAGACAACCCCAAATTACATCCAAACTCACGAGAGAAATAAATGTAGGCTATACAAATATTTCTCCCGGCCCGGGAATCGAACCTGGGGCCGCTGCGTGGCAGTCCGGCATGGTAACCGTTCGGCCAAGGAGGCAGTTAATAAAGCCCATATATAAAAGCTGCTTGGTCTAGAGATCCTTGCCTTTCCACAAGGAAAAGTACATAACAGAAAATCAATAATTGCAACAAGCCGCGTGTATTTTTTGCTTTTACTTAATTTGGTTTTCTTTTTAGTAATATAATAATTATAAATATTAAACAAAAAGCCCCTGGGTAAAAGCAATATGCAAAGCAATAACTAATGGCGACTTTGCCAGGGGCTTCACGTTAATTCCTCAACTATGGATAACGTCAATGGCAAACACTCAATATTATCTGCCTGCCTAGCTCATTGCCAATAGACTGTCACGTCTACCCACGGTACTACGGTACTGATACTCTTTGACAAAATTCAACACTAAAACAAAACACAATCACTATTGATAGTGTTTTATTTGGAACATGTAGTTGCTGCGAATGTTCTTGTCTATAGATTGAAGTCGTTAACTAATACATATTATTTATTTATATGTAAATAAAATACATAAATAATTCCGTAGACTCAATGCAAATTAGTTATAAAAGCTAAGTATAAAGATTCGCCAAGTTAAGACGCAAGTAGCAAAGTGAGATCATGCGGCTATAAGACAAACATCATGAGTCAGTGCGGGGGTGGCTGACAGACTTGAATAGATTTTTGTACGTTTTATTTACTCGACTAATCCACACCTTCGGCATGTTTATTTTCGGCATTTAAATTGGTATTGTTGTTTGCACCCATCTACTTATCTAACGGTGTCTGGCATGGTCTTCTCAATAACTGTTTTCTTAGTAAACGATTAGCTTGAGGCTTATTATTTTCGTCTTGGACGTAAATTATATTTTTTTTTAAATTAGAATACACATAAACAAAGAAGCAGTGATCGTAAACCTTTTTCTTCAGTCAACACGTCTCGTTACAGTAAAGGGGAATATCGTGAAAATTTTTAGTAGCAATAAAGCTTTTTTGTTTTACAAAAATCGTTCGTCCGGGGAAGCACCCATCTTACCCATTTCTACCGCCAAATAATAACGTAAGCTTTACTGCGTTCCGATTTTGAAAGGTAAGGCTGCTAACAGATTTACTGCATGTTTGTAGTTAATGCGTGCAGTCGTAATGAACTTCATGCAGTCGAGACTTCGACTGCATTAAGTTGAGACTTCAACTTCAAGCGTCGATGTGCATGATAGTTCGAGAATCAAAAGAAGTAATTGACATTCTTACGAGGACATTTTCATGCGCATATTATTACTTTTTGTTTTTAATTTATATCGTTTAATTTATCAATGGTGGCATTCGACATTCTAAAGTAGTTGTAAAATATGTTTTCAGTACACAAAAATTACTTTCTCGTTTATGTTGCTATACATAACAATAGCGGATCTATCCACGCTGCACGCTTTCGGTTTAGGCTTCGATTACGCCGGCGGCTTAACGATAGTAACAGAAGTGGCGTCCAAGCTTCCATCTCTACGTCAACTTTTACACTGAGCTCCTGAGCTAGGCGCGCGGCGATAACTGCCTGGAGTTAATGTAGACTGCATGTCGTCGATCTCGACTGCATGCAATCGATTTCGTCTGCATGGAGTTGTATCATACGGACTTCGCGCATGTTTTCAGTAGCAGCCTAAACCATCAATTATTGTAATATCAATTTTTGTCTTAGGGTGATGGTCGCACTAGTAGTGCCCCTTAGATCTTTGTAATCTAAAGCTCTGAGTAGCACTGCAACTGCCATGAACAGGCGTATCGCTTATTACCACCAGACGCGGGACTTTCTGTTTATTTCTGCAACTCTTTTAAAAGGTAGACAAATTAATTAATTTAATGCAATGTAAATACTCCATTTTGTCTAAAGTGGAAATGTTACTAAGGTATTTTAACGAACAAATATTATTGTTGTTGCGCAGTATTGCTATCTAGTTGAACTACAGCGTTGTTTTCATACCAAAAGTCACCGGCCCTCGTGGCGAGATTATAGATACATTTCCACATTGAATTATTTTTAACCGATTTCAAAAGAGGTTTTCAATTCGACTGTGTCTTTTTGCGATTACTCTCGGCTTATGTGAATTGATTGTAATGGTTATTTTTGTTAGATAGAGGGTACCTTAGTATTGTCCCATTTAAATTTGAAGAAAATATTTTATCACTAAGAGGGAATAAATCCGGTTTCGCGCGCTTTCCGGCAACCGATTTTAATAAAACTTGGCATATAGATGTAATTCCACGAACTATTGAAGTCGGTTTTTTTTATAAAAGTTTTTTTATGAAAGTAAGTAATGACACGAACAAGTCATGCTCCTGACGGTAAACGGCACGCTTGTCCATATCATCCTGAGACTTATGCCTGTAATTTCACCAGCACCCTTAGCGCCCATTTACACGAGGCGAAAGTTTTCGTAGACCAAATTCAAGCTAACCTCACTCGCGTGCCCGAGACGTTCTTTTAAGTTAAAACGTAAAAGCTAAAGAAATAGAGCGTATTTTGCCATGACAGTTACACGCATGCGGTCGCGGTGCGGCGGCACCGCGACCGCATCTCTACAACCGCGCTCTACAACCGCGCTCTACAACCGCGCTCTACAA
>NW_020654422.1:15354784-15440834 GCF_003589595.1 Hyposmocoma kahamanoa
AACCGCGCTCTACAACCGCGCTCTACAACCGCGCTCTACAACCGCGCGGGAGTGAGCGCAATGAAATTCGTATCCAACAAATGCGCCTTTACCCTTCAAAACCGGATAGCAGTAATGCTCACATTACTGTTTGGCGGCAGAAATAGGTAATGTGGAAGTACTTTTCTGGGTGAACTCTTTCACAAGGAGCTCTACTGCTACTAAGTAAAAAAGTAGTATTTATTAGTAGTAAGTAGTAAAAAATAGTAATTATTTCATCATTATACAGGGTTATTTGTAAGATACTAACATCCTCGCAGGACTACAGGTTTGTTATTACTATTATTTTGTAAGTAATTTAATAATATAGTAAATTAAGTCCTTTATGTAAAAACCTTCTGTACTGGTAACCACGACACGGGCCTAGTCTAGTGTGGTTATCAATGTATCACAATATTACAATTATTTGAACAGTTAAATAAATGTTTTCGTATTTTTTTTTAATATTTGTACTATATCACTAATAACATAAACAACGACTTTCATTCCATTACTTTTAATAATTCATCAAATTTTACGTACAAACCTATAAAAATAATTTAAATTGATCAGCGCTAGCGTAAAATACCTAGTAGAACAGCTAGTATAAAATATGATGCATGCCAACACTGGAACAGGGGTGGGGGGTTGTCAGAGCGAACGCTTGCACTTTTGAACTTCCTACATACTTTTGAACTAATACAGATCTAAAAAGTGTCAGATTGATCAACAAAAACTAAGAAGTTTATGTAAATTTTTATTGAATTGTTATTCAGTTATTTTTATGTGACATTACTCCACTAGTTTATTATAACTATTAATACAACGATCGAACACTCAGGAAAAAATTCCTTCGATCCAATTAGATAAAAGTTTATTTTTAGTAAACTTATTATGTTTTGTAAATAGTCATGGAACAAAAGATGATGGAAGATGATGTTAGTAGTATAATCCTGCAAGTTGGTTAGTATTTTACAAATAACCATGTATCTTTATTGCATGGCACAAGAATAGTCTTTACGGTTACAAACGAACATACATATAAATCCATAAGTCAATGTATAAATCACATCGTTTCTCGTGTGGGCATCGCAATTCAATATGTACTTCAAGAGCCCTTAGTTACCCTACCACAAACTCAATATAATCTATCTAATTTAACTTCAGCACAGCGTTTCTCAATCTTTACCTGCTGCGGACCCCCCAGAGGTCAAGAAAAAAAATTCTGACGTCCGCTAACGAAAACGCGGCTAAGTGACAAAATAATTTTTTGGGATATTATAAAAACCATAACCCCGTTTTCAGAATATTGACATTGTTTAATGATATTTCAGCTATGCATGGTTAGGGTAAGTTTCGATAAGTCGTACACGTTAACTAATTTTAACTATTTTTAAAAGAGAATTTTTTGCTCTATTTTTGCTATTTAAAACAGTTATTTGACCATTTGTCAGTTAGCCGCATTTTAGTTAGTGGACGGCAGATTTTGCAGAACTACATAATAAAAAGACATGAATCAAAGTAATATTTTGTTGTTAAGAGTTCATAGATTCCACGGGTCTACTCGCGGTCCCCAGAGACCCTCGGCTCCTAGGTTAGGACATACCGGATTGGTGGTTTAACAACTACAAAAAACAGCATAATAAATGCCCTCCGTGTCATAATACGATGTGAAAACGTTAACCATCCCTGACGCGCCGGGTTCGGGCCAGCACCTACAGTATCTTGAGCATGATAGCGAACCGGCTCGACTGTCCTTTCGTGTATCATTTATCTACGTAAAAATAATTAGTAATGTAGTATTTTTGTCTTCTCTGTTGTTTTTGTGTACATGTGCACGTTTATTTTCGGCATTTATATTCTATTGTTCTTAGCACCCATCTAGTTATCTAACGTTATCTGGCACGGATCTTATCAGTAACTGATTTCTTAGTGAACGATAGCTGGAGGCTTATTATTGTCATCTTCGTCGTAAATTATTTTTTTTAATATGAAAACATACAACCAAAAAAGCAGTGATCATAAACCTTTTTCTTCAGTCAATTCGTCTCATTACCGTGAGAATTTTTAGTAGCAGTAGAGCTTTTTGTGAAAGAGTTCGTCAGGGGACGTACTGCCATCCTACGTATTTCTGCCGCCAAAGAATAATGTGAGCATTACTGCGTTCCAGTTTTGAAATATAAGGCTGTTAACATTAGTATTTAACCATAACTCTTGAACCATGTTACCTTAATAAACGAAATTTTATTATTATTATAACCAACGCAGTTGCATTTCGGTAACTTTCGAGATATTGGCACGTAAAGTTATTTTGCCAATAAAAAATATCAATTACGCTGATTACGTTGAAACTAAAAAGATTTAAAAAAACGGATTAGAGAAGGTTGTAGACCTGGTTTCGCTGACCCTAGACATGTCAATAACTCAATTTCGCTAAAAATCTCGAGACAACATTAGTTATGATGAGGAGGGCAAAAACATTATGGTATACATTGAGTCTCATTGCATTTGTTTTGTTTTTTTATACATGATACCAAGTGACGGGACGAACAAGATATGCGCCTGGTGGTAAGCGACACACCTGTCCATAACAGTTGCAGTGCCACTTAAAGCCTTCAAACACAAATATCTGAGGGGCACTGTCACTGCGCCCGTCACCCTGAGAGATAGATTGATACGTCTCATATCGATGATCTCATGTGTATGTAATTTCACCAGCACCCCTTACACTTCAAAAGCGGAAAGCTTGGCGGCAGAAATAGGTAAGGTGGCAGTACTTCCCTGGACGAACTCTTTCACAAGAGGAGCTCTACTGCTACTAAGTTTAATTATTTAATGTATTACACGAATAATCCCAATAATTATTTATGGATTGATACTAAAGTTATTATAATATTACGGATCTGATTTAAACTCAGGATAAAATGATATTATTAATTAACCAACTTTCCGCTGAATGGATTGAAATGTGGATGGTTTAATTGAATTGACCTGGCAGTTTTATTATATTTCAATATATTTCTACTATTAATGATTTTACGTTTTCAATTGTCAAATTATACAATACTTGTATGAAGACGAGTTACGCAAATTTATGAATACCGTACCCGTACCAGTCGCTAACGATGAAGGCAAGAATTATAAGTTTATCAGTGTGGTGCGGTGCACGCTCGGATTCGGACGTGCTACACAATAAGAATTATAATAATTCGCGACCCGCGCGGCAATAGCCGCTGCACGTATGTAATTGACTATGGGTTCTCAGCAACTCATAGCCAACGAACTGTTGGCGTTTATACAACACGCCATAGATACCATGGACGAAGTCAGCATCGTGCAGATCTGCAAGTCAAATTTCAAAGAAGAAGAGATTTGCAGTGGCAAGGCGCTGCTTTTCCGGACGTTTGGCAAAGCCGAGCAGATGCCGTCTCGTCGGAGAGATGGAAGAGTGAAGAGTCTCTAGGACATCATTACGTTGTTCAAGGAGACCGACCCAGACGACGTGCCTGCATTCGTGGCGAAGGAGCTGCATAAGCTGCCCCCTGTCACGTTCGACCACGTCGACGTCACCAGGCTGCTGAAGGACATCACGTCCCTAAAAGCAAGCCTTGCTGAAGTTCAGTGTAAGTTGGTGGCCTCAGACAACACCATCAGTGAGTTGCGTGCCCAAGTTGCATTACTTAGTAGTGCGGCGTCGGTAAGTAGGTCACCTGAGGCCTGCAACGTGAACACTTGTCGCGGGGCGCAAAATGCTTCTTTCAGCAGTTTTAAGTCGGCTGACATGCATGTGTCACCGACCTCTGGCGCTGTTGCCGCGCGCGTTTCCCCGCACCCCGCCCCGCCGGAGACGACCCCTTCACGTGATTACGCAGCTGTTGCCGCTGCCCGACCCAGTAGGTACTCCACAACCACAACCCAGGCAACCAATGAAGGGAAAACAGAAAAAGAAACTCGTATCTGGAGCTGCGTCGTCAGTACCACCGAGACGAGTTGATCAGTGCGACGAGGACGGCTTTCGGAAGGTGGAAAAGAAAAAGAAGAACATCAGCCGAAACCTTAGTGGCACCGCCCTGACTGGCCCGAATCATTTATTGCGTCCAGCGGTACCGACGACGTTGTTATACGTGTCGCGTCTTCTTTACTCCACCAAGTCTGCGGATATTGTGGAGTACATGCGAGTGAAGGCCAATGCAAACCTGAGGGTCGAGCGGTTGGAGTCGCGCCACAACGTGAATTTTAATTCATTTGTGGTGCGAGTACCAACTCAACACCTGTCGACCTTCATGAGAGAAGACTTTTGGCCGAAGGGTGTCATATACCGGCGTTTCCGAGGACGGCTACCGGACACTCACGTTGCGTCACACATCGAAGTACATACGTGTAAATAAATAGTGTTATATGTATATTATCATGTTATATTGTATTTATGATTAGTCCGTAAGGTATTTATTTAATATTTCTGTTATTGTTTTATTATATTATTGTTATATTATATGTATGTTAGTCTGTAAGGTACGTATCTATGAGTCCTAGTTGCCTGAAATAAATAAATAAATAAAATAATGAAACTTGTACGACGAAGAAGGTTCACAACCTGTGGAAAATACTCTTTTTTTATGATACAAAGTGATGGGACGAACAAGTCGTGGGCCTGGTGGTAAACGACACGCCTGTCCAAAACAGTTGCAGTGTCACTCAGAGCTTTAAATTGCATAGATCTTGAAGAGTATTGCTACCTGCGACCGTTATCCTTAGACTAGTCCCTTATACCAGTAATTTCACCAGCACCCTTACATGTGAACATGTGAAATTCCTAACCATTGTGGTAGCATGGTGGACTAAGGCCGAAACCCTCTCCTCAGAGGAGAACTGTGCTTAGCATGGAGATGCATAACGGAGTGATAATTTAGGTACATTTTCATAATGCATAATGAACTACCACAATTCTTCGGAAGACGTGCGACCTACACAGGATCGTTTTTTTAATGGAACAATATGGGGAAATCCGAAGCAATAGAAGGTACAAGGAAACAGGCATATGAACCATAAGTATTTTTTTGTAAAAACAATTTTGGCCTATTAATGTTTTTGGTCGAGCGTGAGTTGTTCATAAAAATGAATAAAATTGATCAAAATTTTTTTTAGTCTAGATCAACTCAGTTCCGTTCAGTAGCCGTTCGCCATATAAATGTGGAACCGTAACACTTCGTGCGAATCCTTGGAATATCCACAACACAGGTGTGGAACCCCAGCCTGCGTCACTACACAATTGGCATAAATTCATTATGCTATGATTACAAAAATTCTCATCCATTCCGTTGCTCGTTTCGTGTTTTTGAAAAATAGTAACGAAAGATATCAATGAAAACAACTTTTACTTTGCGGACCTCAAATTGCTAAAATAACAGCTCGTCCATGTAAGTATTTTGATCCAATAGATATGAACACTTTGTACGAAGCAGCTTTTGAATCAGTGTAGACACACTCATAAATTACGTAATAAGAGTAAAACCATTCATTTTTTTGTTTCAAGCATTTTAGGTGTCCATACAACACGATGTTTCATCACGTTTTAATTTGCACTAGACATCCGTCAAGTAGCACATTCGGTCGGGATCATTTGTACCTTTGAAGTTTGCTTTGTTTGGTAATAATCTCGATTTCAAATTCGGGTCGGCGAGACCCATGTCAGCGGTCGCGCGACTTGTCGCCGTCATGGCGTTAGAAGGGTTAATAATGAATGAGTCCTGTCTAGGGCTACTGCTACAATATATTTGCAGTTTGTTACTATAATGCACTTTCGACATTCGTCACAATTACAGGCACATGGGGCTTTTCAACTTATGTAACAGGACGACGGGCGCAGTGGCAGCGCCCCTCAAATCTTTGCGATTTAAAGCTTACCACAAGGCCTATGATTTGTAAGTCCCATTGGAGCCACACAGACGTAGAAGGTGGGTTGCGTCGTCGCCAAGCTATGATTTCAACGCGCTGAATGCCACATAAGCAATGCGTTGTCGTAAAGTAACGCTGCTTACTTACTCACCGCAGCACCCCCTCCCCGTTTCGTCTGCTGCCCCTTGACCGAGACGCACGCGTCCCGACCCCGGCGCGCGCCGTTTCAACGAACCGTGTGGCATCTCATTCTAATTTATATTAAGTAATACAACGCGTTTAGGTGTCGTAATGCCCCGATGCAACTTATCTTGTGGCATCGCTCTAACTTGATATCATAAAACAGTACTGTTGAAGTTATTTATAAGTCAAACGCTAGTTGCATGTAATTGAAGTTAAATATACTGTCACAATATTTATTTGCCATCAAGCTGCAATGTGAGCATTACACTGTTTTCCTGTTTTGAAATGGTAGACTATAGGCAAATGTGACTTGTCTTCATTGTGTCTCAGGGTGGCGACCGCAGTGACAGTGCAAGATATGAATCCTTAGGGCGCATTTATTCGTGACGAATTTCATCGCGTTCACTCCGCGCGGTCGTTGAGCGGAATCCGCGTTGCTGCCGCGCAGCGACCGCGTGTATCCAAATGTCATGGCATGGTTAAATACGTTCTATTTATTTAGTTAAGTTTTAATTTGAATGAGCGTCCCGGACACTGGCTTGAATTTGTTTTACGCGGCGGCCCGCGCGGTTGAATTATTCAGAGGAATTTAAATGTTGTTGCCTAGTAAATAGAATTCAGATTCGCGGTAGCTGAGCGGTCGCCGCACGGCGGCCGCGCGTAAACTTTCTCCTCGTATAACTGGGCGCTTACGATTTAAAGCTCTGAGTGGCACTAAAACTGTTGTAGACAGGCATGTCGGTTACCTCCAGGTGCACGACTTGTTCATCCTCTCACTTGGTATCATCAACAAAGCGCTTTGGGAAGAGGCAGTTGTTCCGATCAGGTAGATTCGTGGCTTTCAGTGGTATATTTAACCACCACTAATACTTAATCGTATTCGATGATAGCCACTATTGAAAAATTCAATATATGTGCATCAAGATGGTGATGATTTAATACAAAATGTTTTTATTTTAAAATGTTATACATTTAAGGAAAATGTTATGGCGTAATTACTGATCTAGTTATATATATGTATATGTAAGGATGTGTATTCAATTGTCATTACCAAACAATGTTCAAAGCAAATTTTCACATTTACAAACAGTAATCTTTTACTAATCATCATAATGCATAGGCTTATTTGTACAACAGTCCGGCCAATATCAGCACTATCTGGGTGGTTAAACTAACCAAACACTTTTGATTGCTTTTAGTTTAAATTTTAACACCTTAATATCATTGACGTAAGGTTGATTTTTGTCAAAATTATACAAATATTTTGAACACTAAGCACATGTTATGATGTTCGATGCGTGGGTATTTTTGGTTACTTTGATCATTCAAATAATCTACTTGTTGGAGATTAAGTTACTTGTATGGAAGATGACAACAATTTGTGTTCCGAAACAGTTTTAATCGTCTTAACAGTAATTACGATACTATGGAAATTAAGATTCCGAAGGTTGGGAAACCAAACAGGCCGGGCGGAAGCGACGGCGGGTTCAGAATTTAATCAACTGAACTTACGACGGTATTGTTTCATACAACTATTATCGGGAAGATTTGACCAACTGGCTATTGAATCAAATTACAGATACCGGACCTGAACGTTTTCGGATCCTGATTTGATGTAGCTATGCTTGGCAAAACAATTTTCAAAGGTAGAGCTGCAACACGGTAGTAATTTTCTATGAAAACAGTATTGACTAGCAGTACCTAATATGCGCTGCTTTTTTAATAAATAAATATTGGACTACATCACATACGTCGCTCTGATACCAAAGTAACTAAAGCGCTTGTGTTATGGAAATCGGAAGTAACGACTCGATACCACAAACACCCAGACCCACACAATACAGACAATATAGAAAAGTTAGGTTTCTACATTGACCCGGCCGGGGATCGAACCCGGTACTACATGAGACCAGGTACGCGTGTTTAATACACTCCTTCTGCTGCTTCTGTTATGGCACAAGAAAATAGGAATTATAAAAAAGATTAATTAATTCCGAAACGTTTAATGGCATCACTAATCATTATTTAACCTCATGTTTGTTATTTTAAATCTCCATAGTGGTATACATATGTTTGTTTTTGACAACATTTTAAAGTTACTCGCATGTAATTTTAATTACCAATCAAATTATTTAACCATTTCACCGCAGTAGACTACGACTTAAGTTTAGAATTACGGCAACAGCATTAGCGGGAAAGGCAACCGCTAATTTATCCAGGGTAATTTGAAGATTATTAACTGACGGTTGAATGAAGTAAAGATTAAGTTTCTGATAATTTATTGGAATGAATAAGAGACTGATCACTCCAACGAACCCATTGTTTGACAGAATGATGTAGATAGGCTTCAAATGCTATGTTGATATTATTATTTTATTATACTGTTTGTAGAAACCTACTTACTTACAGTAACGCTTAAATAAGCCCTTATAAGTGTGTGAAATCTATGTTTCATTTTATGTAACAGTGTTTCGGGGTGCAATGTTATAATACTGTAACAACTAACAAATCCCAATGACTACTACTAAATATCATCATGAACCCATTTATACGACCCACTGATGGGCACGAGTCTCCTTCCAGGCAAGATAAAACAATTTCAACGCTCACCACTATAAAAAATAATTAAAAACACGTATTTTTTATATTAACACAAAAAAATCACAAGGAAAAAAATTATACATACGTACATGTAGTGTAGTTTATATAGATTTGTTGTTTTCAAATGCGATAGCACTCCTGGACTGCATTAATACCCCCCAATTGCTTCCGAGGCTCCTAGCGCCCAGTAGGATACTTCAACGCACACTGGGGGGCGATAGGGACCACTTTGGGAAACTATGGTTTAGGCCATAGCCCGCCACAAAGGCCCAATGCGGGTTGGGGACTTCACACGTTTTCCGAGAGTTGTGAAAATTCTTAGATGTGTATCATCAGGTTTTCCTTCACCGAAAAGCTCATGGTAAATTTCAAATAAAATTTCTCACTCCTAAGCATATAAAACCTTAATTAAAATTTCAAAAACCCCGATATAAAACAGTGTACTCGAAAAAGTCAATAGTCATCGTCTTTTTCTTTTTTTTTCATAATAACGCACACACTCAACATAGCCCCGCACTAGGGAAACCCTGTGTCGCGGGTGCCATGGACACACACATAGACAACCACAAATTACACCCAAACTCACGAGAGAAATAAATGTAGGCCACACAAATATTTCTCCCGACCCGGGAATCGAACCCGGGGACCTCTGCGCGGCAGTCCGGTATGGTAACCGTTCGGCCACGAAGGCAGTTAAGCCCATACGTGTATGGGCTTATTAAATTGTAAGCTTACAGATAAAAAGAGAAGACTTAGACAAGACTACTTAGAGAAGACTTATCGTGATAAGAATATTATATAGCCATTTTACGACTCTCTCTTTCTACGAAATCTCTACTGTAACAGGGAGAGAAGCTGATAATCTTTGATCAACTGAATTGATATTCATCAAACACAGCTAAGAATCGTCCAGATTAAATTAGACATTAAATAAAATACCGTTTTGAGATCAGTCCATTTCTTTCTACAAATTCACAAACTCAAACTCAAATAATAATCTTTATTTCATAAGCAAGCAAATTAAACTTGAAATCGTCATATTGATTAAACTCTACTGTTCATTCGTAAGGCAGATTACACTGAGAAGATTGAGCAAGAAACTCCACAAACAGACACACAACAGAGGCTTCAAACTTATAACCCCCTCTTATTGCGTCGGGCTCAAAAATGACGATGGCTTTCTATACATATTTATATAGAAATATATAACGATTTAATTAAAAGTGACATTTGCATTCCAATTATTGTTTTTTATTCTGTTACCCTAAAGATCTCAGTACATTGCAGCGGCCGTAAAAACAAAGTGCTCGAAAAACGTCCCCCTTGTTTTTTTTTCAGTTAATTCAAGTTTCGAAGGTCCTATTGTTTTTGTTTAAGTGGTTTCCGAGTATTGTTGATCAATGATTCCACATGATCTAACATATTAAAATAACATATCAAAAAATCAAAATACTCGTTATAGCGCACACTGTGATGCAGGAAAAACGGCGTAGACAAATGCGACTAAAATTTTAGAGTTCTTTCATACGTTTCTCGTTTTCGTTGTGCGAGGATGCGTACTTCACCATGGTTTACCCATTTTGCAGTCAAAAAGTAGTGAGACTTGAACCGCATTGCGCATTTGCGCCGTAATAGTCAGTATACATAAACAAATTACGAAACTCATTACACGTAATACCATAGAGAAGAAACAGCAAATTCTAATTGTCGAACAAAGAGCGCGCTTAATACATTCGTGCCAATAGCGCGGTTGAATTTCGCGGAATTAAGGCGATGTTTGCATCCGAAATGCATCGCAAATAACGTACCGCATGCGAGACGTGTTAAATTCTACATTCCGTCTATTAGATGGAGAAATGAAATGACAAGATCCCAGTGAATAGAGCAGCGTCTAGAGGTATAATAATGTACCGTTCTACGAGTATGACAGTTGTTGAAGAAATTTTACAATAAATGATTAATTTATCGAGTTTTTAAGTTTTCGCTATTGTTACACATAGGAAATGAAACTATTTTTTCCAAAATTATATGTTTTTATATTATAACTTATTTCTTTAAAAAAAATAAATATATACTCAATTTAGACTCGAAAAAATAGTATCATTTCCTTGGTGATTGCTTTTTATACGGAAAGATCCATAAATTAAAAAAAATACTTATTCTTAATCAACATACATGTAAACTTTAAATAGAAATAGGTTTTATGCAATACAAAATGTATAGGAATTCATAATTTCGAATAAAATATCTATTTCCGGCTACATTAATTGTGTCAGGAATACTTTAATATCTCAAAGTACTGTTTGTCGTTTCTATTAGACGCCGTATAACGAATACAATAACGACGACACAGTTAAAAATATAAACCTATGTATATTCAAAATACACACATAAATGCACACATAATAATACATTCTTATTATTGTTGACATTAAATTAACAATGATAACTAATTGTGTTTATTAACTTATTTTAATTCGTCAAAGAACTAAAATAATTTCAATAATCACTTAATCACACATCAAATCAAATCAAATCAAATCAAATCAAATCAAATCAAATCATTTATTTCTTTGTGATACACAGGTTATAAAGTTGTTACAAGAATGAATTTTGAATCACTGTGATCCGCCTTATGGCATACAAAGTTTTCTTAGTTTTAGTAATTCTCATGCAATAATTTGTTACAATATTATAATCATGCAGTCCAATTAATGCAACCTAATACTACTGAAACATAATAACAATAGTAAAATAATCAATAACAAATTTAATAATATGAAATGTAAATTTTATAAGAAATCTTCAATATTATAGAATGTCCAATCATTTAGGTAATTAAATATTAATTTCTTAAATTCTGCACAATCATTGCAATTCCTAATTTCAAGTGGAAGTTTGTTATCATTTAGGTAATTAAATAATAATTTCTTAAATTCTGGACAATCGTTGCAATTCCTAATTTCAAGTGGAAGTTTGTTATATACGTTATGTTATATATGTTTTACATGATCTACTTTTCAGTTGATGAGAACGGCGGGCTCGTGTGACAAATTCAAATAAATGAAAATGACGCTTTACGAAAAGTTTACACATTATAAAAGTACAAGCAAGAATAAAAATTGATGAGGTGTAAATTCAGAACGCATCCGAAGATAAACTTTTCCTTTTTAACCGACTTCAAAAAAAAGGAGGAGGTTCTCAATTCGACTGTATGTTTTTTTTGTATGTATGTTACGCGATAAATTGTGAACCAATTTTCATGATTCTTTTTTTGTTGGAAAGAGGGTACTTCCTCAGTGGTCCCATTTAATTTTGAAGAAAATCATCCACCTCTAAGTGTGGATGATTACGCATGAAAATTCATTTTTATAAATAGCGCCATAGCGAATTTTACTTAAGGACCAATTATTGTAATGGTTGATTTTGCTACTCTCCAATTCAAGGCGATTTTCTCTCTCAATATTTTTTGAGTAGTGAAAACCGATTTTTATTATCTCCTGTGTCAAGTCCCGTATAGTGGCGAACTAGGGGGTGAGTCCGGGTTTGCGCACTTTTCAATAAGCCGATTTCAATAAAACTTGGTAATTATATGTAATTCCACGTACTTTTGAGGTCGGTTTTTTCATTAAAGAACTGGAGTTTTATAGTTCAACTGTTTGTTTCTTTTATCTACCAGTTTCCTCGTTATAGTGGGGTGAAAAGCGGGGTGAAAAGGAGCAAAGTTGTTTTGCGTCTCGTCCCTTGAAACCTTCGCTACGCTCAGGATTCTATTTTTCCTAGTGTCCTTCCCTTTTTCTTCTCTTTCAATACAAGCACTGGCGTCAAACAACAACTTTACAGCCTTTGTTACGTAAACAAATAACTATTCTACGTTTTCCTCCTGGATACGAATTACCATGGCCGATCTGGAAGTCTTTAAATAGGCTGCGGTCTCAGGTTGGTCGGAGTAAAGGCAATTTGTTTAGATGGGAATTTTCGGATGGTTTGGATTGTTTGTTTGGATATGTAAATTATCGACACGGCTTAGCTCTGCAGTTTACGCGATTGGAAAAAATACGAAAACTTCCAGACATGGAAACCGCTAGATTAATTATTTAGCTGCTTTCACAGCTTGATGCCGTCCGGCATTTTGCTTTTGGGTAATGCCACCGATATTACTTTGTACAATCTTGTGCTGCAGATAGCACAATTTACAATACGGGCACCAGATTGTCTTTGAGAGATAAACGTGAAGAAATTAACATTCTTACACTAGCGTCACAATGCGTTTCTGAAGATATAATTATGTTAAGAAAAATAACAGTTTTTAAGAAAAACAGTGACAGACATAACATTAAGAGGAGTAAAGCTAAATTAGCTGTTCTTGATAGTCGCCTTCATTAAAGTCTCAAATTCATAAGGGGCGATGTATGTTAATGTCATGTCTGTCTGTTTTAAAATCAAGGATGTGTCATCAGCAAACACCACTATTTCGCAATGGTCCTTCACAAAGAATGGCAGATCATTAATATAAATTAAGAAATAAGAAAGGTCCAAGTATTGAGCCCTGCGGAACACCCATTTTTACCGGAGAACCCAAAGAAGTCACTCCATTTATGTCTACTTTCTGAATTCTACCGTTGAGATATGACGTCATGTTATAAACATAACCTATATCAAGTTTATTACCCCAGCTTCTACAAGCTGTACTGTACATTAACTTTTTTGATGCTTTGATAATGAATCTCAAGTATTGATAGGTCTCTTTAATGCACGTTGTTAAAAACACTGGGTCACAAAATACACGGGATGTCGCCATCCTTCTTTGCTTCAACGTTTTGACTTTGACGCCTGAAGAATCCAGTTAATGCATAAGTAATAATTCACAAGCCCAAAATACATAAGTACACAGCGCATGCTACAAATCTTACGATTCCGCAAAAATAGACCCATTGTAAAGGTTATTTATAGTCCCATAAAAACCTTTTAATGGACCCAATTTCTGTATTCGCACAGGAAACCGGCAAAACTCAACGGTGGATTTACGAAAAAATAACAGCAATAACATTTGAAATAGGCCCAGATAAATGTTAGAACACCGCTATGGCAAAAAAACTGAAAGCTGCAGCTCGGTTTTCTTTGCAATCTAAAACTGGTGCCATCAGTATAACCAAGTCGTTATGCGTACTATGACGATGATGTTACATATTGCAGACGCTGATTTATATAGGGTTATGTATAAAATACTATAACAACCTCAAATGACTGTCTTAGATACTAACATCATAAACAACAATTTTTGTTCCATGTCTTTTAATAATTCATCAGATTTTACTTTCGTACAAAAATAAAAATATTTAAATAGGTCGCGTTAAACAGTGATAGCTCTGTGCAGTAGCAAAAAAAACATGGGGGAGGCGTTGCTAAAAAACTTCCTACCAAATGCAGATCTAAAAAGTGTGTCAGAACTTACCACAAAATCTTAAAAGTTTATTTCTACTAAATTTATCGTTTCGTAAAAATCTAGAAACAAAAGTTATTTTTTATGCCGTTAGGAAAATAGTTCTGCGAGGTAGGTAATATTTTACAAATAGCCCCGCATAGAATACAAAATAATAGAACTTTAAATCTACCTCCCTTAGCCGAATCCTGGTTTCGTTCGTATTTGTTTGGCCGTTCCCAACTCGTAAAGACCGGCGACATGCACTCGGACTGGTGTAGCCTTACGGCTGGCGTTCCGCAGGGTGGGATTTTATCACCTATACTTTTTTCGGTCTTTATCGGTGGAATTACATCATCACTCACGTCTTCTTTCCATCTCTATGCCGATGACCTTCAAATCTATACTGCAGCCCGTCTTGAAGATGTAGTTACTGCTATCGGCACATTGAATTCCGACCTACAAAAGGTTTCGGTATGGGCTAAGAACTACGGACTTCTTTTAAATGCACAAAAGTCCCAAGCCATAATTATTGGCAGTCGCCATTCCATCTCCAAGTTTGAGTCTATGGTGATGCCCAATTTAGTTTTGAATGACACCATTATTCCTTTTTCCACTTCAGTTAAAAATTTGGGCATCATAATGGATCAGACACTTTCTTGGTCGGAGCATGTCGCCGATGTAAGTCGTAAAATCTTTGCATCACTTCACTCCCTCAAGCGGATGCAGTACTTTCTTCCTCTGTCTACCAAATTTATGCTAATACGCACTCTTCTTTTTCCTATTCTGGACTATGGTGACGTCTCCTATCTTGATCTTTCGGAGGACCTTCTTAATAAATTGGAGCGGCTGCAAAATCAATGTATCAGATTTGTGTTTGGATTGAAAAAGTACGACCACATTTCCAAGTTTAGAGATGAGTTGAAGTTGTTGCCTATTCGTTTACGTAGAAATGCTCACATTTTATGCTTCCTCTATAAAATCCTGTTCCATCCCACTTCACCTAGCTATCTACGTGAGCGTTTTCAATACCGCCAGGCTATGGGTGACCGCCTGCGTTCTGGCACCAATTTTGTCCCTCGTCCTTCCACAACACAGTTCCCAAAAATATTCGAACTCGTTCACGGTAAATGCTGCCCGTATGTGGAACCTTCTCCCGGTCGAGGTCAGACAGTCGCCTTCGGTTCGGGTTTTCAAGGGTGCTCTTTTGAAGTTTTGGGATTGTTCAGACTCCACATGTTAGAGCTTTTGAAATATTTATTTACATTTGATATATTTATTTATAGTTTTATTATAGAGTTTGTATGTATTAATGTATCAATATTACTTAATATATATGTATTCGTATGTACATTTGATGTATTAAATTTATCTGTATATTTATTGAGTATAGTATATTCCATTTCTTTACTTATCTGTTTTTAGTGCCACCCCAAAAACCAACTTTCCTCTCAGATTTTTCAAAGGTTAGTTGGAAGAAATCTCTTTATGGGATAAGCTCGCCTTTGTACACAAATATTTAAATTGTTTCTGAAAATTTGTAAGTTACTTTGTGGTACAATAAAGTGTTTAAATAAATAATAATAATAATAAGTTCCATACATTAAGTTAAAATGGCAAACGCTTTTCTAACACCTCGCAAAAAAGACACCAAAAATGTTATTTATTAACATGTTACAGTAAAAAACAATTAAAAAACATCAGCTTAAGTTAATTACCTAAGACCCGGCCCCGTGAAAATGTTGGGTCGGTAGCACCTTCTATTAAGTATGTATGAGGGGCGAGATAGGCACGTAACTTCCCTGGTATTAAATCACAATAATTGCAGCACCAATTACGTCATATACATGTAGGTGTAGAGATATAAGGTGTTATTTATTTGTACAAAAATTGGTACTGTATCTCCGTGGTCGGCATCTAAGGCTAGGTTTAGATGGATTACCTGTGGCTCATCGACGCGCGTTGGAACATTCAGATGACAAAAGGCAACGGGTGATGCGTGCAAGTACTTACAGTGAGGATAACGCGCGGTATTTTGAACAGGTACATTGTTGGTGCGTATAATTCCAAACGCGTGGCAACGTGCGAATGTACCAGAGACGCGCGCTTTGAAGTATTTCCGCTGAGCGGTAACTACATAATATATGATCGTATGAATTTCTGGATGCGCAATTTGAAAACACCTACGAACCAGCGAACTGAAATAAATGGGAATACTAATTAAAAAATCTCAACAAAAAATAATAAATGGCTCGGTAATTAAGTACGTTTGAAAACCAAAAACAATTTTCCTTTTATCTGGACTACATCACTAGATATAATTTTATTCGAAACTTTAAATTAGTGAATACGTCTGGAACCGTTATAGAACGTGCAAAACGGAGAAATAAAAAAAATCTCAGCCGTTCCCGTTGAATTTATAATATGCCACTACCTGAAGCACAGGAGCTTCAGCACAGATTGATAATTTATTGGTTTTGAGGGGACACAACTGTATAACAAAGTATAATTCCCAGCAGAGCTGCTCAAATTGTTAATTTCTACAAGTCTTGTTTAAAAGTTTACTAATAGGTAGTTGTGTGTTTGTATCTTGGACTGAGTAACGGTTTTCACTAAAACCGAGAGTTATTCATGATATCAAGGTTAAGGGACGAACGAGTCGTGAGGCTTGTGGCCAATTAATAATATTTGCAGTGCTACTCAAACCTTTAAATCGCAAGATCTAAGGGTCACTGCCACAGCCCCCGTCACTCCTAGACATAAAGCTAACAGATCCCATGTACCTGTAGTTTCATCAGCACCTTAACATTCAAAACTAGAACGCAGTAATGCTTGGCGACAAAAATAATTAGATAATTAGATAAGTATTTCCCTGGGTGAACTATTTCACGAGAAGCTCTACTTCTACTAACTTATGTTTTCATATGAACAATATGGAATCAAAATACAGATAAATAAGCATTAAATTTGTTAAATTGAGATAAATTATTATGGATTGCTTTTGTTTTACGCAGTATTTAGTGTTTTAACGTTTTAATTAAATAAAAAATTGTAAGGCTGAATATGTTCGCGTCTTTGATTTTTCTAAAATTTGGTAAAACTCGCAAGAGTTGTTGTAAAAGTTCTATAAAGGTTTTCAAAATGGCTATCGATTTCCCGCGAAATAATGTCAGAAAATTAAATGATTGAAGAAGCATTCCAATCTAAGATCTGGCAATATGGTTAATTAAACGCCTTAGCCTGTACCGAAGGGTTAAACATTTTATTAATGCTTCTAGAACTCCTAAAATTAAATTATTTATTTACTTATGTAGTGTCTGTCTACATGGGCGACTAATGCACCACGTAAACTGAACTAATAAACTGAGCAGATATATATATCATTATACTAAATTACTCGATTCCTTAATGTCCAATCTCACAGCATCTCAAGCATTCACAGCACGCAGCCTCCCATCGCCACGCAAGCAATAATACATAACATATGACTACTTTAAGTCATTTATTGAATATTGTGGAATGAACTCTGCACGATGCAGTTGCGGGGCAATTGTGATGTAGGTGCGGACTGCACCTATATTTGACATACTCGCATAAGTACTTTAATATTTAGTTTGTATACGCACTTAGATATTATGCTATGAATTCTGATTACAGGCGCTGGGCACCGTGACAGAAGTGGCCAATGGTCTAAACCTAGCCAAATATACCTCCTAAATTAAAAACACGGACACATTTACCCAAAACCAGCCCATAAATCATAACCTACAGGGTGACCATGTTTTGGCAGTTTGCCACTGGGTAATGGGTTTATAAATATCATTGCTTGACAAGTCATAGAAGTATCGCTTAAATTTGATAAAACGCCTAAGTTGCTATTCATGTTACATTAAGAATAGTGGACAAGCAATACAAAGCGTATGTGTAAGAGTGAATCAATTCAATTCAGTTTATTGCACCATATAATGTTTAGAAAGGTCTTACTAACATATTTTATTAATTCTTATTATATGATACCCTGCAAGGGCACAGCAAAGAAGAGCAGAGGGCACGATACTTATTCTATAAACAATATCAAAATTTAAAATTAACAAAACTAAAAACATGACAAAAACCACAAAACAAATTTCGATAAATCATAAATAACATAGTAAGTAGGTAATGTTATCAATCAATAATAATTACTATTTCGCTAACAATAATATTTTGTACCCATCCATGTTTTGAAAATTTTAATTTATGCCATCGAAGAATTCTTGTAGATTATATTAGCATTTTAGTACTAGGTAGAGTTTTAGTTGTTTATTAAAAATATGTATTTTTTTCTATACTTTTAATTTCATTACGTATTTTATTCATACATTTTTATCGCCATGCAATGTGGGCCAGATGTAAATATTTGTAGAGTGTATGTGGTTATGTGTGCAAAACTGTTTTGAACAATGAAATTATGGAATGAAGCACCATATACGCCCCTGACCAACCTACGGCTTATTATCCTATGTAAAGGATATTTATTCAAGTATTATTTTAAGCTCTTTTTTTATTTTCTGTGTATTTTTTCACTAACTTCATCATCCAAATAACATAAAATAATTGCAAAACTCCGATGATTACATCCTGATGATATAAAGTATTTCAGTCTTTGATTAGGACGAATAAAGTTATCTACGTCCAGTATTAGTGCATACAACAAAAAGGTCCGACTACATTTCAACTCATAATAATCGTACGTATACTAACAAACAACTTTATCCAAAAACAAACATTAAATCTGCGAAAAATAAATCGAAGTAAAATACAATTTGATCTGGCACACAAGTCATTCAAAAGGGATGCAGAAAGCAGACAATGCAAAATTGGACTCTGGACTCAATTAAACCGTGGCCATGTATGCAGTAAACCTTTACCCATTTAGCAAAAGAATCCTGCAATATAGTAGCGATAGTAGTAGAGTTTAGTAGCAGCAGAGCTCCTTATGAATGAGTTCAACTTATATCTCATGGTGACGGTCACCCTGTGTGAAGGTAGTGACAGTGCCTCTCAGATCTTTGTGACTGGCGTGTCCCTTACCGCCAAGCTAAGGATTTGTTCATCCCGTCGGTCGGTGTCCTTAAAAAAATTTAATATGCACAGTTCAGCTTCTGGAACACGGTAAATCAGCTCTAAACTGCGTATATTCTATAGTATCACAGTCACCCTATCCACAGTATATGCCATGTCGTCACCAACTCCCCGGACGGAGGACGCTTGCAAAATTAAATTCAATTTACTCGTCTTGATTAGTTCGCAGGGCATAATACCCCTTTATTAGACATCCCACATTGTCATACTAATTTGTGCCGGATGATGGAATGGAATTGTAAACAAACTATTCTAGAAATTTCGTTGATCTTGTGTTCTGAGGAACTTGTGTAATAATAAATTGTTTGAGAATTTGAATAGTATAGATTTGTCTTAGGGAGTAATAGATAATAGGGACCAATAAATTCCAGGAGATGCACAACGATTTCAATCAATTATAGCTTCATCGCCTTGACTCCAACCGCCAAATTTTCTCAGAGTGGCAACTATGAGAAATTTGAACAACGTACGTCCAATATTATTCAAGACGTACACAAATTTGGTGCAATATTTACTAACTATTTTTTTTTTAAGATGTAAAATAAAGAAATGTTTATTGATTTCGATACTTTTTACTATTCGTCTATTGCCTATGCCTCGATTAAAATAACAACTTCTTGACACATAGCAACTTTATGTTTCCTGTTTTCTTGTATTTTTTTTTGTATGATACCACGTAACGGAACGAACAGGTCGTGCGCCAGGTGCTAAGTGACACGCCCCTTTAAAGTTAAAAAGTCCCACGTCCTGTTATTTCATCAGCATCCTTACTCTACAAAATTGGAACGCAGTAATGCTCTCACTTAATGCCTGGTGGCAAAAATAGCAAGGTGGCAGTACTTCTCAGGACAAACTCTTTCACAAACAACTCTACTGCTAATAAAAATGTAGTACCTATAAAATTTTGTTCGTTACAAGTAACACAAAACTATAAATAATCATAATCGCATTGTATTAAGCGCAAAAAGCAAGCTTTTGAAAACAAACAATCGTTGATTACCTAGAGGCTTATCAATCATCCCATTACTCTAGATCCATTGTTTCAGAATACAGCGCCGTTTTAGCGACGATCAAATTATATTAAATTTGTCTGTCGATAAACAGATGCTTAGAATGTCGTAGGCGTGGTTTACAGAGATGTAAATCCGTCCCTAGCACAACAATAGGGCTAGCATGATAAAGCGCGACTTGCGCGAGAGCGACATAAACCGCGAGATACTGCCATTCTCGCATAGAGATTGTGTGACTGTGTCGCTCTGGCGCAAGTCGCGCGCTGTCGTGCTAGACTTACCGTTTATTGTAGTTTGTACTAAGTCGTATTACATTCTAAGGAGTATCAAAATTGAAAGGTTTAAATGCAAAAAGTTCAAATTAATAAATGATGAATACATGGTTACGGTTCTATTACGGTAATCTACCAACACGTAATCAGTGTCCGATGTTATAATGTAGATTAGTGAAAGAGTTCGTCCAGGGAAGTACTGCCACCTTACCTTTTTCTGCCGCCAAACAGTAATGTCAGCATTACTGTGTTTCGCTTTTGAAGGGTAAGGGTGCTGGTAAAATTACAGGCATGTGGAACTTGTCAACTTATGTCCCTGTTTGACGAGCGCGGTGACAGTGTCCCTCAGATTATTGTATTTAAAGCTCTGAGTGGCTCTGCAACTGTTACAGACAGGCATGTCGCTTACCACCAGGCGTATGACTTGATCGTTCCGTCACTTGGTATCATAAAAAATACGTGACTCGATGTTGACCATCTTCGAAAGACAAAACCCTAAATAAAAAAATAATTTTACTATCGATAAATTTTATACATCACTATATAGCTTATTTTGGTGGCAAATATTAAACATTAAGGCAATAATACTCAATTAGTCATCGGAGCGGAAAGTTTATTGATCGCATTAAGAATGCTCGTTGAATTGCAAAGATATGGACTTCAACATTGTATACTTTTGTCTACTTTCGTAGCAAACTTATTTATTTGAGGTTTTCAGTAAATCGATCTCTTTTGAACATGGCCTCATGGTGAATTTTTATTTAATTTTTTTTTTATTAATACGTTGACGGTTTGATACTTGCAATGACTCACTTAAATACGTGACTTTAAGCGTAAATAAATACTTTATCGGAATTTATTTTTATTTCTTAATTTTAAACTCCATATTAAGCAACTAACGTAATTTTTTTTTTATTAAATTGTTTTTTTTAATAAATTTGAAGTTTGGAGTATTTTGTTTCTAATCTGCAATCAGTACTTCTACCATGAGTTTACTGTGATTGTTCTCGCTAGCGACAGCGTAAAATATTTGTATCCAAAATGTTACATCTTCTCGTAACCGCTAGGGGCGCTATATAATTTGTCATACAAAATTGTGAAGTAATTTACTCGGTCGCTAGCGACAACTATCACAGTAAACTCATGGTATTGGACATCAAAACTTGTCGAATTATGATACGAACGAGAAACGTTACGATTGGCTATCTTAAATGAAAAAGTTTATAAGTGAATGTATGTGAATTCAATCATTGGTGTATGAAAAACAAAACTACACTGCCTGCACTACACGCTGCTGAATTCTCGATCCCTGATTGGCTAATTAGCACGACTACTCGGCAGGCGTTTTATATTGGGCCTGTTTGCAGCGATCTTGTCGTGACTTGCAAAACATCCGTATTCGCAAAAAACTCTGCATCGATTTATTCGGATTTCGGATGCGGAAGTACATATTTAAAAATTTGCCGGCGATCCGCGGTTGCGGTTGCGGATGCAGATGCAGACGTCTGCGGCATCCCTACAGCTCTTTTTAACCGACTTTAAAAAAAAGGAGGAGGTTCTAAATTCGGCTGTATGGTTTTTTTGTGTGTATGTTACGCGATAACTCCGGTATTTGTGAACCTATGATTCTTTTTTGTTAGAAAGAGGGTACCTCCATAGTGGTCCCATTCAATTTTAAAGAAAATCATCCACCTCTAATTGTGGCTGTTCACGTATGAAGATTTATTTTTATAAATAACGACAAAATTTAATTATAAAGAGCAATTATTTTAATGGTTGATTTTGCTATTCTCTAATTCAAGGTGTTTTTCTCTCTCAATATACTATGAGTAGTGAGAATCGATTTGTATTATCTCCTGTGTCAAGTTCCGTATAGAGGCGAACTAGGGGATGAATCCGGGTTTGCGCACTTTCCGGTAACTGATTTAAAAAAAAAATTGGCAAGTAGATGTAATTCCACGTACTTTTGAGGTCGGTTTTTTAGTACTCTGTACTGAGATTATCTCTGTTAGTGTAGGGTTCTCAGTCATAAAATGAATATTTATTTTACTTCAACTTATCCGATCGATTTGAAATTACACTATGGAAGTCTGATGACATTACAATAACATTGTAATCTTGATCTGATGTTGCACCGAGGCCAAACCACAGCCTACCCAACTCCTCAAGTAATTATACTACAACTACCGCGTTTCGGCTCATTATAATAACGTAATAATAACACTAACACAACACACTCATAGCCCCGCACTAGGGAAACCCTGTGTCGCGGGTGCCAAGGACACATACATAGACAACCACAAATTACACCCAAACTCACGAGAGAAATAAACGTCCACGGGGGCAGTTAAATTCGCTTTGACGAATTGTTAACTTAGATATATTAACTGTATTAACTTTTTTAGAATACACTGTCCAATAACGGGAGTTTTTAAAATGTGGCTAATGTGCTGGTCTCAAACTATGGAACTCCTTGTGCTATGAGTACCAGTGCAATGGAATTCACTCCGCGGCACTACCCAGAACACCCAGACCCGAACCAATCCAGAAAAGTCCATTTCCCAAATTGGTCTTACCACGGGACTTCCTCATCCTTCGCTCTCAATATAAACAGTTGGGCCAGGTCGTCTTTTTTTATGATAGCAAGTGACAGGACGAACAAGTCATGCACCTAGTAGTAAGTTACACGCCTGTCCATAACAGTAGCAGTGTCACGTAGAACTTTAAATCACAAACATCTGAGGGGTACTACCACTGTGCCCGTCACCCTGAGACAAATCCCACGAGGCTGTAATTTCACCACCACCCTTATACTTCAAAAACCGCAGAAATAGGTAAGGTGGCAGTAATTCCCTGGACGAACTCTTTCACAAAGAGTGTTTTTGTTTGTAAATGGATCTTACGTATTTTGAATCCAGAAATTACTTAATAAAGCGGAGTGAAGAACAGCTGTATTTCAACTATCAATAATATTTTGTTATTTTTGATTAAGCGGCGTGAAGATATTGTACTTTCTCTGCCAAGCTTGGGTAGATAAATACACACATCAAAAGTGTCTAGGGATCAAGTGAATATTTTTGAAATAAAAATTATTTAAGCAATATTTACCAAATCCAGTCTTCCAGGGCGACTTCTTACTTTAATGCTTCTGTTTTATTTAACCGCTTACCCCTATATTTAATTAAAATAAACTAAAATTGGTGTTTTTGCAAATTGTGGGAAAAAACTCAAATTAACGGCGTCAATTAATTGACAAAAAAATGGCGAAAATGATGATTTTGCTCATTTTTATTGTAAAGATAAGAAAATTAATGATCTGTATTTCCACCATTAACACGAATCACACAATTACAGCGATTTGGCATGCTTAATATGAGTTCATCAAAATCACTTTGAGGAATGGCCGCCCATGTGTTTTGTAACAAGTCAAAATATTGTTGTAAAGTATGTACGGTATGCATACTCGGCACAGCTCTTCTTTGAAGCATATCCCATGCGTGCTCAATTGGATTGAGGTCTGGCGATTGAGCAGGCCACGGCAGAACGTTGATACGAGCTTCGGCAAGAATGCGTGTTACGACTCTAGCCGTGTGTGGACGTGCGTTGTCATGTATTAGTTGAAATGAATCACCCAACTGGCCTCGCAAAGGGATGATAACATCTGAAACAATCCTCTCTGCGTAAACTTGAGCATTGAGGTTACCCCTGATCAAAATGAGATCGGTTCTTCCGCCGTTCCAAATACCGGCCCATATCATTATTGTTCCCCCACCATATGGATGAAATTCCTGACAATATCTCAAACGTTCATGACGTCCAGATGTTCTCCAAACTCGAGTACGTCTTGTATCCGGTCTCATACCGAAGCGGGATTCATCCGAAAAGCACACATAGCGCCAGTCTTCTTCCTCCCAGTTTCTGTGTTCGCGAGCCCATCGTAAACGGGTCCTGCGATTGCAGGGTGCAATAGGTGGAACTCTGAGCGGCCTTCGGGATCGCAGACCCACTTCACGTAAACGATTTCGGATTGTTTGATCGCTTATTAGCAAGCCTGTGGAGCCTCGTAACCAACATCATGGCGGTCATGGTACGATTCCGTCGAGCAGTATTTTGGATATACCGGTCCTGTCTGCGAGTCGTGATGCGAGATCGTCCTCCATGTCGCTCGGCCACGCTGCCCGTCATGCGATAGCGCGTCCAGAGGCGACTTATGACGCTCTGTGTTAAGAGTGAAAGCCACAGCACGTTGCCTGGAACCAGCTTCCAACATTCCGACGGCTCGCATCATCACTTCTCGGGTTAAATGATGTCGTCTCTCCATAATAATGTAAATTGTTTCGGTTCCGATGCAGATATTATATATTATAATGATTTTGTCAAAACGCTATAACTCATTTTTATACAAAACCACATTGACAATCGATTTTCTTCTTATTATCGAATTTTAAACAATATTCCTTATTTAAATGTTAAAACTCACTAAAAAGTATCAATAGCGATACAAAAAAGATAATATAATTAACCCTAATTGCAGCAATACTCTTAAACGTACTTGATCCCTAGACACTTTTGATGTGTGTATTTCCAGCCTATTGATCAGCGCCATTTAGATATAAGGCGAATTTTGACCTTTTTCAGTGTCACGATCTGTTGTATGGAGATTAGCAGTCCACTAGAGTTATTGATCTACATATAGTCTGGCGCACCCAGGGTAACAATCAGCGACTACCTTACGCCAATTCGCAAATTCTTTCACCACGATGGTGAGCACTATAATGTACACCACCAATACTTTAATAAGAAGGTCTACTGGCGGTAAAGATGCCTGTGCAGATCTGGATCTGGGCTACCAGTGTCCTATCTACTTATACGGCAAAACAGCACTGTTATATCCAGAATTGAAGGGCAGAGAAAATCATCGCAATCACTGACAGAAGATAATTACTGTTTCGTATCCAACGTCCGGCTATGCATTTCAAAATTTAATGATAATGCCATTCGCTATTATGGGCTCCCCATTGACCTTTGCAATTGGATTTCGGACTTCTTGATTGAACGTTCAATTCGAATGGTCTTAGAAGGCTACTCTTCCGAACGTCGGGCGATAGAGTTTCGCAGGATTCCGCATTGTCCACAACTGTATTTCTGCTGCATATCAATGATAATTTTGTGACGGTGTGACCTCCTTACACCGTCATCTCACCTCTTTGTATCGCCTCTCTTGAAGAAAAAAAAATGGATGAATAAACCGAAGGCTTATTTTAAGAGTCGTCTGCCGCTCTATGAGAATAGAGATTAAGAGGGGTAGACCTCAAAGTAAAGACTACGTGTGTTAGGACTTGAAGCGAAGATACGCCTAAGAGCGGAAGGGCTCTGATCAAAAGTAGCGGCCTAAGAGCGGAAGGGCCCGGGGCAAAAGTAAAGGCTAGGAGCGATAGGGCTCAAAACGAAGTTTAAACTTTTTTAACATCTTCACTTTTATATCTTTATATGAAAGTGAAGATGAAATGGTTTATGACGATTATGGAAATACACTATTACTGATTCCTGAAGAGTGTAAACGCAGTAGGATTTTCAAGGTTTAAGTTACGAGTTGTTGGTCTGGAAACGATAAAAGTAGATTTCGGAGCTCATCAGCAGTTTGGTTGGTTTCAAAAGTTGCGTTTCAAATTTTAAGTTCGTATATAATTTCAGGTTTATTTAATTGTTCCATATTGTGAAGAAATTTAGAAATGAGAATTTATGTTAGGATGAAAATCTTTTTCGTATTATTCCTTAGGAATAAATATTTGAAAATTAAATTTTGGTAGTAATAAATGAAGAAAATAAATTTAACAGTATGTCAAAATTTGATTAAGAAAATTTGAAAAGAATTATGTCAAATATAAAATTACAAGATAATAGAAAATATTTTACGAAATAATATAAATATTACAATAAGATGTTTTTATGTAATTATGTGGTTTGTAATGTTGAGGAGTAACAGTGACTTGCAGGGATACTCTCCCAAACAAGCTGTAAGTCAATATCGTCTTCGCTTGGAATAACCGAAGGTTTAAACTCCAAGTTTCAACGACTTGTGAATCTACACATGGGTAGATATCGAGATATGAAGAAAGTGTGCTGTAGGAGTTTCTGGATAGTTTTATGTTTGATAGGACTGTGTTTGTAGTACTACCGGTACACCAACTATGGGTTCAGTTACATTTGTAACCAGCTGAATGTAACGGCAGTCGTCTCTTGTCTGTAATATGACGTGTGTAAATGAAGAATTATGTGATGACACTTTTTGCACTTTGACAGTTCATGAATAAAATATTTTATAGGCCGAACGGTTACCATGCCGGACTGCCACGCCCAGGTCTCAGGTTCGATTCCCGGGCCGGGAGAAATATTTGTATGGCCAACATTTATTTCTCTCGTAAGTTTGGGTGTAATTTGTGGTTGTTTATGTGTGTGTCCATGGCATCCTCGACACAGGGTTTCCCTAGTGCAGGGCCATGTTGAGTCTGTGCGTTATTATTAGTATTATTATTATTATTAGTTCGGGCGCCAGTGAAAAGCACCAGAAAGCGCCAGAAAGCGTCTGTACAAATCTTTATATTCGTGTAATAGCCACGTTTTCAATGGCGGCACCATTACATCCGGGTTTATGGCTTCATTTTTGCTCGAAAAACTATTGAAGCAAATTTTTGATAATTCTTTAGTTCCGACTGTTGTATTATGTTTTGTATTGTAACTTGGTAAAGAATCAAAAATAAGATTTTAGTAAATGGAATTTGGAACAACTCCGACTGTTGTGGCGGTCGAGCTGGGAGTGACGGTGGTACGAAAACAAAATGAGAAAGTGAAGGAAGATGGAACAATTCAAATTTGAAATTTAAATACATAAAAAAAACATGATAGGATACAAGCGGAGAGAGGCGATACAAAGAGGTGAGATGACGGTGTAAGAAGGTCACACCGTCACAACTTAATTCCATGTGCTTTTGGGTATGCTGATTACAGCATAGTTGTGGAAAGGTACTTGAGCAATGCCAGAGTCAGTGGAGAAGAAATCCAGTCTTGTCGAGAGTCCATGGTTAGTCGTTTAAATTTGACACTTAAGGCAGTCTTCGATTGGGGTGATGCCAATCTTTTTAAATTTAGTGCTACCAAAATGCAGGCGTGTCTATTCTCCACAAAACGGAGTCCCTTTCACCTGATTCCTTTTTTTTTCACTTTTCATAATATATCCACACAGATAGCTGACCGTCTCCAGCTACTTGAAATGGACCTGTCGTCCAATCTGAACTTCGGCAGATACATAGAATCCATGGCCAAAAATGCAGCCAGGAAGCTTGGCATCCTTACCAAGGTGAGGCGTTCCTTCACACCTAGATAGTTGCTTGAGCTGTACCAATCACAAGTCTGGTCGTGTCCTTACACGACTACTGTACAAGTACGACTACGGACTACGGACGAGTACTGCTGCCACTTATGGGATGGCTCTACTAAATACCAACTGGACACCTTGGATTCAATCGACAAGCGTACGAAGAGGCTTATAGGTGACTCGGAATTTGTAGAGGAGAAGCTGCAGACCCTTGAACACCACCGTAAAATTGCCTGCTTATCGGTATTCTACAAAATATATCACGGAAAGTATGCGATGAAATTGCATAATTTGATTCCGCCTTCCCCTTTCCATAATCGGGGATTAGACTAGAAGGGACTAGACATGGGCTGGAATTCCACTCCTATGTTGTAGATGTTACTAGGATTCGCGCGAAGCGTTTCGCTTCCACATTTATATGACGGGCGGCTAAAGAGTGGAATTCCTTACCTGCGGATTTATTACCCGAACGCTATAACTTAGACCTTTTCAAGGCGAGAGTGAATAGGCATTATTTAGGTGTGCATGCCACATCGTCGACCTCATCATTACTTTCTATCAGGGAGGTCAAATGTGCACTTAATTTTTAGAAAAAAGAAAAAAAAACCTTAGCATCGCAGTTATCTATGGACGACGCAACGGTTATCATTTTCCCTGATCTGAGTAAATTACAAAAAAAGCATAATTTTCTACCTGGCGTGTCGCTACACTAAAACGAAAACTTATAATCTCCATCTTAATTTATTAGAACAATTAATTTACTAACTCAAACATGAAATCGTAATCGAATCAGATGTTGTTCATTGCGGAAATAAACAACGTCTCCAAATAGGTCGGCAGTCGAGTTAGCGGCAATCAAATGTTCTGATTAGCATAGTTTCCCAAACTCCACCGGGTACGGTAGGTACGTATACCTTGAACTCGGCAAGTTACTTCAAAGTTTGTTGAACAGACTGCTGAATGCATCTTTGCGCTCTCACTTGGCTTTGATAAAGAAGTCTTTTGAGACTAGACTGATTTTAAAAGTTGGAAAAAGAATCTGAAACTTGAGTAAAATTTCTGAATCCACCAGAATTCCAGTTTATATTGACAAGTTGTAAGCATGAGACTTAGTAGGATACTTTGTGCACGCTGTATATATGTAACAATGAACTTCTTTATTTTAATAATTTATAATGAAAATTTCAAAAACGTATAATATAAATAATTTTTGTTGCAGTAAATCTTCTTGTGAAAGAGTTCGTCCAGATACTTACTAACACCTTACCTATTTCTGTCGCCTAGCGACAATATGAGCATTACTGTGTTCCGGTTTTGAAGGGTAAGGGTGATAGTGAAATCTCAGGCATATGGGACTTGTCAATTTATATCTCAGGGTGACAGGAGCAATGCCATTGAGATCTATGCGATTTAAAACTCAATTTTTTAAAAGATTTAAAGATCTGAGCGGCTGGCAACTGGTATGGACAGGTGTGTCGCTTACCACCATACACACAACTTGTTCGTCTTACCACTTGGTACTATAAAAAAAAATTGTACCAAAGCAGAGCACAGAACAACTATGTATATGTGTACACACATACATGACTTTAATAAGAATGAAGCAAATGATGGTACTTGCTCGTCGTCGCCGCTTGCGCCCGCACCAACACTGAGTGACCTCAGTGAGTGTCACGGCTTTGGGGCGCAGTTTTTGTCGAGTCACCGTTGCAGTAGCTCATGATTAAAAACCACAAGATTGATTTGAAACATGTCGAACAAAACTTCGACCTTAATACATAACTTATTTGGTACTAATAAGTCTGAGTCTCATGGTAGTTTTCTATTTTAAAAAAAGAACAACTATGTTTCTGCAATGTGACGGAAATAACGAAATGTTATGATAGCTGGAACAGATCTTCTCCGCTCCAATTTGATGTACTCTACAAAAAAAGTAAAACTAAAAAAAAAAACATTTTAAATAAACATTCACTCCGGCAACTTTTGTTCAACTCTTTAAATTTTTAACGACCTCAGTGGCCAAACGGTTACCATGCTGGTCTGCCACGCAAAGGTCCCAAATTCGATTCCCGGGCTGGAAGAAATATTTGTATGGCCTACACTTATTTCTCTCGTGAGTTTGCGTGTAATTTGTGGTTGTTTATGGTTGTGTCCATGGCACCCTAATATAAGGTTTCCCTAATGCGGGGTTATGAGTGCATGAGTTATTTATTTATAGTTGCTGTAAAAACCACAATATACAAAATCTGCAGCAATGGGTAAGAAAGACTAATAGATAGCTGATAATGAAAACAGGCTTTTTTGTAAAGAAAACTGGGATTTTATTAAAACTGAAATGACTATGCACCTTCCTGAAATTTTGAACAGCTTCCTTTTTGAAATGGTTAATTATTAAAATTCACAATTAAAATATCAATTTTCATTTTCCATAATATTACACTTAATTTCTACTGTAAATTTTATAATAAGGATTCTCGACGACATTGCTTTTAATTTGCAACGAGCGTTAAAAAGAAAAGTCCAACATTTTCATTGAAGTTATTGAAAGCGTTTTTCCTAGTCAATCTTGAAAAGATGGGCACTAACAAAAGCTTCTTTGGTTTCATTAATATTCTATAGATATTAAGCGAATTTTTTTGCATTCTTTCTCGGTATCATTAGTAAGTATTTATTATAAAACGTACTGTATTAATTTGAACTTTAAATTTCCATGTACCTTTACAGTTTGGGCTTTATAGTCCCGTATTTTGAAGACGAAATAAGCATAACACGGATATTTAGCTAGGTACTTTACTAGACATATTATTTGACAAAAATATAAACAACTAACTGGTGCTCGCGACTTCGTCTGCTTAGAAGAAGTACATCGAGTAGTGTATTGTACTAATTTTCATAGTTTTATTGGTTCTCCCTCCATACAAACTTTCATCTCCTATTTCACGTCCTTTACGATTTATTTTTGTAACAAAAAATAGCCTATGTCCTTCTCCTATGTCCAATTTATACTAAAATTGGTTCAGCGGTTTAGGCATAAAAACTCTTGTAGTCCACAGCTGGATGTAGGCCTCCCCTAATTCGCCTGGTCTCAGTTTATCGCATCCTATACCTGACAACAACATTTCAAAAATAATCACTTTATCTGGCTGGAGGTCGTTTCTTTCATCAATTATCTGTTCACGGTTGTCATAAATACATATTTAATTAAGTATGTATATACAAGCTTAATTAAATACGAGTTTCAAGTGCGAATTAAATCATTTATAATTTTTACAATGCAGCTAAGATCCTTCTCTCTAAAACTGTATTTATATTGTTATAATAACTAAACTTTGTTCTATTTTTCAAGACCATACAGTATTTTCTGTAGACCACAGAAAATATAATGGCAATATCAGAAATGTAAATGTAAAGGTTACCTTTTTCTTCCATACAAGATTGCCTAAAACATGTACTTCAAGTACAAAATAAAGTAAAAATTACGGTGAATTAATAAAAAAATAAAATAGAATTTATTAATCACTTGTCACCACTCTTAGAGTGACTGTCAAGAAAAGTAAATTCATGGTTATCTCTAAGAATTGTGGTCTCAAGCCCAGTATATCAGCCGCAGGACAAGGACTTAAGCGGATCTGCAAATTCAAATATTTCGGCACATGACTAACTAAAGACTGGAACAGTGAAACTGAAATTAAAACCAGCATTGAAGTTACCAGGAATGCCTTTAATACTATGAGGAAAGTATTTTGCTGCTGTTGTCTTAAGATTCTTTTGCGAACGACTTCTTCAGTGTTACATCTGGCCAATATTTCTATAAAGGTGTGAGGCCTGGACAATAAAACAGCATGTCAGGAAACGTATTGAAGCATTTGAAATGTGGGCTTTCAAAAGAATGTTGCACTTATCATGGACTCTAAAAGTCACAGTTAATGCATGTAAAAAAACTTAAGATCTCTGGGGCATATCGACTCAGTAATATATATAATTTCCCCACATTTAGCTAATGCGTTCAATAGGTGCGTTGACGAAGGTATTTTTCCCGATTTGACAAAATACACCAAGGTTATTCCCTTATTCAAAAGCGGCAGGAAAGTGGATCCTAGCAACTATAGGCCTATTTCAATTCTACGAGCTTTAAGTAAAATATTCGAAAAGATTATGTTGAGTCAATTACTGTCTTATTTTGGTAGGAATCACATTTTTATAGTGAAAAATATGGATTTACTAGTGGTAGATCGACGAGCGATACAGGGGTAGCGCTACTAAAACATATATTTGATGCTTGGGAAGGATTCCAGAACGCTATTGTGGTTTTCTGTGACCTCTCAAAAGCATTTGATTATGTGGACCATATTACTCTTGTTAGGAAGCTAGAATATTACGGAGTAAATGGAAAGGCGTTGGAACTTGTCTCGTCATATCTTAATGACAGAATTCAGAAAGTAAATACAAATGCAGTGACTTTTTTGGGTTCTCCGGTAAAAATAGGTGTTCCGCAGTGCTCAATACTTGGACCTATCTTATTTCTCATTTATTTTAATGATCTACCATTCTTTGTTAAGAACCTTTGCGAAATAATATTGTTTACTGAAGGATGTGTTCCTTGATTTTTAAAACAGACAGACATGACGTTAACTATGATAATATTAGCGACACCCTCTCAAAGGTAGTTTATTGATTTCATGCTAACAATTTATTGCTTAATGCCAAGAAAACAAAGTGTGTTAAATTTGAATTACCTAATGTAAAATCGACTAGTCCAATCATAGAAATAAATGGAGAAAAGTTAGATCTTCTTAATAAAGCTGTCTTTGTGGGAGTGACCTTAGATAGTAAACTTCAATGATTTCCACATATATCTTTCTTAGTCAGCAGACTAAGCTCTGCTGCACACACAGTCCATAGAATACGTGACCTTACCGATATTGCTACTGCCAAACTAGGTTACTTTAGCATCCTAGTATAAGGTCCTACGAGATTCTCATGTAGGCAGGTAGAGGCAGATATACAAACCATACTTGTGTTGCAAAAACGAGCGATTCTTTCTGTATATCGTTTAGGTTCTCGGATTTCTCTTAGAGAAAAGTTTAAGGAGACTGGTATCATGACTGACATTACGTGGCATTACGGTACAGTTACTCAAATATTTTGTATGCCCGTAAAAATATACATAATTTAATTAAGAAAGAAGATATCCATAATATCACTTAGAACTAAGTCCACACTCATGGTACCACGATTTCGTTTAACTAAGGTAAACGATTCTTTCATGGGAAATTGCATACGTTTTTACAATAAGATTCCGGAGAATATATTAAGACTATCATTTCCTAAGTTTAAAACTTACATTAAAAGTATTTTAATTGAAAAGTCATATTACAAAATTTAAGAATATGTTATAGATAAAGAAGTGTGGAAAGACAACAAGAGTCTAGATTTCACACAATTATGATGCAAAGCGTATTCCATAGTATTTAAGTTTAAGAAAAGAGCAATCCCTAGAGTTTCTTACTCGTTCTTTTCAGGAGGTCAGCGTAGTGTACGAGCAGTAGCCTAAAAAGTAGCTCAAAAAATGACGTTTTCAAGTGTAAAAATTTACCTATGGACTAAATGATTATTTGACTTTGACTTTGACATTAACTTTAACCAGTGACGAAGTTCTGCGACTAGTTGGACAGAAGCGTAAACTTTTGCTGACCATCAAACAGCGAAAAGTTGCATATCTGTGTCATGTACATAGGCATGTCAGATATGAGCTTCTGCAACTGATAATGATGGGAAAAGTCGCTGATAAAAGGAAAGCTGGTCGTAGGAAAAAATCGTTGTTGAGGAACATACGAGAATGGACTGGGATAGCGAGTGCTGCCGAACTGTTCAGCCTCGCCAGAAATATAGATAAATATGCTGAGCTGACTGAGCTACCTTAAGAAGAAAAATAATCACTTCCCTATTCATCATTAATTATTGGCTATTCTTTAGATACTGACATTCTGTTATTAACTGCAGTGACTGCAGTCAAAACACGTAATTTCTAGAATTACATTTTTCACCCATTTCTATTGAAATTAAAAATGTTACAAATAAATGGTACACAATTTGGGCAAAAACTGAATACTCCTGAATACCATATTATTTGAAAATATTGAAGGCTGTAGTCTCTGCCTACCCCGATGGAGAAAAGGTGCGAAGTGTATGTATTATTTGAATGAACTTGACGCAACGAAATACCTAACGCGGCCCCGCGGCCGGGAAGGAATATCCTCTTAATAGGTATCATAACTTATCGAAAAATGTCAATACAGTGACCATAATACTGTTTCAATTTACACAAGCGGTCACAAAAGGCTCCAATAACTTTGAGATATGAAAGTGTCTATGGCGTAAAAAAAGGAATTCAACATTTTTTCGTCTTTTAAAAGCAGTCCAGTCGTCGGTGCCACACATTTTTGAAACCCCGACGCAAAAAAGGGAGTTTAAGTGAAGCTAGGGTTTTCATTCCGGGAATTTCCGTCTCGAAAATTTCGCGCTTAGACAATTTTTTGACCTTTTCGAGTCTGATATGTCGGTCTCGGAAATATCGACACTTTTGAGACTAAAGTATAAAAATTAAACAGTATTAAAAATCTATTAAACCAATAGATTTTTTTTTATTCTGGTTACGCAGACACTGTAGAGTAGAGCTTAGTAGTGTAGATTAAAGAACGATAGTAATAACATCAGATCCTCTCTATCTGAAAGTACATTAAATACCATTTGTTTCTCGCGAGCCCTTAATTTTGTATTTTAGTAGCAGTTGTGGAAGAGTTCCTCAGGGAAGTACTGCCACCTTGCCTATATCTGCCGCCAAGCAGTAATGCGTTCCAGTTTTGAAGGGTAATGGTGCTGGTGAAATTACAGGCACATGGACTTACAACTTTTGTTTCAGGGAGACAGACGCAGTGACAGATATTTGCGATTCAAAGCTCTGAGTGGCTGGCAACTGGTATGGTATGGATAGCTTGCAAACAGGTGCACGATTTATTCGTCCCATCACTTCATGCTATTAAAAAAATATTAATAATAGTTTATGTTACTAAATAACTTAATTAAAATTATCATGTTTTGGCTGCCTTGACTTACAGTCTCGCAATTCTCGTTGTTCCTGCGATTTTAGAGACTGCACATCGATTTTTTTCGGGACTCGGAAATTTAGCTGGACTGAAAGCTCTGTTTGAAGCCTCTGTTTATGTATCTATGTATCTGTCTCTGGCATCGTAGCTCCCAAAGTGATGCACTGATCTCAAATCGATTTTTCCTGTTTCGACGTTAATTTAATCGGGGTGAGTCTTAACTATTTTTGTTCAGCTATTTAAAGATATCTGTACCTCTACCATGAGATTACAGTGATAGTTAGGCATAAAACACACAGAGAACGGGTGCTGGTCGGGTCGCAAGCACAGCGGGCGTATTTCTGTGTATTTATATGGACAACAACACACCACGAACAGGCGCGGGACCCGACCTGAGCCTGCCCGTCGTGAGGTCACTGTCGTTGTTGTCGTGCATATAATTACACGGACTTACACTCGACGTGATCCCGACCCGACACGCGCCCGACCCGCACCCGTTCTCTATATGTTTCACGTTTTATCGCTAGCGATCGCGTAATATGTTTGTATACAAAATGTTGTTTCTTCTTGTGACTGCTAGAGGCGCTGTATAATTTGTCGTACAAAATTGTGAAGTTTAATGTATGCGGTCGCTAGCGACAACTATCACAGTGAACTCGTGGTAGAGGCACAGCTCTTTTTCCAGGTAGAGTCTATCATGTCACTTATAAAATATTTTACTAATCACACACCAATTGAATACAATGAATAAAACTATGAATACTTCATAATTCATTGATAATGAGTTTATTTACATGTAGTTTTTGACGAATTCATAATATTAATTTATAACAATATATTATATTCTCTCGACCTTCTCCATAGCCCTTTTTGGCTTTATATCTGATATTATTTTGACATCAGTTTTAAATCTTGACATTTTTGTTTACGCCTCTCAATTCCTATTCTAATTTTTTTTTTATTTTGTTTCATTTTATTGTTTTTAATACCTACCTTGACATGCAGTGCCCTATTCAGGGTCATGTACTAGACTCTAGCAGTAATGTAACATATTTGTGACGCCTGACCATGTACACGTGACAGTTAATAAATATAAAAAATACACGATTTCATGTTTGAGTTACTAAACTAATTATTCAAACAAATTAAGATGGACATTATACGTTTTCGTTTTAGTGTAGCGGTACACCAGGTAGAAAATTGTACTTTTTTTTGTTATTTAATCAGCTGATGGAAAATGATGAGTGTCGTCCATAGATAATTGCGATGCTAAGGAATTATTATTAACCGACTTCAAAACTTCTCAATTCGACTACACTTTTGTTTTGTATGTATGTTATGCGATAACTCAGCATTTGTGAACCGATTTTGATGATTCTTTTTTGTTGAAAAGAGGGTACCTCAGTAGTGGTCCCATTTAAATTTGAAGAATGTATTCCACCTCTAAGGGTGGCAAACTAGGGGATGAATCCGGTTTCGCGCACTTTCCGGTAATCAATTTCAATAAAACTTGGCAAATAGTTGTAATTCCACGAACTTTTGATGTTGGTTTTTAGTACTCTGTATTAATATTTCCACTTGTCTGATAGACTTCAAATTTTGTATACTATGAAAATCCGATAACATTACAATTACGTACAATAGAACTGTGGCGTCCCTACCCCACAAACCACGTGTCGTGTTTGGACTCATGTAACTGGTCTCGACGACCAGTTGACTTACAAATGGTGACTTTTAGAGTACACTGTTTTGTATCGGCGTTTTTTAATTTTAATTTAATTAGTTAGTTAATGTTTCTTTTTTATAATATCAAGTGACGAGACGAACAAGTAGCGCGTCTGGTAGTTACACGCCTGTCCATAACAGTTACAGTTTTACTGAGAGCTTTAAATTGCAAAGATCTGAAGGGCATTGCCACTGCGGCCGTGACCCTAAGACATAAGTTGACAAGTCACATGTGCCTGTAATTTTATCAGCACCCTTACCCCTAAAAACCGGAACACAGTAATGCTGACATTACTGCTTGATGGCAGAAATACGTAAGGTGGCAGTACTATCCTGGACGAACTCTTTCACCAGGAGCTCTATTGCTACTAAATGTTATGAATCTCTAGCTCCGGCAGAAGAAAAACATTGTGATTATAAGGCAAGCTTTGGTTAATTCTTACTTCTTAACGGAATACATGAATACTAAATAATATGATTATAAACATAGCTCTAGCTCTAGAGTCTAGAGAGCAGCTGTTAGATGCATCATAGTCCAGTCGGCGAAGTTAGCCTAATTTAAAGTTAGCTCAATGATTGAGTGGCCGGTAAGTCTGGTGTAACTTAGTGCCTCGGCTTAGAATAAGTATACTTATGCAAGTACATTATTATTTTTTTAAATATGTAGTGACGGGACGAACAAGTCGTGCGCCTGATGGTAAGCTACACGCCTGTCTATAACACTTGCAGTGCCACTAAGAGCTTTAATTCGCAAAGATCTGAGGGGACATAATTACAATGTGTTTATTTCAGGGACTGTGTAGAGTTTATTGTTATTAGTTTTTTTAAGCTATCTAAGACTGATTCAACTAAAGCGTGCAAGTAGTTCTGTCTCTCTCTCTCCCTCCCCCCCCCCCTCTCCCCCCTCCTTCTCTCTCTCTCTCTCTCTGTCTCTCTCTCTCTCTCTCTCTCTCCCCCTCCTTTCTCTCTCTCTATCTGTGTGTGTGTGTGTGTGTGTGTGTGTTTTGAAGTGTATGAACGCGTCTTTGTGTGTTAATCTTGTTCTTCGTTAATTTTCTTCTTCAAGTGATAGTGACATTCTTACGTTTGGTTTGTTTACAATTTAAATCTCAGAAAGCTGTAACATCCCTTTCTAAACAGAGCATATCAACTGTGATTTAGGGTATACTTATTATTATTATATCTTTATTGGGATGACAGAGAAATATATGAAATATATATATATCACAGTCATAGCAAATAGAGATCCGCAGTCATTCTTTAAAACATTCGAAGACTACGGCGCGAACATTACATTTATTTCGCTCATTTGGTGCTACAATGACGTAATTTTGGCACCATTGAATGAAATATGTTAACACAATTTAACTGCCGACACGACCGAACGGTTACCATGCTGGACGGCCACTTAGTGGTCTCGGGTTCGTTTCCCCGGCCGGGAGAAATATTTGTATGGCCTACATTTATTTCTCTCGTGAGTGTAATTTATGCTTGTCTATGTGTGTGTCCATGGCACCCGCTATGCAGGGCTTCCCTAATGCGGAGCATATTTAATAAAAAAATTGTGATCAGATACTTCAAGTTTATGAAGTATCTGCAAAAATTACAATTACGTCAATGTAGCACCAAATAAGCTAGACTTTAGAGTTACATGCATTATTGTTATATTTTAGTATCATACAAATGAGATTAAAATAGCTTTGGAAAACCTTAATTATGGCAGCGCTAAAATTTCCAACATTTATAGACTATATTTTGCAGCAGGTAAGACGTAAAAGATTTATTAAACCCCGCTGCAGCGAACATGTTCTGATATGAGGATTTACGACCTTACTAGCTTGCGCCCGCGGCTGCACCCGCAAGGGAAATAACTCGCAGTCTTGATTAAGTTCGAGAAATTGAATAAATGGATCCGGTTTATTGGTTTAACCATTGAGACGTCATCGCGTCACCATATGCATATTTCTGGAACTAAATAACTTTTAACGTAAGAATATATATATAATTTAACGTAAGAATATATATATAATATATATAATAATATATAACGTATTGGACTCGAAATATGACTAAATTTAGTGTACTGACTTATGGAGGCTAAACGGGTTCTTTAGGTAATGCAGTACACCAGAATGGTTTAATAATAACGCACACACGCACTCAACATAGCCCTGCACTAGGGAAACCCTGTGTCGCGGGTGCCATGGACACATACATAGACAAACACAAATTACACCCAAACTCACGAAGAGCGATAACGAAAATGCATTTACAGACACTTTCGTTGTCGCTCTTCTAAATATTTTCGACGAACATGGAAAAAAGGCCAAAAAACTGAAAAGTATACCAAAGCACTTGAGATTATTTTACCGCCTTTTTGTTTAAAAATGCGATAAAGTAAACTACGGTCCAGGTAGGTAGTTTTAATTTTCGCAATTACGAACACTTGACAGTTGACTGTAGGTATGAGTGTTTCTTTTCCCTGTTTACATATTTAATTATTTTATAACATATTTTTCAGTTTTTCTATTATAGATCTTCTTCTCATTAGCCTTCTATTATTTGCTCACATTGTTTGAGAATATCACTATATAGCCTCGGCGGGAACGAGGATTGCTTGACTAGTATTAATAATAAACGGGCTCGCTGGCGCTCAGCCTTGTAACTCATACCCGTCCAGCAATCCCTTACTTCCCGGCCTCTGCAATATCAACGTCATCATCAACCCATTAATACGTCCCACCACTGGACACGGGTCTCCTCTCAGACGAGGGTTTAGGCCATAGTCCGCCTTGTGCAGGTGCTGACCGGGCATGGCTGCTTCGGTCACTAAATACACAAGGTGGCGGGGAGGGAACCTTCCCCGTCATGCCACGAGTTCGGCGCTGCGGATGACACCGCGCAGCGTACACTAGAGGTGTGCAGCCGGTGGGATGAGCAGCGCCGTACCCTGACGGGGACAATAGGGCAGGACCTCTCGCTGCCGAGCGTGGTTGCCGCCATGCTCGGTAGCGAAGAGTCCTGGGAGGCGGTGGCCTCCTTTTGCGGAGAGGTTATGTCGCAAAAGGAGGCTGCGGAGCGGGTGCGCGAGGACGCGGCGCGCACCCGCTTCGGCGCAGACGTACGGGGAAAAGACGAAGGCAGTTCGCTGCCCGCCTGATCCCCTAGTGAGGCCAGCGGGCTCTGGACAGGGACTGCATTGCACGGCCTCACTCGTCTGGGGGGCGGGTCGGCGGACAACTAACCTGCCCCTCCGTTGGCGCGGGAGCCCTGGCGCAAGCTAGGGCGGCCGTGCGGCATCGTAGTGAATGTGCACCGACCCCACGGCGCCGACTCAACCCGGGGGGGTTTTAGTGGGGTAGGCCCTCCAGTATGGAGAAAGAGTCCCCACATAACCCCTTTAAAGATTTCACCCCCGTAAAAAAATAAGCCATAGTCCGCCACGCTGGCCCAATGCGGGTTACGGACTTCACACGTTTTCCGAAGGTTGTGAACCTTCTTCAACGTGCAGGTTTTCATCACGATGTTTTCCTCCACCGAAAAGCTCATGATAAATTTCAAATTAAATTTCGCACATAAATTCCGAGAAACTCAGAATTGCAACCCCGTATTCGAACCCACGGCCTCTGCTTGAGAGGTGGTAAGTCAAATCATTAGGCTACCACTAAAATTACAGCGTTTGCTAAATATTCTCATGTTGTACAAACAACATTTTGTTCATCATTAATATTTTTTCATACACTGTGTACATATAATTTAGTATGTTTATATTTTAGTAAGTAATAGCCTATAGTAGAAGGTTTTATTAGCTCCGAGCCAGTAAACAGCGTTCGTTATTATTATAATAACCGTAAAAATATTGGTTATGCGATAACTAACCATTTTAAAACTACATATTTAGAATATAGCTGTTTTACATTTTTATAAGTAAATGAGCTTTTATTATCGTGCACAATTTTTTCAGCAAATTTATTCTTTTCGGATTATTGTTACAACATGACTGATACGTATGTTTATTTTGAAATAATATTATACATTTGACTTACATAAAATGAACAAAGAATTAATTGCGAAAATACAAAGTAATACATCAGTTGCCTACGTGTAGAAGAGTTTGTATATAGCATGATTTTTGTGTTAGCATATACAATGCCAAACAAAAATCCTTGAAGATCATGCAGGCAACACGTTTCTCCCTTTTTCGAACCTTTTTTTTTTTTTTTTTGACGGGTGGAAATCTTTATGGACACCCCTGAGCCCAGGGAGACTCAGGGGTTATGTGGGGACTCTCCCTCCAGGCTGGAGGGCCTACCCCACTAAAACCCCCCCGGGTTTCCCTCTCGCCGGTTGAGTCGGCGCCGTGGGATCAGTGAACATTCACCACGACGCCGCCCGGCCCTTTTTCGAACCTGCAAGTTGTGGATTCCTCTCCCTGCTGAAGTTTTTCCTTTTCATTATAACACGAGGTTTTTAAAATTCGAGTCAACAGGGCTCTCATAGGCAGCTCCTCTGATGTTGCAGATGCCCATGAGTGACAATGACCACCTCCCATCAAGTGGCTCATTTGCTCGTTTGCCTCCTACTTGAGGCACCGCACAAACGTGTGTCTTGTGTTGGATACAAGCAACCGGCAACTAGAAGCGAATATTCTCACGTAGTTCCCGGTTGCTTGTACCCAAAACAAGGCACACGTTTGCGCAGCGCCTAACTTTAAAAAAAATCGACACTTTTGTTTACGAAAATATTTATCAAAAAGTCAGCCTGGAAATAAACAACAATAGCCACGAACCATAAAACTGAATTAACCCATATACGTCCTACTACGAGTCACGATATCGCTGTAAATTATCACAAAAGTAAGTAAATAATAAATAAGGAGAGGATTTATTTACACCATAGTTCGCAACGCCCAGAGCGGATATCAAAGTCCACAAGTTGTTTAAAAAGAATATAATATGTATATAATACGATGTACACGTAGCTTTATGTACAGTTAGTTTACTTTGATTGATCAAAGTCCTAGATCCTGAAATTTGTCAGACTGCGCAGTGTTTGAAGTTTGAAGTGACATTTAATTAGCAATCTAGTTAGTATGGTTCCATTCAAAAGCGCTTGACATTCATGTCAAGTCTAATAAATTGAGTGGCATATCTGCATTGATATGCTTGGCAAGTCTTATCTATTTTACGTATGAAATGAAGCAAACTCCTCTACTTCGAAAAAAATATCCCAGTTGAAGAATTTTACCAATAAAGCATTGCATAAGAGCAACGTGAAGGTTCGACATTAATGAAGAGGTAATCCGCTTTCGCGTACAAGACTATAATGAAGCTCTATTTCAAACAGTTTTTCCATGCTTGCATTTTGCTTTTCAACATTTTCATATCAAGTATAGAGAGAGAAAAGGAAACATTTAAAAATAAACAAGGAATCAACTTTTTAGCCGACCTATTAGTACGGCATTATTTCCCAGTCGACGTTCTGCAATCATTTTAAAATCCCTGCAACACTTTTTCAATCGCCATTAAATCCTGCGCGTAATCCTACGTAATGAATGCATCGACTTATCAAAAAGGGATTTAAATCTAATAAGGCAAATCGAGTTTTCGAAAATAGAACCTTGTTTTTCGTTTATCTACGTTCCTCAGCCATAACTCAAAGGGATTTACGCTCCGAATTAATGTCAAAAGTGTTCAATTAGAAAATGATAGAAAATTATCGAAATAAAATGGAATATGCCTGACCATTAGCTTCGCTAGTTCGGGTACGAAACCACTGACGAATGAAGCTAATCTAAGGGTTAATACGAAATTAGTTTAACTCAGAATGTCAATTAGATTCTTGCACAAAAATTAGAATTCTATTAGTTTCGAAATAAATCTCTATACAGGGTTATTACTGTCACTTTTTAGATCGGTATTCGGTGGTAAGATAGTAACGACGACCCTCACTTTCTTTTCTTGACGCACAAAGTTATCACCGTGTAAAGACCTATTTAAATATTTTCGTACGAAAGGAAAATCGAATTATTAAAAGTCGTGAAACAAAATTTGTTGTTTATGATGTTAGTAATATAGTCCTATGACATTGTTAGTGTTTTACAATAACCCTGCATAAAGACCGAATATCAGATACCTACACACGTCTTTTGATTTTACGGGCAAGTCAGAGAGTACAGGGACTTCATTTCCTTCATTTTAATCAAGCTTCCCTTTAAACTTCCCTAACACTAATTTACCGAACTCGATGAGGTTAAAGGACTTTGACGAGAGCGGCGGTGTACCAGGGGGTTAGAACGTGCGAGGAAATGCTAAACCGAGACAAACAAGCTCATTAACGAGCGCGGTTGTATAGGCCGTCACATTGGCTGCAGCTTCTATCGTGTCTATGTATGTCTAGTACCACATAGATGGTGTATCATTCGTCGAATCGTCTCCTAGCTGTGTAGTGTGACTGTTTGTTTTCTAGTGTTCATTTTCCACACGTTACTTGATACAAAGGAAAGGAACATAGAAAAACAACAAGTAAAACAATTTTAACACCAACGTCCTTCAGTATATTGCATTTTTACAAGGAATTTTCTTTGTGTTATTTAAAAGAACTAATGATAAATAGCTGTTATGCTTCGCCAGCAAAGTTCTCAGCTCGAAGTAACTTTAATTAAATACGAAATGCAAATTTCCCGTTGCAATTACAACAGCGAAAAGACACACGACTCGGAGCCCTCAGAACTGCCAGCGTCATACAAATCCGGCGAGACAGCGAAATCATTTAGAGCACGAATTCCGACCCTAATAGGGTTACCAAATTTTTCTTAGGACTGCAAGATCTTTTTATTTTATTACATTTTCCGAAAAGACTTTCTATCTCTCTTGATTATATTTTTGAGGTTGACTTGAGTTGGACACCAATGCAATAGTTGGTGTGTACATTTTTATGATGTAAGCTTAAATAGTAATTAAGAACTGGTGACGTAGACGTAACATCTCATTTGGAATTATGCGTCTTTAAACAAGCTGCGATAAACAGTGTACCAATCATCAGTCGCAAAATTTAAATATCTTTAGTATCTTTTATGCGGGTGTAGTCTAGTAGTTGTAATGAGATATTTTTGCAGTTCAAATAACATTGATCACATCGGGTTCTTAGGTTTTCGGGATTGTTACACATACGAAATGAAACATTTTTTTCGGATCTAGATCGCGTATATTTGTCTTTTCAAAGAAACCAATGTTTAGGTTCCACGCTAACAACTGACAGCTGTGACAAATATACGCGATTTAGACCAGAAAAAATAGTTTCCTTTTCCTATTTTGATCACATTTTGATAACAATAGCCTGTCCTACAAATTTTATATAATTGGTTACTATAATCCCGACCCATGAAAATACGGGCAGGTGCATCCTCAGAATTGCGTAGTTTAACTTAATAGCTGTACTCCTGCCACAGACAAGGAATGAAGGTGGAATTGCTGCATATTCCGCAAAAACATGTCTTCATTGGTATGAGGATGTAACATGTTTGTAGCCGCGAAAGTGTTGAAATGAAAAATGGGCTCAAACCCTACACACAAACACCTTTGGAGATTTACGCAGTGTACGCTGTACAAATACATCAGCAAGCACATTTAGCGTAACACAGATGTGAACCTTATTTCTTCGGGTATTTTCCCTAATGTTTCACTTAAAAGACGTTGAAAGAGTCGTGTTTACAAGAAAACGCTTAAAGTCAAGCCTTTAATAAAGTTACACCGGATTTACTAACATTTCACGGCAAACGGCAAAGAAATTATTTCGCGCTTATTTAAGGATTTATCGTACGAGTTCTTTCATCCTTTTTATATATTTTTGCACTCTCTTAAAAACACTGACACTTGTGCTGGAGAGGCTCTGCGCTCAACCAATCCGTATACAACCATTTTCTTAATATCTCTCGGCAATCTTCGGCTTTCCGAATGCACCCGAATACAAATTCCTAAAATATTAGTTAATATATCATCTGTAATAATTTGAATTTAGAACTACGTATTTTAATATTGTATTGTTTTAACTTCCATGTGAACTATATAAAGCTGTAAAACTGTTCGCCTATTTATAATAATATTTATCCCTAACAATATACCTAGCAAATAAAAAAATATATAAACCGTAACTATTTTTGCCGCCAAGTAGTAATGTGAGCATTACTACGTTTCGGTTTTGAAGGGTAAGGGTACTAGTGAAATTAAAGACACATGAGACTACTTATGTCTCAGGGTGACAGTGGCAACGGCAGTGCTCCTCAGATCTTTGTGATTTAAAGTTCTCAGTGACACTGCAACTGTTGTGGGCAGACGTGTTGCTTACCACCAGGCGCACGTCGAGTTCGTTCTGTCACTTGGTATTATAAATAAAATACAAAATAAAGGGCAGGTAGTATCTATTCCATATAATTCGAGTCGATTGAGTGTGACCACTATGTACCAATTGCAAAGAAACTGATATAAATTCGATCGAAATAATTGTACTGTGTATACTCGTACATTTGACAGAGACTTAGAAGTGAATGTGATCACTGATCATAACAGCGACACAATCGCGTGTTTGTGAAACGCCCAATTGGGCCGTGACACTTGCAAGCTATAGGCAGTTGCATTTAACATAAGCGACTGCTTTAAATCATCAAAACCGTGTAACGCGTTTGCATTACGAGTGAATCGCTGCTCGATTCGTGCGTGTGCGTAGACACCGCGGCTGAAACGCTGCAAATGCTGCTAAAGGTCGCCGTGTGTACTCTAATGCCTATGAAAACTAAATATTAAATATCTGGCTATAACGTTCCTGCGCTGAGGACCGCATCCTAGCGTAAAACTTTCCAATGTCTACGTATAGCGTGCAATAGAATTTGAAATAACGCTGCAGCAGAAATGGGTTGCCACTGGGTTAAACCAAGTTCATCCGCTTAGCAAATATGTCGATACGTCCAATGAACATACGCCAACTTTTGGGCATTTTCTGTTATTTTTGTAAATGTAAAAAAAAGAAACAAAAAATAAAATAAAAACGGAACAGGGGAATATTACTTATTTGACTGTAATTGTTTCGGACGGATGTCGGACGGACATCGAGAGTAGACACCCAGGTCCAAAAATTAAATACATATTGTCCGAAAGACTAAGTAACGTATAAGACAACTAATTATGGCACGCGGTTACCATTTTTGGTAATAAATCACTAGTGTCATATTTTATGTGCGTTGACATTTCATTAAAGCAAAAAATGTATAGATAACATTACATTTTTAACGAAATCGAGTTCTCAGGTTTTCGTGATTGTTACATATAGGAAATAAAACTATTTTTTTCGGATCTAAATTTGTTTAAATACCTGTAAATGCTCCGAAACGTTGGTTTGTTTGAAAAAACAAATATACGCTTTACATCCGAAAAATAGTTTTATTTCCAATTTTTAACAAGTGCGAAGCCATAGATATTTGAGCGTTTGTTTTATATTGAATTGTTCAATCAACAAATGATTATTAAAAATCTTAATTTTAAAATAATATTGTTTTTATTTAAAGAACATGAATCTATTTAATGTTACGCGAATTCAACCATGCCTCGTATGTTGAAGTCGGTTAAGTCGTTGATACTGCGACAAGAACACAGATGTATATTACCTCCTCGGTCGTAACCGCAGTACTGGAAGATCGTGAACCCTTTGTCCCGGATTATCTTGCACCACATTTCGAGGTCCTATGTCAATCCTGTACTATGCTCCATCCATCCCGCTAGACTATATACTCGCGATCTATTGCACTTGACTCGCCCGAAACTAATGGTCTTTGTCAAATTGTGTCGTACACTTAGTACTATATTATATTTACAGTGCTAAATTCGTGACACTGCCTTCGACCTAGTTTGGTAAAAAATGTATTCTCATTTTGAAAAATTATGTTTTTTTATGATACCAAGTGACGGAACTGTTGTGAAGCGACACGCCTATCCATAACAGTTGCAATGCCACTCAGAGCTTTAAATCGCAAAGACCTTCGACTGCCACTGCGCCCATCACCCTGAGACATAAAATGACAAGTTTTATGTGCCCGTAATTTCACCAGGACCCTTACTCTTCATAACCAGAACGCAGCAATGCTCACATGCTCTACTGGAGCTCTACTGCTCCTTATTTTAAGTTTACAGTTTCAAAGTAAACACAAGAAAATTCCTGTAAACATTTTTATTTCTTTTATATATATAAGCATCGCATTCCCCGGTGTAAACAATAAGAATGTTTGTTATATCACTCAGTTGTTTTTATCTAGCGGTCTCTAGAGGTCTTCATGGCCGGAAAAAAGCAAGGTCGGTACTTAGAAAATTACATTCTTCGAATATATAGATATTATAATTTTACTCAAGTCTCTTTGTGAGAACCACGGCGGCACCGAACTGTACAATATAAATTACATCGGTCTGCTTCAGAAAATAATGCACAACAGATGAAAAATATGTTTTCTTTTACTAAAACGAAGTTATAGAGAAGTTACTGTCGTTTTGAGTTCGGGAATACTAACTCAAACAAGAACTCCTGAGTTTACATTTTCTAATTTATTAAAGTCTTCTCTAAAAGTAACTATATGCATAATATTGTTACAGGGAGAGTACAGAATACATTGATACATCTTCCTTTTATAATATCTAGTGACGGGACGAACAAGTCGTGCGCCTGATGGTAAGTTACATGCTTGTCCGTAACAGTTGCAGTGTAACTCAGAGCTTTAAATCGCAAAGATCTGAGGGTCACTGCCACTGCGCTCGTCACCCTGAGACATGAGTTGACAAGTTCCATGTGCCTGTAATTTCACCAGCACCCTTACCCTTCAAAACCGAAACACAGTAATGCTGATATTACTGCTTCGCAGCGGAAATAGGTAAGGTGGCAGCACTAGCCTGGACAAACTCTCGCAGGAGTAGCTCTACTGCTACTAACAACTATATTTATTATTTCCACATTCACGCATTTAACTTCAATAAAACATAGGGTACTTACTTTATGCGAGTTTCAATACAAAATGGAACATTATGTTCATATAAAACACTATATATTTCGATCATATTTTAAACACATGTTCGTACCATGTATTTTTTGTTGAATATACATAAAACTATGTATTTCTTCTACTTTTTATTTTATGTTTTTTACCACAGTATGAGTTCAAAGTAAACAAAACAGGCAAGCTGTTGCGTTCGTCAAAATACCACCTTCTCTACGAAGTGACCTGCAGTTGTGTAAGCTCGTAATATCGGTCAAACCAAACGGACAATTATCTACCATATGAAGGAACACCTAAGAAAGAGGTAAGAAACTTGTAATTAGTGATAGCAATTTAGTCAATAACCACGAAAGCCTTAAAATCTGTAATTATGATTGACTTTATCAGATTTATAATATTTAAAATTACAATGTATTACAGATACGTAGTAAGGCTAAATTATTTAGTTATTCACTAAATAATTTGACCTTATTACGTATCTGTTCATAATCTATCCCCAGTTTTGTGGGGAATTTCTACGAATATTGTCATTTAGTCCTACAGACGGAAATATCGTAGGATGTAACACGTGTTCGAGCATTGTGTGTCAAACCAGAAGTTTGGCGCAAAATTGCTCGTTATCACTTACAAGGTCTCGAAAACTTGTTGTGAACTGCCTTCCAACTTAGGTTAAGATTACTGATATTGTCCGATGTTACTTCAGGAAATTTACTAATATCTTTCTTCTATGTTGTACCTATATAAAGATATTACTATAATACCGGCACGCTATGATGGCCGTTTTGACGTTTGTCTGCTCATCATGTTTCGTATTAATTCATAACTACATTGAAGGAGCTAATTGCCATTCTTGTCAATAGTGGCGTGAAGTAAAATTTAAGGAATGTATAATTTTACGACACAACTCGGCATTTGTTTTTCGAAATTCTAAATTTAAAAAAATGAAATCTAATACGATCGTCACTTATGGGATCGCTGGCCAGCACAACTTTTACCTCCGGCAAACTCGCGTCAAAGCTCAATGCAAAACAAAGCAGTTTCGAATTGACGATATATTAAATAAACGTTTTTATTTTCGTTTTATTAAAACTTTTTAATCAGCTAGCCCTTGCAATACTAGTTATAAATCCAAAAACTTACTTAAATATGACTCGCATATGATTTTATTTTTTTCGATAATGAATTGAGATTTGACCTCACTACTGTAATCTGTCAAAACGGTCATCATAGCGTGCCGGTACTGTAGAATCATGGACCAATAATTTAAGAGGACAAGCACCATATCTTTCTACGTTAGTTTTGATTATAGTGACCCTCCCTACCTACCCTTAGGGTATACGAGAAGGACACTATAACCTGTGCGCGCACAGGAACCTTACAAGTTCAGGTTCTGACCCCAGATCAGCCAGTGCACAGGGTTGTCACCGACCTCTGTCACTTGACGTCATCCGGTTCTTCGAGAGGCTAGTGCCTCGGGTACGCCGCCCCGGGTGCACGTACCGTACTCTCCCTATTTTCCACATAGGTACCGGAGCTGTAAGCACGCTCTCTTCCCGTTGCGCATTGCACAACTAGCAGTTGCCACCGCTAAGCCGTCGACTCCGAGTCCACTACCAAATATTCTCATTGGTGGCGGAGCTGTAAGGCACGCTCACTTCGCGACGCCGAAAAACGACGTCTCTCCAGTTCCCAATAACCTAAGCGGCTGGAGGGACCGGAGGATATCTAGCTTATCCTCTACTACCTCTCCAGGCTAGTGCCGGAGATGCCAGTCGCAGTGTCCTGCGACAATGTCCGGACATAGCTTCCAACTTAAAGGGCAACTCGCGTGTCCCGCGCGTCTCCTCGCATACAGGCCCTCAACTAGACCGCTACTAAGACATGCTAGGTACTCACGAGGCAGACGCCCCAGCACAAGCAAAACCGTGGCAGACAAACATGTCCGTCTCTGCAGCTAACCACAAACCCCAGCGAGTCCTTACCTAACTCCGGGTCCGCCAGAGACGCCACGCAAAGGCGTATCACTGGCGGCGGGCTTGGCCCGGACACCCGCCGTACCCTGGTCTTGCCGTAGTCTCTCCGGAAAACTCTATCTCTCGGGTCGGTAGATAGGGACCTTATCTATAGGATAATTTAAGAGGACCGCTAATCTCCATTTTTTAAAAGCTTAGGTATACTATTCCACTGCTGGGAAAAGACCTCCGCCCCCTCTCTCCAGATCTCTCTGTTTTGCGCCACTGAGGTCCAGTCTTTTAGGCGTGGCTAGCTCGTTTCTCCATCGACGCTTTGGCCTACCACATGGTCGTTTTCTATCTTGGGATCCATTCTGTGGTGGCCTTTATCCACGACTCGTCTGACATGCAGGCAGACCTCATGACCGATGGCGCTGATCAATAGCCTGGTAGTATTTTATATTATGTAAATGGCCGTGGATATCAATTAATTCCGTTTTAATATGAAATATAAGGAGTAATTTTTTCCTCGTAATATTATTCAAATATTGATCATGGGCTAAAATTATTTTCTGTACTTTGACAAATATACGTGTCAATAGATGGCATCCAAACTAACAACTAGAGTGTTACAAACCAATTTATAAATTAACGTTTCTAATACGGGTATCTTAAACAAAATAAAAGAATAACCATAACTAACCATAAAAATTGTGCAATAAGCGCCATCTATTTGATTTGTTAGTTATTATTAGGCTTTAGAGTAGCTTTGGTAAATTGTAGCTTGTCAATGTAAAACAAATTAGTTGCAAAATAGGTACTTGCATTGGTGAAACCACGGAAGAAAAAAACCAATGGAAGTGCCTTAAGCGTCAATTACCATCAGAACCGATGTCGCCAAAACTCACACGGTCTTAATTTGAAACACTACAAAATCTTAATATTGATTGGTTGTAGTTTCAAATTTAAAATGAAATAACAAATTCTGGATTATTAATATAGTTTAAACTTTGCCTTGTTGGCATATCGTTGAATGTTCAATACCATCAATACCTATTATTACAAGTTACGACGTTTTGATATTATATTGAAATTTCAAACAAAGTGCTGCCGTCTATCAGTTAATTGGTGAACGTCGAAGAATTGAAATTATTAATTTAGTGCTCCAAACAAGAAGTGACCATATTGTAGGGGTATAAGTTTTATTTTCGTTTCTTGTAACAAAAAAAAAATATTTCGATAAACAAAAAATTGAAAATTTGTTAAAATAAGACTTTCCGATGATATGAAATACCACCACGGATAATGTTTTTGATGCGGCTATCATTTTTATACTCCAAAACACTATAATAAGGCATTTTTCAGGATTTTAGTGAATTTGCACGAAAGAATGACACAACCATACCATACAAAGTGAAAATGGCGGACTGAGCTCAGATAAGTCTTTCGAGACCTATACTTGGCACGCGTCAGACGGTAACTTACCACTTCTATGTACCAATAGGTACTAAATACTCGATTACGATGTCTTGTATAGCGATTAGCAGTCCTCTTCAGTTATTAGTCCCTGATTTAATTGTCCATTCAGTTTCAAACATCACGACAATAATGTCGCCATTCATAGTTAGAAGAACGTATTAGTATAGACGGAGAACGGTACCTCTGTGTACACTCAAAACTCAAATCTAAGCAAATAATAATAAGACGGTCCCGTCCAAAGTATGCCCAACTTGCTATTGAAGTATCTACATTATTTACTAAAGACGAAGTATAACAATGTATAAATTTATGAACGCTGTCCATCTCTCCACATTAAAGCTCAAAATTGTAATTACGTCCTGGCGTGCTCTTTGAAATTTATGCCCACCTGCCAAATGGAAGAAAAATATGTAACAAATTCTGGACTATTGCTATAACTTAAACTTTAACCAGTTGGCTTATCGGAGAAAGTTCAATACATGTTATAGCAAGTTATGATGTTTTAATCTTACATTGAAATTTCATTAAATGTAGTGCCATCTAGCGACAATAGCTGGAAGACTATGAAACAACGAACGATTATTAAAAGATATTAACGCTCTCCAAAAAAAACGGTCGACCATATTGCAGCGGTATAAGGTTTCTTATGACAAAAAATCTATTACAATAAACAGAAAATGGAAAATTTATTAATGAACCATCGCTATTATAGGTAAGACTATCACTTTTGCACTCCAAAGTAGCAAAATAAAATAGTGCCTACTATTCCACGATTTGCGAGGTTTTGCATAGCGAAGATGGCGAACAGTGCTCAGGTATGTGGATCACTAAGCACTTTTACTGTATTTATTGTTCTGTGTTTATTTCATTCCTAAACTGATTTAGGACTCTAGCGTAGGTGCAAAGTTTATCGTAGATTATACTTAGACGTAGATTATATAGTAGATATACACTTGGTACTAGGAATATCAGTACGTATTGGGGTGTGAAATTGCGTAGCCATTGGACCGCGTGGCCGGTGCTAGACCGACCGGGCCGACCGATACTGATTTGAATCTTGATCGCGATAATAATGCAAATATATTCCAGCGATAATATCCAATTGTTATTGCGATGCTTAACAAATTGTTTGTTGAATTAATTAATTTTGAATAGAATTTAATAATCAAAATTGAAAACATGTCGGCGCTTTAAAAATATGGAGAGATTTTTAACCGACTTCAGAAAAGGAGGAGGTTCTCAATTCGTCCGCATTTTTTCTTTATTTTTGTATGTATATTACGCGATAACTCCTCCATTTGTGAACCGATTTTGATAATTCTGCAAGTACCTCAGTAGTGATCCCGTTTAAGTTTGAAAACAATATTCCACCTCTAAGGGTGGCAAACTAGGCGATGAATCTCAGGTTGGTAGATAGAGAGTCAGATACATCAGTCGCCTACGTATAGAAGAGCTTGTATATAGCATAATTTTTGTGCTAGTAAATACATTGCTAAAGAAAAAATCCTTGAAGACCATGCGGGCAACACGTTTGTCTTTTTTCGAACCTGCAAGATGTGGATTCGTCTCCCTCCTGAAGTTTTTCCTTTTAAATCGATTTAAAAAAAGGAGGAGTTTCTCAATTCGTCTGTATTTTTTTCTATGTATGTTACGCGATAACACATTTGTGAACCGATTTTAATGATTCATTTTTCTTGAAAAGACCTCAGTATTGGTCCCAGTTAAATTTAAAGAAAATATTCCTCATCTAAGGTTGGCAAAGTAGGGGAATGAATCCAGTTTCGCGCACTTTCCGGCAACCGATTTGCAATAAAACTTGGCAAACAGATGTAAAATTTTCATCATCTTAAAATAATACAAGAGCAAGATTACTATTAATATTATAGAAGAGCAATGTTTCCTAACACAGGCCCTAACAAGCCTAAATGGAAACATACGCCCCTGTACTGTGCTCTTTAAAATGAACGAATAAAACATTTTTATTTTATTTTTATTTTTATTAATTCCACGAACTTTTGAGGCATTTTTTTAGTACTCTGTGTTGAGATTGTTTATCATCAGCTGCGGATACTACATACAGCATCCTACAGCTGCGAATTGATTTGTTTATCCACTCACAATATTCTTTCAAAAAAGAGCCAAGACGCGCTAAGACGTCCAAAAATGATTTTGTAAATTTTCGTTAAAATGAGTTCACTTTTATGAAATGCCTCTCAAACTTTTTTTCGGTTGTCGATGAATCGGTTAGATCGATCACAGCTGTCAGTAACACAGCTCAGAATTTCCTTTGTTACAATATACATTTTTGGAAGAATTTTTTCCGGTTTCAATTCTTAATACAAATTTTCTATCTAGAAAATGTTATCAAAGCACCAAAAGATAAAATTGGACAGACACTGAAGGCAGTTTTGATATGCACGAAATAAAGGCTAGGTTAGAATTTAAACAACTTTGTATCGCGTGTTGCGAAATTCAATTATATCAGTTCCGAAATGTACATATAACTAACTGTTCTTTGTTCTACATTATAACAGCTTATGCATCAGGCCTTCAAGGATGATACCTAATTCACCGACTTTGTGAATCTTTAGTAGCAGTAGGAGCCAACCGGTAATATAAAGTATTGCTGCGTTTCGGTTTTGAAGGGCAAAGACGCTGGTGAAATTACAGGCACAAGGCACTTTTCAACATAATCTCTCAGGCCGCAGTGGCAATGCCCCTCAGATCGTTGCAATTTAAAGCTCTGAGGAACAGGCGTATTGTTTATCACCAGGCACACGACTTGTTCGTCCCGTCACCTACTGTCATAAAAAAACCATCGATTTTAGTTCCAGCCGTTTCAAAAATTGTCACAGCATTATTACTAAATTTTCATCAAAGTTTTTTTTATAATATCAAGTGATGAGACGAACAAGTCGTGGACCTGATTACTGGAACTGTTGTGAAGCGACACGTCTATCCATAATAGTTGCAGTGCCACTCAGAGCTTTAAGTCGCGAAGATCTGAGGAGCACTGCCACTGCGTCCGTCACGCTGAGACATATGTTGACAAGTCCCATTTGCCTGTAATTTTACTAGCACCTTACCTTTCAAGGTCGGAAAACAGTAATGCTCACATTATTGCTAGGCTGCAGAAATAGGTAAAGTGGCAGTACTTCCCTGGACGAACTCTTTCACAAGGAGTTCTACTGCTACTAATTTAGTAACGTTTAAAATTTCCGATTGTGCCGACAAAGACAAATTACAAATTCTAATTCTCAAACGTTCTTTCCAATAACCCTCACCCATATGTATTTATGAAACCAAATGACGGGGCGAATATCTGGTGGTAGGCGCTAGTGTACTTCCCTGGCTTAGTAGCCTTCCCTGGCCTACTGTGTGACCAAGTCCGCAGAAGCTATAAATAATTCTCTTTTGTTAAAGTTTTTGTTATACGATGGTTTTAAATCGCGTAAATGGCAAATTCTGAATATCAGTAGAAGATGTTTATAAAAGCATGTTCATTTACTAGGCATAGTTAATTAATTTGTACGTAAAACATTGTTTGAAGAACTATTTTCATACCTTAATTGCCTATTTCATAACCCAAAACGGAAAGCGAATTAATTGCAATTATAAGAATTATTTCGCGGAAGTCTCATGTTGTTGGTTTAGATCATATGAGGTTATCGGGACTTGATGGTTGAAAACACAAAGCAAGAGTTGGGTTATTAAATAATTTCGCTCAAACCCAAGCAGTTAATTAAGTGAAATAGTAGTACCGCATTGTGCGATGTTTACATTGGTCTACAGGTGCAAATTAAGAGTTTTTGATTTCCCCAGGTTCATGGATTTACTGCTAATTGTTTGTGCAGAAATTTTCAAATTACATAATTTTAGACGACCTCTGTGGCAGTAAGTGACGGTTTCTGGATGCTGGATGAGGAGTTCTGCGATTCGTATCCCGGTCATACCTAATATATATGACCCCAGCAGACTCTATAATTGGTTACGTTTTAAGCAGTTATAGTTTGACGTGTAATACATACCGGAACGACATTTGTAAATTGCAATTTGTAAACTGCCTCAGTGGCCGAACGATTATCATGCTGGACTGCCACGCAAAGGTCCCGGGTTCGATTCCCGAGCCAGGAGAAATATTAGTATGGCCTATATTAATTTCTCTCGTAAGTTTAGGTGTAATTTGTGGTTGTGTACCTATGTGTGTGTTCATGGCACCCGCAATATAGGGTTACCCTAGTGCGGCTATACGTGTGTGCGTTATTAATTAAATAATTTTAAATAGTATTGTTCCAAAATATATTAAAACTAGATATAGAGATAATGACACTGGTTTGTTCAGTCATTGTAGAATAATGAGTGTTTACATAAAGTTACTGAACTTTGTTTGCATATCGCAGACTAAACAATTTAAGAATCTTAAATACTAAGAAACATGAACTCCCTAGAACGAATAACGTGTACGGTACTCGAAAATTGCATGATCTAAATTCCTAAATTACTAAATGATTTGCGTGTGTGCATACAAAATTCGTATGTGGAAGGGAAATGTGAATATAATTTTAAAAAATATTTGTTAGGTCTAAGAGTAGTAACACGCGTGAATTTTAGGCAGCGATGCAAACGCGATGCAAACGCGCGATTGCATCGATACAAAAGCGCGCTTGCATCGATGCAATCGCGCATTTCTATCGATGTAGTCGCGCGCTTGCATCGCTGCCTAAAATTCACGCGCGTGTGTAAAGGTAGACTATTAGCGACTGCATTGCAACTGCATCGCGTTTGCATCGCTGCTAAAAGTAGCTGTTTATGTGTGGACAAACCCTTGCCAGTTTTTGAGCTACAGCTGCATGTATTTTGTCTTTGTAAAATGCATTAAGTTCAGTAAATGAAAAAAAAACCATTTGGGAAATTAACTTTCGTAAATTCGTTCTAGTCTGAGTATTCCGGATAGTAGCCCTAAGAGAATTCCGTTGCTCTGGTACTTATGGTACATTTTCTACTCAGAGACCTGGTAATTGAAGTTATTTTCTTGGATATTAAAAAATAGCCATACGCTGGTACTTGAACAAAGTAGAAAATAAGAAAATTACGTACTTCAGCAGTAGATTTCACTTGAAAACATTTGAGAATTAATTATATGAATTTCTTTTTCTTTAATGAGTTGTCAACAGCATGCTCAGCTACAGCTACTTTGGACTTTAAATCGTTTTTCTAATTTCGCGTAAAGCTGATTTTCAATCTAAGATATAAAGTTGAACGTGATGTTTATTTTACTCCGATACCATCGACTACGCTTGCTTGTGATGCATTTTTTCCCTACACAGTGTATACCATAAATATTAACAACATTGGGGAAACATTTTTTAAAAAGAAAAGTCATACTGTAAAACACCCTACCAATTAAAAAGATTCAAATACAACGACTGGCAGTGAATTTGGGTCGCTAGCAAAACTTTCCAATTACTGCAAAATAGGAAATGAAGCCATTTTTTTTTATAATACAAATGGCGTATATTTGTTCTTTCAAACAAACTAAGTCATGGCTTACGTGGGTCTTGTAAAGGGCTCGTAACGTTGGTTAGTTGGTTTGAAAAACTAATATACGCGATTTTGATCTGGAAATAAAAATAATACATTTTCTATGTGTAATAATCACGAAAGACTAAAAACTCGATAGTTACTGTAAAATGTAAAGTAATAATGTGCCATAAATTCCCTGTACCTGTACATATGCACCAGCAAGCAGAATACAGTGCCTGAGCAAGTAAATTACCTTCGAGGACACTATCCGAACATTCAAATCAGAAATTTCGAAAAGTTTATTTCCGAAATTCATATATATTGGGTACAGGAATTGAACCCGAGACCTTTTTGTTATAATATCAAGTGACGGCACGAACTAGTCGTGCGCCTGGTGATAAGCTACACGCCTGTCCATAAAAGTTGCAGTGCCACTCAGAGCTTTAGATCTCAAAGATCTGCCACTACGCCTGACACCCTGTGACATAACTTGACATGTGCCATGTGCCTGTATATAGCATCCAAAATGCCAAACAATAGGCTACCAAGCTCATAAATTCCTAATTAAATGTTCTCGCTCAATACTTTATTGCACACCGTAACGTTATACTATGTATTCTCTAACACAAGGTCGTAGCGAAAATAAATTAAGATCATTTGCTGTGCCCTTACATATCGATGCCTTACTTTCTAAAACTCGTATCTTATAACGAGTGATTATTCAAGAGATGGAAAAACTTTCTATTTATTTTAAATTTCTTATAAAGGGTGTTAATTTGGATGGATTATTTTAAGAATAGGTAAAAGCCAGTGTCTGAATATGAAGGAAATGTGGTGTGAAATGAACCTGCAAAATTGATATACACAATCCATTTTTTGCGTTTCAGGAACTTAGTGTTTTAAGATATGAGTTTGAGAAGCGTAAGGCGACGACGATATGGACCAGCATAACACGAAATCTGAATAAATTAAACTAATTCAAAACCCTACTATGTCTTTAAAGATTAATATTAATAATGGTTTAACGCATATTACTCACAGTGTATTTGAACAATTGTAACTTTTTTTATAAAAAAAAACCGACCTCAAAAGCTCGTTGAATTAGATAGTGGAATATTTTCTTCAAATTTAAATGGAACCAATCTGTAGGTACGTTCTTTCCAACAAATAAAGAATCATCGAAATCGGTTCACATATGCCAGTTTTCACGTAACATACATACAAAAAAAAATTAAAAAAAATACAGACGAATTGAGAACCACCTCCTTTTTTTCCAAATCGGTTAAAAAATAACAATAATTTCATCAATTCGTGTTCATTATTATTTTATAATTATATACTTAATTAGACATGTCTATATTATTACGAATATTCTTGTCATCATACACCCGCGATACAGGGTTTCCCTAGTGCGGGGCTATGTTGAGTGTGTGCGTTATTATTATTATTATTATTGTTATTATTGCTATTATCTAAGTATGTATGTAGATAGATAGATAGACAGAAAATTCTTTATTCTTAGTACCACAAACACAGAAAGACTACAGGACAAAAATTAAACATATTACCAGGGTAACAAACAATTGACGGTCTTATCACTTACAGCGAATTCTCCCAAACAACCTTAGGATGGAGAGAGATTAAACATAAATAAATGCTAAATATACATAATTACACAGACATATAGAAATAATTAAACAACACATTGTACTTATAAATATACATATATGTATATGTATAGTATAATAACATACGAATACATAATATATTCCTACATACACAATACGTAGAATACATCTTGTAAAAGAAGGAGAAGGAGCATAGCAGCAGTATATTGCTATTGTGGTATGTAGAATGGCTTTACACCATTTTTAAATATGTTTAACGACTGCGCTTGTCTAATGGCAACTGAGAGAGAGTTCCAGAGACGAACAGAGTGTATGTAGTATATAGCTTTCAGCTATTGTTTGTATTTTCATTATTTTTGGTGATTTGTTATTAATTTTAATTGACATTACTAACGGACTAGACGAGTGCATTGTTAATTGCGAGGCTTATAGTACTAGTATTGTTTAATGTCCTTGTTTTTATCATTTAAGTGAAACTGTGAATGTACGTTCGATAGAAAAAGACTGGAATGGAAAATAAATACGTATTATAGTGAATTTAACATTGGTCTTAAAAATCTCAATAGTTCAACAATGAGTATTTTACAAAGTTATTCTAATAAACAAAAACCGTCATAAAAAAAACCGAGATTTATTGAAATCGGAATCCAAAATGTTTTACCATGGTGTAAAGATTTATTTTTGCCCAAGAAATTTACTTTCACGCAAAAACTCAGAAGAAAGATGTTAAAACGAAAAAACTTTGAACGTTTCCACCTTTCTTTTGTTTTTTAAATGATATTCAATTGTTTTGAATTGGTCTAAATTGATTCAACTCTGTAATTTATTTTGTGTTATCTCTGTTACTTCTTTTGTACTGTATTAATATGTTTTGCATGCACCCCAAATTTTGCTGCCTGTGAGTGTATTTAATCGAGAAATTGTGAGGGTAAATTAAAACAAGAGACTGATTGTCAGAGATTCAGCTATGAAACAAAATGAGTACAACTGAAATCAAGTGGTTGTTGTTCGGCGTCGTCAGTTTCTATACGATTTGTTAGCGGGGTAACAACTTTCGAGGAACGGGATTTAGGGTAACAGGGCCTTATTTCATCAAATATATTATTAAACAAATCGAAAGTAGACTTGTTCCGACACACAAAGCTACCAAATAAACACCAGGAGAATTATCAGTTTTCATTTCTTCAATTTACGTTAGGTCCCAGTCAAACAGAAAAACACTCTTATTAAAAGCCTCCGCCATAGACTAAGTGATCGTCCGAATCTCGGAACGTTTTTTATTTAATTATAGAAATAAAAGGCGATCCTAGTATTTACCGTTTAGTCTGTACCTTACGACAGGTCTTGAGTTTAAAGGTATTGTGTAATCAAAATCGAGATTATTGTATTTCTACCTTCTTGGCAAATCGTGTCCCCGAAAGGTGTTCGAGTCTTTATGGACAATTCCCTTCTATCTTATTCTGTTTTTGGCTTCTCTCAGGGCAGTTGCTATAGTTTGGCCAGTGAGTGATATTTCTATACCATTGTACTCGTTTATACACAAAAGTACGTAAAAAGCAATTGTTGTAGTAAAAAGCATTGAAAGTTTGTATTCATATAACATCATAAGTTTCGGGTCCAGCATGGTACCTTGGTGCACACCTGGTCTGCTACTTGGATTGTGAATCGCGCTCCGTGACTTGGATGTTTTCCTCCTTTTGTCTGTTTTCGTGAAAACGACATTATTACGTGCGGACTTTGTTATTGAAGAAACACGAAAGGCACGCGTTTGCCTATCTCCAATCGATGACTATGTAATGCTACACATTGCATATAGATTGCTTTCATGGGTTGTCAGTGCCAATTTCGCGAATAGATTAAAGTGCTAAAAGAGGATTGTTTTTGGATCGCTCTGTGAATGTGGGTTATTGATTTTGTTTGATGTTATCAAGTTTGAAAAGAAAGGTTTTTGTTAGATACATGTGAAGATCATTTGTACTGATTTTGTTGGCATTGTTTAAATTCTAAATAATAAATTATAATTCAGAAAAATTTAAAAACAAATTGTAACACAAATTAAGTAGACATAATATTTATCGGAAAATCCGAACAATGGCAAGTTATTTAACAGTACTTACAAAATAAAAGAAGATTAAGAGAAGGGTGTACTCGCCGCAGTTAGAGCAACCCAAACTTAAAAATAAAAACTTTCTTGAATATTCTCCCTTGCGTATTTAAACATAGCGTTCAACAGTAAATCGATACACTATACAGCTCGGTGTATGATCATACACAAGATGCGAAACAAAATATAAATTTGTATTAGCAGCCGACGGCAAACTCTAAACCAATATAAGTCTATTTTTTCCAAAGCAACTTTCATTTAACTTACCATAACTCGCCAGCGGCTGCAACACTTTAACTTGGCTTATCTTAACTATAGTTTAAAGCTGCACTCACATCTTTTATTTTTAATCTCCACCGGCAAACGCTATCGGAGTTGAAATTACTTTGTTCTTAAGCAAAGATCGAATATCTGCGTCCATTTTTCAATACTTTGTAAACGACTATCGCAGAACTTTCGTCATTAGATGCGTTGGGAGCCCTTCTGGTTCCTAGTCCGTTAACCCTTCGTAATTTGACTACAAAGGGTTTTTTAGAACTGCAAGAAGCTCAAAATATGTATACCAACATCATAATTGTTTTTATTACTGCAAGCTGTTTCGTAGTTATTAGTATCGAAAACTTAATTAAAACCGTACAACAATAAGGTTTGTGTTAGTTCATCTGAAACAGGAAAGAGACAATAATTTTAAAATGAATGTTTATTATTTTATTTCATTTCATATACACAGCTATTTTTGCGGGACCATTCCAATACAATAGTGTAGCATTCCATAATACAATATAACATACAATAACTTATAATAATAATTATTATTATGAAAATTGATAACAATTAATTAAAGCCAATTTATAATAAGGACAATAATGGATAATATAAAATAAAATAGAATTAATTTTGAACAAAGCAAAAACAGTGTTGTCTACATGAAGTCTCTCTTGAAATAAGCAAAAATGTCTACTTGTTCAGCTACTCGTGTATATGTGGTTTGATCTACCGCTTCTTAAGCAGAGGCCGTGGGTTCGAATCCATACTCATCCCGCTGAGTTTCTCAGAATTTATGTGCATAATTTTAATTCAAAATTTACCAGGAGCTTTTCAGAGAAAACAACGTGTTGAAACCTACGCGAAGGAGGTCCAGAACCCTCGGAAAACGTGTACAGTTCCAAACCCGCATTGTGCCAACGTGGCGGTCTGTGGCCTAAACCCTCTCGTAAGAGGGGACCCGTATCCAGCAGTAAAATGTATAAATGTTGATAATGAACGAATATCGGGAAAAATGTATTAACAACGTTAATAAAAAAAAATATCTCACTATCGCCAAATTAAATAAACGAACCTCTCTTCGTAAAACGTTGACAGTTAGAAATCACATTAACGTGATTCAAACCCGATTTCAATATTGGGATGGGTAACAAGTTAAATAACGATATGTAAAACGACCATATTAAATTTCCGCTCTGAAGGTTCATATGCTTCGGTCGGGTGGACTCCGAAATTCAGACGGTTAATTATATTCGATGAAGTGATATTTAAGGAAAAAAGGGAGTTTCAGTAAACAGCATCATAACTTTAAATTGGTTTTTCCACCGCTACGAAAAACGTTAAGAATTTCATTCTTTCATTTTTCTGAATTCTTTATGAGCGACTTATGAATGAGCGAAATTATTAAGAATCCACTTTATTGTCAGTTATGGATTTGCAAAGATTTTGTAAATTTTAATAAAACCCACTAACTCCTACTGAAGTAATTGGAAAGAAAAAGAGAATAATTTTCATTGTACCTACTTATCTGATAATAAAAATACTCAATGCCATTGATTTTTCCTGTTATCTGTCCCGAGACTGTTAGTACGGGCGTCAGATTTTAATTAAATTACGATATAATCTTCATTTTAAATTAAAAAGACATTTCGAGATTAATGCAAAATGACGTCTGATATAGCTCTGATTTCGACTGATTTAAATTTAGTAGCACTAGAGCTCCTTGTGAAAGAGTTCGTTTAAGGAGGGACTGCCTATTTCTATCGTAATGTGAACATTACTGCGTTCCACTTCTGAGGTTATTAAGGGTGCTGGTGAAATAACAGGCACATGGGACTTGTCAACTTTTGTCTCAGGTTGACGGGCACCGTGGCAGTGCTCCTCTTTGTGATTTAAAGCACTTAGTGGTACTGCATTTATTATGGACAGGCGTGTCACTTACCACCAATTAAGCGACTTGTTCGTCCAGTCACTTAGTCTCATAAAAAAAATTAGAACTTTGTGAATTACCATTACCAATTGATTATATTGGGTGAATGTTGGTCATATTGTAATGCTCATCTAATAAAGAAAGAAGAAGAAATTAATTTGAAAGTGAAATTCTTATCGTACCGATAGCGTACACTGTAATTACTGTGAAGTTAATGCCGTTACCCGCGTGACTAGTAGTAGCCGCCATGCTGATGTGTGGGACATGTTTGTCATTGTGATGAAAGGATTTGCCAATCGGCGTATGATGCTTGCCGATTGTTGCCCAGGGTGCGTCTGACGTACAGAGGACATGAATAGTACGCCAATGCGAGGAGGCTCCTTTCTGAACCCCAATTTGACGACCTTTCCTTATGCTCCTAGTGAGTGTTCCCACTGGTAACAGCACGAGGACTAATATGTCATTATGTTCCTGCTGGTAGGACTAAAAGGATAAATATATCCTATAAGATAAATAACACACAAAAGAAAAACAAACAAAATGAAAGAAAAATAAAAATAAAGGCGTAGAAAGTAGTAGGTGCCAACTATGTACTTATATTGAAAGTATAGTGGCCGTAATAAAAACAAACAATAATAACATCCATCGTAAGCCTGATTGTAGAGAGCGTAGGCAATGGAAAATGATAAACCTAACCCACATATATATTACAGTTTCGAATACAGAAATAACTAGAATAAGCTGAAATGTTCCGGGTAACATCGGAATTTCCAAAATAAACACTTTGAGCTCTGCATGGCATGTGGATACAGTGGTTTTATTACTGTGTTAGACGTTAGCATACGAATACGTTATAAAATTTTGCTATTCCACGTTGGACTGAGAAATAATTCGATTTTGCCAATTATCGTTTATATAATTATCATCATTATCGTTATCCGATATTTCGGAACGGTTACATGCTCCTTGGTCACGGGATAACAAATTGAAGAAAATATTAAAAAATCGTACCGTTCTAAAAACCCGTTGTACACGCCAGACCCAAATAGAAGATGTTGAGGATCTCGATGAGGTCGTTAAATTAAAGATGATTTATAGTTGACTGAAATATATTGGCAATAGATTACTGGTTTACAAGACTTTGTTTACCAGTTTGGTTTACTATTAATCGCTAAACAATTCAAAAGTGAACATCCTTTTTGACCTTTTTCAGGTCGTACATAAAGTTCGTTAAATATGTGGTAGGGAGGAATAACATGTAAAGGGTGTTCGTTGATTGGTTCAAAATAGAACCCCCGGCCTACGTAATGTGCCCTTGACGTTTAGTTACTGCTTCGAAAATTACATTAAATTAAGTTACAAAATTTCTGTTGCGTTCGCAATACCCGTAACTAGCGTTAACCATTTAGGCTCAACTCACATTGGCGCAGAGTTGAAGGGTCGCGACGCGTCATGTTTTCTCCTGTAGCATATACATCTCTATTTTTCTATTATTAAGGTACAAATTTGTGTTCGTTAAAGTCGAGCGGTTTCGCTTGTCGCTGCGCGTCGCCGTGCGTTACTTGCGCGCAGTGATGCGTCAAATGCCAACCACACCAGACATAGCACAATCCCGAACGACAATGGATGAACAAAAAAAAATAATTTACTTAATCCAAAAATATTAATGTCTATATAACATAACAATCACAAAAATATCTTGAGTCTCGGCTTAAATCGTCACTACAAAGTGTTCTGAATTCGCCGAGTATACGTCTTTTCTTCCATAACTCGTGAACCCAAAATTTCCGTTTTCTTTTTCTCCCTTCAGCTTCTGATATAATTTCAGTTTCTTCCTCTTCTCTCGTCTTCAGATATAATATAATTATATACGAGCAATTATAATAAGATCCATATCAACCATTGTATACTGTCAAGCATAAGCGCCATTTACGAATGTTCAAAAGTTTCTGAACTAATCCAGCACTGTGGTCCGGCACGCTAACGCGAGCGTCGTCGCGCGACGACGCGTGTCGCCATGCGTTGTAGTTGAAAAACAGGACGCGACGCGACGCTTCCACTCTGCGCCAGTGTGAATTGAGCCTTAGTGAATAACCATGTGCTTAATATTTTACGTTATACAACTTAAAGATAAACATTAACGTACTTTTATGAACAGATGCCTTTTTTAAAACTGTATTATGGCATAATTCGCTTTTATATTCATGTATATAATAATTTTCAAGCTAGATAAGGCTTCTTCTTCACTAGATTTTACATTACATTCACGGGACACGAAAAGGATAATCTGGTCAGATTTCTCACGGTTAAATCGAATTCGCTGATAATTCGGGAAAACGCAGGACGTTTGGTACACTGATCTTCACGTCCGTGCCGTAATTTAGTTGCTACCTCCCCTTTTCCTTGAACTGGCAATTCTTCACCATTTGTTAGTTTAAATTTCTACTTTCTCTTGTTCTCGATTCGCTACCATTTGTTTTTTGTACATAGTTTACCAAGTGAAATTTATTTTCTTTTTCTTTACTTTGCAATTTGTAACTCTGTGTCGTGTTTGGTGACACCTTGAATCACTTACAACCCTCTTTGCTGGGACTAGATTGCTTACCTAATAGGTTGTTAGGGAGTATCTGCTTGTACAGTTCGATTGCAGCGCGATAAAACCTTTGTCGCGGATTTAAAATAGCATGTCATGCGCGCGCTGGTTGGATGTCACTTAAGATGAATACTAGGTTTTTAGGGTAATAAGCATGACTATAACGTAAATAAGACCTTTGTTCTAGACAAAAGAGCAATAAGAACCGTCGAAGAAAAGAATGTGAATGATGAATAAGAGAAAGACATGATGTTGTCTAATATATATATTACAGAACCATGAACCACCAAGAACAATAAGAACCATGGTTATAATTCCACACGGGGCGTCCTGTAAACCTTAATTTGTATAATTATCCATAGCGACAATTCCTTGTACCTGTATTTTGGAATTGTTAACACACGACTGGGACTGCTATGCAAAGTCCCAGGTTCGATTCCCGGGCCGGGAGAAATATTCGTATGGCCTACATTCATTTCTCTCGTGAGTTTGGGTGTAATTTGTGATTCTCTGTGTTTGTCCATGGCACCCGCGACACAGGGTTTCCCTATTGCGGGAATGTGTCGAGTGTGTGCGTTACTATAAAAAACGACTCTTAGGGTCGTATTCCAGAACTATACTCAATGCTCAAGTCATGATTTGAGCAGACTTGAGTATGATTTCAAGCACTGGAAATACGACCCTAATGGCAAGGACTTGAGTATGATTTTCAGTGCTCACTGCAATACTCAAGTCCTGAATTAAGCATTGAGTAGAGTTCTGGAATACGACCCTTAGACACTTATCGCGTAATTTGAGTGAGTGACGGAGCCCTGACTTTCCCATCTTAGTTACCCGTGACCATGGGACATGTAAAGAGCCCGAAACGTTGGTTTGTTTGAAAAGCTAAACATACGCGACTTTGACCCGAAAAAATAATTTCATTTCGTAAATAAAAAGCATGTTCAAACAAAACCATAATAGCATTTCCATAATCGAGTGTCATTCAAATATCAATTTGAGAAAGGGTGGGTCTCCTTACCGTCGTTCTACAACTACGAATTCTATCAAACAGGAATATCAATCATACGTAGGCTTGATCCAAACCCATCAAATAGTTATTAGATTGATATTCATTTTATATAGATTTTGTTTTACATGTTTTAAGGTAGCGTGAAAACGCTGTTTTCAGTTTCAACAAAAATACACAAAATATATTTACAATAAAAAATGTAAATAAAACATTGTAATTAAAACGGATAGTCTTGCCAGCAAGTTCCATACAAAATAAGTTAGAACACATTTAGATACAACTATAGATACAAACGAATATATATGTAATCTTGTTCAATAAAGTAATTTAATATTCAAATAAACTGAAAATGTTGTGTAAAGAACCCAATTTCATGCAAATTATTCAAGTTAATCCAACACTTTGTACAAGTTTTAACTAAACATGAGCCAATGCAAAATAAATAATTATTTTAATAGAAGTTTATACTCAAGCATGTGCATCAAACTAAGAAATATAAAATAGAGACTGCAACAATACGAAATTCACCCAGCCGTTTTGTCTGCGAAGACCTCTAAAACAACATTAACGAATGCACACTCGCATATTCTCGCGGTGCACTCAAGTTGCATAGCGCGAGTCGTCACATGCGCCGTTCCTTGTAGAATGAAGCGTTCACCCAATGTTTAAAAAATGATATCAAATAGTAGACGTGTTTGTTGTTGTGTTTATAGTGGATTGAGCAAGATCGACTCAAATTCAGAGTGGATCAGCATTCTTTTTTTAACCGACTTAAAAAGAGGAGGTTCTCAATTCAACTGTATTTTTTATGTTACGCAACAACTCCATTCATTCAACATTTGTGAACTGATATTGATGATTCATTTTTGTTGGTAAGAGGATGCCTCAGTAGTGATCCATTTCAATTTGAAGATCATATTCTACCTCTAAAGGTGGCAAACTAGGGCATGAATTCGGTTCCGCGCACTTTCCGGTAACCGATATCAATAAAACTTAGCAAATAGATGTAATTCCACTAACTTTTGAGGTAGTTTTTTATTTACAGTCATATCTTCCATAATCGATATCAATCCGCGGTGCCGGTATTAATTAATTAATAAACATATAAGGCTGCATTTAACAAAGGCTATTTCAGTATAGCACGCGAACTGTGATGAACCTTATTTTTTTATTAGGTTTACAAACTGTAGGTAGAACTAAAATAATAATATGTCAACCGTATGCTCCGAGCAGAGTATAGGCATGCACCGAGCAAGCGGGAGTTGCCCTTATTGTCTTATTATACCATGGTTTAGGCCATAGCCCCGCACGCTAGCGTAATGCGGTTGCGAGGGGTTGTGAATCTTTTATATACATAGATTTCTTCACGACGTCTTCATTCACCGTTAGCTAGAGGTACTGCAAGTAAACATTATACTAAGAAGTAGTAGAGCTCCTTGTGAAAGAGTTCGCCCAGGGAAGTACTACCACGTTACCTATTTGTGCGCCAAGCAGTAATGTATTACAAGCACATGAGACTTAAATTTTTATTGAATTCATATTCAATCACTTTTTATGTGAAATTACTCCACTAGTTTGTAATAATTATTATTACAAAGATCGAATACTCAGAAAAAAATCCTTCCATTAAAAATGTTTTATTGAATATCAATTCAATAAAAATTTAAATACAGTGAATAGCGACATCTCTAGCTGGGGCTGGTAGCTGTAAAGGTATCTAACTGGGCGACGAAATACTTTCATAGATTTCTCATAGATTGCACTACGGCTAAAAAGTCGTTGAAAAACCAAATACAAAGACACCACACAACAAGCATATACAAAAATTCGTAAGGGCCGCTGGTTCGTCCCGTGGCATAGTTGGTATAGCGAACCCGGTCGGATCGATGGATTTTTTGCTGAGTGTTCGATCTTTGTGTTAATAATTGTATCACATGAGACTTGTCAACTTACGTATCAGGGTGACGGGCGTTTTGAAAGCTCTTGCGATGGAAAGCTCTTAGTGGCACCATCAGGCGCACGACGAAGACGCACTTGATATTACAAAAAAAACACAAATGTAAGTAGCCTAGAAATGAAAGTTATCGGTACATGCCGCTGCATACCGACCGTCGACCTCGCAATTAAAAAGCTACCGTTCTCTCACAAGCAAAAACAAACAATAAATCACCGAAGTTGAAAATATCTGTACTGTTAATTATTTCTTATTTCTGTCTCTCTTCTATTACAAACCAGTTTTATTATTCAAGAGGCTCACAAACCGTAGGTACTGCACTGAAGCTGTGGAGCATCAAAATCGTAGCATCTAAATTCAAACACCGTATTCGGCCATACATGGCCATGAATTGATAATGCATTTCTCTTGGAAACATAGGCTTGGCATTTAAACTAGACACTAGCTACTTTTGAGCTTGTGTCCACATCACTTGGGAATGTTAAGATTATCTTAACAATCTTATAAATAAGGACATCTAAATAAAAATATGATTTACGTTACGTTCAGTTTCTCAGTAAAGGTCTTTTATTGGTGCGTGTTAACCTTTAAGTGGTTTTCTTAGAAATTAGGTAGTCTAATATAACATTTATTTTATTACCTACCTATTTTTAATTTTAGTTTAAAGTTTAATTTTATTTTCTATTAATCTTTTTATTTTCTAAAATTACATGGGTTTATTATAATAAATAAACAACGCTCGCACTTATTGGCCCGTACTAGGGAAACCCTGTGCTGCGTGTGCGATGGACACGGTCAATCACAAATTATACCCTTAATAACTTACGAGAGAAATTAATGTGATGTGTTGGACGCCATATAATAAGCCGTAAATCTTTTTCTATGTTTTTCTTTCTGTTTTATTCGTTCCAAATTCGCATAAACGTAACTTTTCAGAAACACGCACATTAAAATTCTGCTCGTGCATTTCCAGTTCAATATTTATAAAAAAAAACATATAACTATTATCGCTGTGTAAATATTGCCTTACATTTGCTATTGAAATTCGACACTATGCCACTCATGAGACCGATAAGACCGGTCCGAATTAAAAAGTGCCCATGACGCTGTAACTTTTTAATTTAGGAACAAAGTTTAATTTAGTAAAACATCATGATATTCAGTAAAAATCCTGGCTGAGTGACAAAAACCTTTCATACATGGCGCTACTATAGGACTTAGCGTAGCTCAGGTCACATGGCGAGAGGTAGATATTTATTGTGTATTTCACATATTCACTTATGGAGGCTACTTCTAGATCTGCCAAGATGTTCTTCTTTTTACTATCTTATTTTTTTAAATACATTCCAAACACGAACTTATATTCATTCAGCCAACATTTCTACTCATAGAGTAGAGCCTAGACTACATCTAATTTTTTTATTCAAGGCCCTACAATCAATACAAAATCTCGGCGGCCTTTCTGGTTTATCCACCAAAACTACCGGTGAAGCATATGGGCTTTTCGATTCCTGAATTATCCCATACTGCAACATTTCTTCCACTTGTTCCTCAATAATTTGTCTCTGTTTAGGGGAGACACGATATGGCATTTTCTGCAGCGGTTCCTCATCAGTAGTTTTGATTTCAACCAATGACTGCTTATAACACACTAGTTCGCCTGGTGCAAAAGAAAACGTATCACGGAATTGTAGTAATAACCGATTCAATTCATCGCGCCTTTTCCCCTGCAAAGAATTGTCAATATTAAATTCAATTTTTTTATACTCGAGATATTAAACATGTGGTCACAATTCGCTTCCACCAAATGAACAAAATACAAATATTCGGACTTATTTAATGAAAAGTTTTTACGACTTTTTGAAACGGGCTCGATAGAACAACAATTCTTTCTCCTTGACATGACAGGAACGAAACAATTGAAAGGAACTTCAACATTATTCTTTAAAGTTATTTTCGACGCTGCAAAATCAATTACCGCACTATTTACCGTCAGGAAGTCCTGTCCTAAAATAAGGAGCTCATCATCGTCATCTATAATAAGCAGCTCTGATAGACATTTGTTTCCCTGGACTGCCAACGAAACCTTGGTGGACGCCTGCACTATTATCCGCGTTCCACCAACTGTACGTAAAGGAAAATTTCGCGTTTTTTCAATCTGCAAATATAATTCGCAAAAAAATTGCGAGATTATTGAAACAGAAGCACCAGAATCCACCAAAGCATCGCAATCTACATTATTTATACAAATGGTTATAAAGGGTGCTCTATCTACATCACAATTATCAACTATATACAGTTTTTGTTTCAAGCACACCGGTTTCGCATTCCACGTCCAACCATCCCGGTTATCTATCGGCGTGGCAGTGCATTTGGGTGATCGCTTCTTGGATAAGCAGCTATGCCTTGATAAAATCGACGTTGGGGGTATCCTGTCGAAGAACCACTTGCTTGTGCTTGCGAATATACTTGCCGAGGTCTCAGATCGTACCTTCCGCGTAGCGTATTTTGCTGCACGTCAAATGGAACGACGGCCGTGACCGGAGTCTGTGGCGTTTGATAATCTGAATAAGCAGAGATCCACCTGATGATGGGTCCACCAACCGGTGAGGGATCTCCTTGTGCTTTCCAAAACTGAGAGTATTCCTTCGAAATACACACTGGTAATTCGATATCCTGTTGTTCAAAGCATGGTTCTCGATTAAATACACCCTCCATCTGTATAATCGTTTTTCTCAACTCGTCTTTAGACGCGAACAACTTGCTAACAAGCACCCATTGAAACTTGGGAGCTAAAGATTTTAGGTAATGTTTTATAAACTTCACATCGTCCTGTATCTTTGCCTTTGTCGCCAAAGTATCCAAATTATGAAAATATTTCAGAAGCGGCTCACTGTGCATCTGCCGCCTATAGTAGAACTCTTGGGCATAATCAACTTGCGAAGGGAACTGCTCTTTTAATTTTTTTGCTATGATATCGTATGTCGCATACGAGGAAAAATGGGTTTCATACCACTGCAGAGCCGGCCCTTCCAGATACGTCGCAATTACATAACTCTTTTGCCCATCTGACCAGTTATTTATTACGCTAATTGCCTCAAACTGGCCCAGAAACTCCTCCACATTATTTAGGCCCGTAAATTTCTGTGCCGGCTTCATTTTTTACAAAATCTTTTACAAAAGCACAATAATAACTTTATAAAAATAAAATACAAATTACGACCTGATACATTTTTTCTTCGGATATTTCTTCCTCCACCTTTCATAGGCTGGCCTCCATCATTTATAGGTCTTAGCGTAGCTCAGGTCGCGTAGCGAGAGGTACTTTATAAATACAAACTGGGTGTTAGCGACGCGCTCATTAATTAGCATAATATAGTTTTAATTTTAGAAAATAAGGTACATTTAGTTTGTTTTCTTTGTATTCCACCTTGTTTTTTTTATGCCAACCGCGGCGAGGCAGTCCGCTGCTACTCGCGAGCCGTACCGCACGGCGTCAATTGTAAACCGCAATTTTTTTTTTAGTGAATTCGTTTTGCTGCAGTACAAGTGATTTTATTTCTAGCGCTAGTTCGTACAACCAGTAACAAAGTGGTCCTTCGAGCCGGATTATGTACCATACGCCACCGCCGAATATGGAAACACGCAGTGCGAAAGAGCGCCGGTTGCGAGCCGAAAACGTGGCACTCGACCGCGAACAAACGGTCTCTCAGGATAAACAAGCCTCCGGTTCTAAAACCGCAGTGAAGAAAGTGCCTACGTTTTTAATAAATAGAAATATTGCGCCCGGTAGCATAAAATCGGAACCTATACCGGCACATTCACACGTGCCTGAGGTAATCAAACCTACCAATTCTTGCGCCAGTATAGCTCCAAGCAGCCAGGGCTCACATAAATCATCAGCATCTAAGGAAGCGAAACGAAAACAGTTGCTTTTAGATGCCGCGAAACTAAAAGCTGCCATTCAAATTGACCTTATCGAAAGGACTTTGGACGCGCAATTAGCAGCACTCAGCGACGAGGAGGACCTAGATGGATACAGTTCACATATCGATGGCAAGGAGTCTCTTCGCAGCGAAGTAGTGGAGTGGGTCGAGCACCAGAGCAACCATAAGGAGCCGCCTGATGAGCAGCAAGCCCCCGACAATGGAGTTATACCGGGTGAGCTGCACATTCCGGTTCCGGCATCGACGCCCGTGCCCGCCGTGCCAGCTAACGTAGTATCGCGCCCCGTCGGCCCAGCGCCGGCCATGGAATATGCGGCAGGCAGCACCGTAACGACGCTCAACCACACGGTGCAACTGTTGGCTGGCGCCTTAAAGGACCTTTCTACTGCCAACAGTCAAGTGCCTAATGCCAGTTTTCTCAGCCGCATCAGTACACCCAAGGACCTACCTGAATTTTCAGGCGATCAATTGGAGTGGCTACAATTCAGACAGGCTTACGAAGAGTCTACTGAGGTTTGCAAATTTACTGATAAGGAAAATTTGTGGAGACTGCGGAAATGTCTTCGTGGAGCAGCGAGGGAAGCTGTCGCAGCTTTATTTATCAGCGCCACGTCACCCGACAGAGTAATGTCAACGTTGGAGCTACGCTTCGGAAGTCCTGACGGCATCATTTCCCGCATTCTATACGATATAAAAAAACTGCAGCCGCTGCAACATGATTATCACAAGGATATAGTTACGTTCGCAGTGAAAATTCAAAATTTTGTAGAAGCAGTGCGAGCAGTTGGTCGAGAGGAGTACCTACAGGGCATGAATATCGTCTCCATCATTTTGTCCAAGCTGCCCACGGTGCTCATTTCGAAGTGGTCAGACTACAGTTTTAAACTACTTAAAAATGTGCAGAAATCGCGGTTAGTTATTTTGTCGGATTTCCTTAATGAAGAGGCATTGAAGATTTCTACTACTGCTAGTTTTTTGGCCATACCACGCAGCGATCACTATAAAAACAAACCTAGCAATCAACCTTCTTTACGCACACAGACTGTTTTACTACAAGCCGAGGAAGGCGACGCAAAGTGTCTATTTTGCCGTACAGCTGTTCACAAGTTAACGGATTGCAAACGGTTCAAAAAAGCGCTGCGCAAAGTACGATGGCAACATGTAAAGAAAAACGGGTTATGCTATAAATGTATTGTCTCCAAACACGATCGAGATAGGTGTCAAGCCCCTGCGTGCGACAAAGAAGGCTGTGGAGCCGAGCACCACCGCCTGCTACATTATACGGTAAACAACAATAGTGCGCGTGAGGTCGCATCGCTCGCGCCGCCGCCACCGCCGCCGCCGAGTACGAGTGCGCCGAATAGCTCCGCTATGAACGTACAAGTGTCGCGGGAACCCTTAGTTAAACAGGTGTCGGAAACATTAACGCACATCAACGCGAGTGATAGTACAGTGTTGCTAAAAGTAGTGCCTATCCGTATACACGGACCTAACGGTGTGTTCTCGAGCACCGCGCTGCTTGACGACGGTTCGTCGGTGTCCCTGCTGAGCGCGGAGCTAGCGCGGCGCGCCGGGCTGCGCGGCCGCGCTAGCACGCTGCGCGTGAGTGGCGCATTTGCTGGTAATGAACTTGTTTACGAATCTACTATGGTGAATGTGAACCTTACGGGTATAGACAATAAGGTGCATAATATAAGGTTACGTTGTGTAGATGAATTAAACCTACCTTTGCAAAGCTTATCTATTTTGAATTGTATTAACTCCTCATACATAATAGATATTAAAGATAAGCTATGCACTTCTGATTCAAAGCCTGAATTATTGATAGGCCAAGATAATTACCACCTATTGTTACCTTCACAAATTAGGTTAGGTAAACTTAATGAGCCGTGCGCTGCCCTTACTCCCCTAGGCTGGTGTGTACATGGAAAGATATCCGTGCCGCGAGGCGTCCGCCTGCCCACCGAGGCAGAATCTAACCTCTTTATTGCAGAGTGTGAGGAGGATACTTCTGAGGGTGAGGACTTGTTGCGGCAGATCCACGAGGAGGTACGACGCTCTTTCACGATAGACACCTTGGGCGTAGCGACCGCGCCGCGGCAGAATGCAGAGGATGTGCGCGCCATCGTGCTGTTGGAGCACTCCACGGAGCTGCGCGACGGTCGCTGGCACGTCGGCCTGCCTTGGCGGGACGCGCGCGCCATGCCCGACGCCAGGCCCAGTGCTCTCACCAGGTTAAGGGGTATCGAGCGTAAAATGAGCAAAGATCAGGGTTTCGCCGAGAGGTACCGTGAACGAGTAAACCATTTGTTAGAGAATGATTACGCCAGAGAAGTAACAGAGACTGAGGTATCGCCCAAGACGTGGTACTTACCCCACTTTGGTGTGGACAACCCCAACAAAAAGAAACTCCGTCTGGTTTTCGACGCGGCTAGTAAGGTAAATGGGTTTTGTCTGAATGATTATTTGCTCACGGGGCCTGACCTATTGTCATCACTTTTGGGTATAATGCTGCGCTTTAGAGAGCAAAGTATTGCAGTCACAGGTGACATCCGAGACATGTTCTTGAGGGTTAAGATCCGAACAGAGGACCAGCACTCGCTGAGGTTTCTGTGGAGAACCAGTCCCACAGAAAATGTGAAGACGTACGCGATGACGTCACTTGTTTTTGGCGCCAGCTGCTCACCGTTCATCGCGCAGTTCGTCAAAAATAAGAATGCGCGGCGATTTGAATCATCGTTTCCCGCTGCGGTTGACGCCATCTGCAACTCGCACTACATGGATGACTACATTGGCAGTCTGCCCGACGAGGCGACGGCGATCGAAATGGTAAGGAATATCAGTAACATTCACAGGGCGGGCGGCTTTGAGATAAGAAACTGGACGAGTAACAGCGTTGCAGTATTAAACAGCGTGCCAAAGGAGACCTTGGGTACCGCCGCTGTAAGGTTCAAAGTCGGCCAGCAACACGAGAGCGAGCGCACGCTGGGTCTCATTTGGTATCCTGCAGATGACACGTTAGGCTTTGATATGTCTTTAAAACGCATACCAGAGAACATCATTAAAGGAGAGGAAAGGCCGACTAAACGTTTAATGTTGAAGGTTATTATGTCGATTTTTGATGTGTTAGGTTTTTTAGCACCTTTCACGGTTCAGGGGCGCATCATGCTCCAGGACACCTGGCGTTTGAATATCGGTTGGGACGATTACATTCCCGATGATATTTATCACAAATGGCGGAAATGGATTGATCTACTTAAGGTAATTAAAAATATACGCATACGTAGGTGCTACAAATCAGCCCATCGCAGTTCAGACAGAGATGGAATGCCAGCGCCCGCGCGAGAGAATGCGACGCGGGATCAACCGATTGAGGAATCTCTCGGCGTCGCGAGTGCGACGTTGCCAACTCTCGCGCACTCCCCGCCGCCGCCGCCGCCGCCGCCGCCGCCGCTCGCATCTGACAACAACGGTGCGTTTACGCCCAGCGCTACGAGGAGCTACGAACACGTAGCGGCAGCCTCTAGTGCTACAATCGAAGCCGGTTATAGTAAGTTAAATTTACATATTTTTAGCGATGCTAGTACTCGAGCTATGTGCACGGTAGCTTATTGGCGCTGGGAAAGTGACGGCATTATTAAAGTAGCCTTTATTGCCAGCAAGTGCAAAGTGATGCCTGTAAAGGCATTGACAGTGCCCAGAGCCGAGTTACAAGCAGCTTTATTAGCGGCAAGGTTAGCTCACACTATAGGGAAGGAGCATAAATTGATTCCGGAGCGCCGACATTTTTGGTGCGACTCCACAACGGTTCTGTATTGGATTCGTAACAATACGCGCACCTATAAAACGTTCGAGGCGAACCGACTGGGTGAGATCGACGAGCTGTCTCGCGTAGACGAGTGGAGATACATACCTACTAAGTTAAACGTGGCTGACTTAGCTACGCGGGAAACTTTCGATCAATCTCTGCAAAGTGAGTGGTTCGCGGGCCCGAACTTTTTATACAATGACGAATCTTTATGGCCAAAAAATATTATTTGTCCACAGTCGGATACTACGATGTCGGAATGCGTTGCAATCGTACAGGAGACTTCAGTCGAGTCAGCTGTACCGGACCCAACACGATTTTCTTCTTGGCTTCGCTTGAAGCGGGCCGCGGCCGCGGTGCTGAAGTTTATCGACAAGTGTAAGGGACTTACAGGACAAGTTGACCTCAGCACCATGGAACGTGCGGAACGATTGCTGCTGCAGCACGCGCAGCTGGAATCCTTTAGTGAGGAACTCACCGCTATTAAAAATAACAAGCCATTGCACCGCAACAGTCGACTGCTGTCTTTGTCACCGTTCTTAGACGAACACGGCTTGCTGCGGGTAGGCGGCCGTATCGACGCTGCGACAGATGTAGACCTCGAAGTGAAGAGGCCGGTGATAATGGACGGTCGGCATCCTGTGGCCAAGCTGATCGTTCGTCACTATCACGTGCAGGCAGCCCATGGGAACCAAGAGACCGTGGTCAACGAGGTGAAGCAGCGGTATTGGTTGTTGCGGCTAAGACCTACAGTTAAATCCGTAGCGTCAGGGTGCATGCTGTGTAGAATTCGCAAATGTAAGCCGCAAGTACCACGAATGGGTGACTTACCTAAAGCGCGAGTAGCGCACCATCAGCGTCCTTTTTCGTATTGTGGCCTGGACTTGTTTGGTCCGATGGAGGTCACTGTGGGCCGACGCCGGGAGAAAAGGTATGGAGTTTTATTTACTTGCCTTACAGTACGCGCTGTCCACATCGAGCTGGTCTCCTCCCTGACGTCGGACTCGCTCATCATGGCGCTGAGGCGAATGGCAGCGAGGCGCGGCTGGCCGCGCCACCTATATTCGGACAACGGCACAAACCTGAGGGGCGCCGATACGGAGCTACGACGATCGGTTCAGGAACTGGACACTGAAAAACTAAAATGTCACGGTGTCAACAAAGGCATGGAATGGACTTTCATACCTCCTGCTAGCCCACATTGGGGAGGGGCGTGGGAAAGGCTCATACGTAGTGTTAAGACGTCACTTAAAGTCATCCTGAATGAACGAGCACCACGGGACGAGGTTTTAAACACACTCATGGCTGAGGTAGAAAACATAGTAAACAGCCGTCCCCTGATGCATGTCTCCGTCGACTGTGGCGACGTCCAGTCTCTCACCCCAAATCACTTCCTTCTTGGCACGTCGTCGAACTTACCTGCTATCGGAACTTTCGACAACTCGGATCTGTACCTGCGCAAACATTGGCGTACGGCCCAAAAGTTGACCGATATGTACTGGCGGAGGTGGGTAAAAGAAATCTTACCTGATCTCATACCGAGAAGGAAATGGCAAGTGGAACAGAAGTCGCTGCAAGTAGGCGATCTCGTTCTCGTGGTTGACCCGAATTCTCCTCGCAACATGTGACCTAAGGGTCGGATCACACAGGTGTTCCCCGGCAAGGACGGCCGCACACGGCTTGTTGAGGTAAGTACCGGGACCGGGACATGGCGACGGTCTGCGGCCCGCGTCGCACCTATATCTGTAGTTAATGAGTGCTGAATCAGCACTAGGGTGGGGATTGTTAGCGACGCGCTCATTAATTAGCATAATATAGTTTTAATTTTAGAAAATAAGGTACATTTAGTTTGTTTTCTTTGTATTCCACCTTGTTTTTTTTATGCCAACCGCGGCGAGGCAGTCCGCTGCTACTCGCGAGCCGTACCGCACGGCGTCAATTGTAAACCGCAATTTTTTTTTTTAGTGAATTCGTTTTGCTGCAGTACAAGTGATTTTATTTCTAGCGCTAGTTCGTACAACCAGTAACACTGGGATTATCTTCATAACTAGATATTTATTATGTATTTCACATATTCACTTACGGAGGCTACTTCTAGATCTGCCAAGATGTTCTTATTTTCACTATCTTAATGTTTTAAATACATTCCAAACACAAACTTATATTCATTCAGCCAGCATTTCTACTCATAGAGTAGAGCCTAGACTACATTACGACAAAAAAGTCGTTAAAAACTAAAACAACAATCTACAAAATTTCGTAGGATCTGTTGATTCGTTCCGTAGCTGAGTTGAGAGAGCGTCAGGCACACTATCCTGAAGGCGCTAATTCGAATCCAGCCGAATCGAAGGAATTTTTCTTAGTGTACGATCTTTGTGATAATAACTTTAAAAATTCAATATTACATTACAACTAATACAGCGACATCTCACGTCAGTTTCATGTTTCTGAAAACTTCACGGTCAACAGAGCAAAGTGGAGGTTAAGTACAGGAAAAGCGGACCCCATCATCAGATGAGAATATTAATGCTGAGGAGCTAAGTGAGATGCTTCATAGATTTCTCACACGTGTCGCTTATGGCGATGAAAAAAAATGTTTGTAAGAAATACTCAAAGAAATTGGTAAGGTTGTTGTTGTGACTCGATCTGTAGCTCAGTTGGTAGAGTAGTTTCTTGTCAGATCGAAGGAATTTTTCTTTGGATTAGATAACAGTAAATTCTATTTCTTTTCTTTCTGAACTTGAAAAATATAATGCCAAAATGAACGTATTTGTGGTATTAACCACTAATTTTGTATTGTCAAGAATACTAAGGAATAATTGTAAGGAAAACAAACGTTGTTTTCTTAAATAAGCCGCGAACAAAAAAGCACCGGTAGTGGCCCAGATATTTACAGCCCTATAATAAGATAAAGGTATTTGGACGCCACTCATAAACCATCAGTGTTTTCATTCTAAGAGTCTAGCGCAGTAAACAATGAAAAACGAAATTACTTTGGAAATTACTTGAAAAGGTCCAAGTTATAAAGTTCAGGGAACAAGTCTGCAGACAGCGGATTCCACTCCATAGCCGTTCGCCATATAAATATGGAAGCGCAACGCTTCGCGCGAATCTTTGGAATATCCACAACATAAGGGTGGAATCTAAGCCTACGTCTAGCCCCCCGATGATGAAAAGAGGAAGGCGGAATTAAATCGTGTAATTCCATACACACTCTCCGTGATAAATCCTGTAAAATATCGATAAGCAGGCAACTTTACGGCGGTGTTCAAGGCTCTGCAGCTTCGCCTCTACTAATTCCTACTCTAATAATTCTTGTTCATACGTATAGATAGTCCACGTCAAACTAGCTTTACAGTAGCAGCACGTGGTCGAACAACGTTACTACATTACAAATTCCAGGAAATCATGAAATTGTTACAAGGTTCCGCTGTATAGATTGAGTGGATAATTAGACGAAATTTCGTACAGCGGTAAGTTCGCTTTAGTTTCATGCACTTGGTTACATAAAGTACCAAATCAAATTTAACTACTACCGGACTTAGACTTCTCTATAAAAAAAAACAGGGATTGTCGTAATTGCCACGCTTGACCAGTTGGTTCTGACAATTGCAGATAACTTACCTGCTACTTACTTCGGTGGCACAGTAGGTCTTGTCCTCCGACACTAAATTCTGCCACGCCTACCCGTTCTGGGTCTACTCCTTCCAGACGCTAACTCCGAGATCCTTGATATCTTTGTGGACTTAATCGCTCCAGCGGTACCTAAGACGTCCGACCGTCCCAAAAGAGCCCTCTCCGCGGTTACGATCTTTTCCCATTCTGTCCACATGTCCAAGGCAGCCTCACAGCTTTAGTTTCTCCCACAATATTGGGCCCGGATATCAGAAATTCAATCTCTAGATTCTTCCTGGCTCTCCGCTCCCTTTCTCCCTATGTGCCGATCTCAGAATTTTCCGGAAGGATTTTCTTTCCGCCACTAACAACTTTTTTTCCTCTTTCAAGGCCAGTGTCCAAGCTTCGCAACCGTACATCAAAGTCGGTCTAATTACATTTATTTTAGTTACGGAGCTTGGTATTTCTGCATATGAACTTGGCACCAGAACCTTGTAAATAGCAGCAATACACGTGAGGGCGTTCTGAATCCGAATATTAATTTTGTCTAATTACAGACAAGCTGTATTTAACATAATATATTTTCTGAGATTTACGAAATATTATAATTGGCTTTACTGGTTACAGAGAAGCACACAGAAAAGAACAGAAAATAACTTCAAAACCCAAATCTCTAAACCTATATAACTGGGAAATAACAAGGGAAAAGAAAAAAACAATAGCAGTGTTATCAAACCAAAAACTAATTCCAAGTTTCGTCATTGTTTGCCATCAGGGAGCAAGAATAAAAAGCTTGTCGCGGACGATATCGAGTTTCTTAAAGCAATTAAGATAAAAGGGACAAAAGGAAGCATCTCTTTGTGAGCAATGCTGGTAATTAACGTGGTTTCGATCAACTCGCGTGTGCTTACAACTTTATTTAAATTAAGAGTTTTAGTGTTTCCGAAGTACTTTTAGCCTTGTCAAAGATAAAGGTTCCATTTTAGATAAACTGAATTCTTTATTTAAAACTAACATAACTTCAGAAAATATTTTAAATAATAAAAATATTTTTTTACTAGACGTTTGTCATTGTCGCTAAATAAATAAAGAATATGAACTGTATATCTCGCATCGATTCTATCCGACGCAAAATTCAATCAGTCAATCAATTTCTTGACATATCTTCGGGAAAGCTACCGCATTCACGTCCGCATTCCATCAATCTGGCTTTATCTTCCCGTTATTATTAAAAAACCAATTCTTCCATGAATTCTTTCTCGGTGTTTCAAGTTGTGCGTTTGACAAATAGGCCTTTGTTTCAACATCAAATTTATGGAAACTTTGCAAGAACTTTTTGCGTATTTCGGTCAAGCTGGAGCCACGGCTCCCCAGGTGTAACTATAAAACTACGAACTAAAAAACAAAGGATTTAGTTTTCCTCAATCCAATTGCGACTAAATATTCTTAAACAATTTAAAGATCCCAGAATTACAGTCAATATCAAAGTAAGTAAGCCCAAAAATCTTCAGCAATAAATCATCTGGTAACAACACTTAACACGAAATGTAAGGCAAGCCGCCCGACCATCAAAACAAAGTAAGCCCAATGAAATATACCGACCTATTTACACCTTAACACCCCGCTAAGCGTTGCATTATTCTATACAAAATGTTGGTGGCGGGACAAAAAGACCCCACTATAGTTAATAGGGGCTCATATAGCGGTACTTAAACTAAAAGCCGAATTGTGACAGCGATTTGAATGCGAATGTCAATGATGTTATACGTTCATTAGACATTCTGATATAGCATCAGAGAAATTCATCAATTAGTTTTATTTTTCTACTTATTGACAGATGCTAAATAAATAAATAAATTTAAGGTGAGTTATACATAATTGACATGGCAATATGCCTAAAAGTACAATCAAATAAATCATCCATGTATAAAAATACTACGTTTTTTAATTTTAACAACAGGCAACTTCCAAAAGTTTTATATATATTTGCATTAGCTTTAAGCCTAGCACAATCAATATCAAAAACTTGTCATATCTTAGAGTTGCCTCTAAGAATCCTGGTGAATTTCTCTGTATAGAGTATTAGACTACAACTCACCACGAATATGACGAAATAATAAGAAGTCATGTCTATAATTTTTAAATTCAATCATATGCGAATACCAAAGCAAAATGTGAAATACTCTTAATGTTACAACAGCTGTTAATATGCAGTATATAATGGCAAAGCTGGCTCTTATTACAGTGTATACAAAAACATGTTAGACGCATATCGCAAAGTCCTACATATTAACGAAATTATATCTAAAAAATTATACACCGATATTTCAGACCAAATTTGGGAAACTATATATAACGACTTTTGTTGTGTGTTGACTTTTCATTGCTATGAACTAATGAAATATCGCCGTGCAATGTTTGAAATAAAATTCTGTAACGTGACTTTGAGATGTGCGAAGCACGCAGTTTCGGGTATTAGTTGTATGAATGTTACATTTCAGAATAGCTAATGACGGATTAGTAACAGGCCAAAATATAAAGTAGCATAACGTTATCTATTTATTATCACCATCTCAAACTACAGACTTCTATACGCCAATAGTTAAGTCGGGTTAGGCTGCTAGTCGCTCACGCGATACATGCAGCCGTAGACGCATACCACACCTAGAGGTGCCGGTGATGATTTTATACCGATTTATCGGATATCGAAGTTATAACTGGTAAGAGAACTAATATTAATTGCTATTTCGGTAACTACTCTAGCAAACCATAAAGTTTTTAATGCTTGGGTTTGTCATTTAAAAAAATAAACAACTTCAAAAATACGTCACGACAATCGTGTGTGTTATTGTTTGGGCTGGTGAATTTGGTGTTTCTTTATTGAAAACATACCGTAAGTAGCGTTTTTTAAGTTTACCCTTGAATATAAATGTTTATAAACTATACTTTAAGAAGTAATTTCATGGTAAACGTTAGAACCACTCAAACGGAATATTATCATATTTATCAAAGTACACCAAAAATTTCATTAGTGCTTTTTAAGTGCTGGATTTGCGGTGTATTACTGCATTTTATTTGAGATGTTTTTGTTGGTAGTACGGAGGGTATTTATTTAGCAATGCAGAATAATAATTTTTATTTATAAAAACTTGTATTTAAACTGATACCTTTTCTAATTTACGAAACCAAATAGCCGCCATTTTGCTGTAGGTGGAACGCATCGCGTGAGCGGCTAGTTCACAAACTTTTTTCTTTTTCATGGGTAAATCTTCGTAGGATACCTCTCCACCGCACATATACTTCTACCGGCTAAAACCCCACTGGGACCTTCTCGGGTGCTGTAGTAGGAAGGATTCGGGATCAACTTTGAGCACCGGAACCCACCCAGCACCTGAAAAGAGCGACGTCCTCCCTCTCCCCCTCCTCACGACGAAGTAGGCCACATCGCTCCGCCGTCCTCCTCGCGGCTGCCAAACTTACTGGCGAACAGAACCCCGATCCAATCGCCCGTAGACGTAAAGACACCCCTCCGCCGAGCAGAATCAGCGCTCTCCCGATCACGCTCGGCAACCTCCTTCTGGAACATCACCGCTTCACAGAAAGAAACCACTGCTTTATGGAACTCTTGATTGGCCAGCACATCAGCTCACTGGGCTAGCAAACAGGTCAGTTAGTGAACAATTTGCTGATTGTAAACTGCTCTTGAAGAGATCGATCGCGTAGTGAAAATTAAACTTCCAGAAACATTATATACAACGGGGGAAAAGGATCAAGAATAGAAACCGACAGTATTGGGTGCATCTTTACTAAACAATCGGCAAATATGCGCACAAAGCGCCATATTCATTTAGCAGTTGGCCGACAGATCCTTTTGAAGGCAATCGAATAGCCTTTCAAATGTTTTCATCGGCCGAAAACGAACTGTTATAACGGAGGCACTTGCATACCTACATATTCATATAATTAATGGCCCGTTGGAACTACGGGCCGATAAAAAGTGTGCTCTCTGCGGCGCTTTTAACCGCGACAGTTTTTTTGTGTTGCGTGGAGGACTGTAGAAGTAGGAATCGTTTCTCACAACCCGTATGCGGCGACTGCTTGTCTATTACAGACTTATTGTGGAAATGTGCCAGAGTCCACAGGGATGTATATCTGTCTACAAAGGAACCAACAATACTTAACTCCAAACATATGCACGTACATTATTGTAATGTACTTTTGTATTATAATCGAAATTGTTTTCGAATAATCAAATTCAATAATTTTTTTACATTAACAAAATCATCGATTAGTGCAAATGCAATTGGTAATGGATAATTAATTCCAGATTATGAAGTCATTATACTAATTTAATGGAATGCATTTTGGCTTAATGTAGTTATTATTGTTGGTGGCAGCAGTAACTAATGTGAAATAAAATTGCCACATAAAGGACAGTTGAAAACCGCCTCAAATTCCGCTTCTTGCGTGAGATGCGCTTCGCTCACGCTACTGCTTGCATTAGCTTAGTCTTATTATTTATGTCGTCACTGGAAAGATAAAACGCCTTATATGCATTTGGAAAGTATTATAGGAGAGCGATTTAAAGTACTTTTAAAAAACATAACTCTTATTTTATTTGTTACATGGAAAATTGGAACTTTCTAGTTTTCTATATAACAAATAAAAATACTTGATTTTGATTTGATTTCTTTTTTTTTCCTTAAAAAAAATTGCTTTAAATCGCTCTATTGTAATAATTTTCTAATGCATATTAAACGGTTTACCTTTCCAGTGTCGATGTATATAACTTGAAGTTGACGTAACTGAACGCGTAAGTTACCGCGAAACTCGCGTATTAAAATAGAAATACTAAATTAATAAAATTGAATGTCATGATGTTTTACTATTAGACATTCAATTATTTTTTGTGAAATAATTTTGGATAACTGGACGAACAGTGGACTCATTTCACAAAAAATTATTTAATATCGTGATGGCGCCTGCGCAAAAAATCGTAAATAACCCAAAAACAAAGATCTGCTACAAGCACAGAAAAATTCGTAAGGTCTGCTGGTTTATTCCGTAGCTCAGTTAAGAGAGCGTCATGCATGGTATGCTGAAGGCGTTCGTCCAAACTGAACCGGATCAAAAAAAAATTACTTAACTTCCGATCTTTATATTAACAACAAGGAACACTAAAGTCAAGGAAAATCAAGAAAAATAAAGCGTGCTTAATTGCGTCAATTTGACATCAGTATTTGTATAGCGAATCATTATCATCATCAAGCTATCCTCTGCTAGACATAGACCTCCCTCAATGTCCGCCATTCTGTTCTCGGTCGGTTCTGAGCTTGTCGCATCCATTGTCAGCCAGCAGCCTTTCGTAAATAGTCTCTCGTATAACAAGTAGAACATATTCCGCAATAAGGTGACGGTGAACTAATGAATCCTGTACAAAACTACACGATCCGCCCAATTACCCAATTCCAAGCTTGATCACGTTCCGTACAACATCAATTTACAGTGTTCATAGGCAGTAACGATCGTGAAAAAAAATGACAATTTTTAACCGACTTGAAAAAAGAAGGAAGTTCGCAATTCGACTGTATTTTATATGTTATCGTAGTATAATGTTAAAGTACTTAATGTTATTTCCATTCAGAGAATTTTGACTGTTAAAAAAAGAAAAGTACGTAATAATAAAATCTATGAAAATTACGTTGTTTTCAATAATTATTCCGCATTTTCATGTGTAACCTTGTAAATTAATAATATTTTATTTGTTTTATTTATTGTAAAAAAAATGTAAAAAAATAAATAAATAAGCTGAGTTGATAGTCATGTTGTGAACTCGGAACTATAGTCTAGTGTCAACTGTTAGTTTCGCCAAGATGCATATAGATGACGCTGTTATAACGAAATAAACATCGCGTATTTTTATTTAACGAAAAATTATTTACTATGTGGTATTTAATAAAAAATAAACAAAATATTAAAGAGATACATGTAATATAAATAAGTTCAACTTAACTTTTAAGCATTACAAATCAATATTAAGACAATAAAACTGAAAATAATATTGTAATCATTAATACAAAGATCGAACACTCAGAAAAAAAAAATAATAATAATAATACTTCTTTATTTCATAAAAGATTTGTACAGGATGTAACACGTAATCTGTAGCTACATATAAAATTTTAACAGAATAACTCGTACAAATTAATCTATTGAGCTCTGATTATCCAAACTAGGCATAGGCCTGTATCTTGGAAATCAGTGTTCGACCATAACGTTTGATCTATTCGAGTAAAACATTTAGAACATAAACAATACTACGTGTATACTAGTATAAAAGGAACTGATTTACTATTATTACAGAAATAATGTAGCAAAAATAGCAAAGAAAAGTTTGTAAGTTAGTGGGTGTAGTGTATGTATGTAGGTAGGTGTGTGTGTGTGTGTGTGTGTGTGTGTGTGTGTGTGTGTGTGTGTG
>NW_020654422.1:15440844-15442008 GCF_003589595.1 Hyposmocoma kahamanoa
GTGTGTGTGTGTGTGTGTGTGTGTGTGTGTGTGTGTGTGTGTGTGTGTGGTGTGTGTGTGTGGGTGAGTGTGTGTTTGTGTGTATGTGTGCGTGAGAGAATGAGTGTGTATTAGGAGCCGGTTGCGAGAAGATTTTCTGTGTCGTCGTAGTTCTGATTTAAAAGCCAATTTACCAATCTTTTTTTAACCTCGAATTTATTTAAACTGTGGATGTTCAAAAGATTATTTACACAGTTGTAAAGGATAGAACTAGATATGTGATATTGTCGAGTTGAAAACTTAGTTTTATGCCGAGGAACAGGGCAGACCTTGCGAGTTTTCCTTTTCGAAGGGTCCGGCAAAGGTACCAGGAGGTGCTTACGTAGGATTGTGCGGAGCACAAAGAGCTGCCTGACAGTCAGAACTCTAGATAGCGAATATAATTCATTTGTAGGAAATCTGAGATGTTTGGAATACATAACTTTGAGAATAGCTCTCTGTGCTCTCTCAACTTTGATAAAGGTAGTTTTTGCAGCACAGCCCCAGGCCGGCACGCAATAGGTAAGGATTGATTCGCAAAGAGCAGAGTATACCATATTTAATATACTTGTATCAGCGGACTGTCTAAGTGTTTTAAATATGTGTATAAGGCGCCTAACTCTCGTGGAAACCTTGTCGATTTGAAGAGACCAATTTAAATTTTTATCAATGTGGACACCAAGATATTTTACATTAGGGGTTTGGGATATAGGGGTGCAGTTACAGTAATTGTTACGGTTGCAGTTTGAGTGAACATACAAGTTATAATTTGGCAGAGGTTGAGTGTTATTTCGTATAGAGAAGGGAATAAAATTTGTTTTGGAAAGGTTTAAAATCCGGTCGGATTTTTTTCGGAAGGAATTTTTCTGAGTGTTCGATCTTTGTAATAATGATTACAACAAACTAGTGGAGTAATTTCACAAAAAATAATTGAATATCAATTCAATAAAAATTTGAAAATAATATTGTTTCCATTGCATCCGTGGAACTATTTTAAAACTGCTAAATTTGACACAAGAGCAATATTACTTTAATGTCAAAGTCGAGTCATGGTACGAACTGAGTTAAGGAATAGTCACAAAGCTGGCAATTAAACATTATAGTTTTAACATTACAAATAAGCTTACTTTAAGCGCGTTATGGTAC
>NW_020654422.1:15442018-15509909 GCF_003589595.1 Hyposmocoma kahamanoa
CTTTAAGCGCGTTATGGTACGAAAAGTCAATGTAAGGTTAAAGTAATATTGTTTTCAGAGGTTGTAGTAGGCCCCCTGAGAGAATGAATAGTAACAAAGCTGCCAATAAAACATCATAGTTTTAATAATGACGGGCACATTATTGTTACGGAGTCACATTTTTATAAGCAATAGAACTCCTTGTGAAAGAATTCTTTTATTTTTGCCGCCAAGCAGTAATATGAGCATTACTGCTTTCCGGTTTGGAAAGGCAAAGGTGCTGGTGAAATTACAAGGACATGGGACTTGTCAACTTATGTCTCAGAGTGGCGGGCGCAGTAGCAGTGCCCGTCAGTGTTAGTTAGTGCAGTCAGAGTTAAAATCTGAGTGACACTGCAACTATTATGGACAGGCGTGTAGGTTACCATCAGGCGCACGACTTGTTATCCCGTCATAAAAATACACACTTATGAACGCTAAATCGGCTTGAGTCGATTAGAAAATCTTCATGTCTCTGCTATAAAAGCTAAAAAGACGTTGCGCGATCGCTTCCGCTCGGACGCCAACGCGAAACGCACATCTTTTTCTTGCCCTCACTGAAGATGAAAATCTGTAGGCACCAAGGGGAATATGCAGGAGGGTTCAAAATATCCCAACCAAACTAATTCAAAAGCGCCTTAGTCGAGTTTGCTGTGTGTGGGAGGGTCTTGCCGTGCAAAACACACTCCCCTCGTCAACATTCCCCCCGTTTGCTTTGAATTGCTCTCTTGAGGTTTTTTAGGGTCTCGCAATATCGTGCTGCATTTCAGGTGGCATTTTTCCTTTCGCGAGAAGGAACTTTATGACAGCACGAACCTTGCACTTGGCGGACACTACGAGCCGAGTTTCGATACTAAGAGAAATCCCCACTCCCACTGAGTGTTGCCAAATCTATTGAAAAAAATTGTCACAACGCGAGAGCTCAACAGTATTCCTAGGTTGCTAACAGGTTGACTGCATGTTTGCAGTTAATGCGTGAAGTCGTAATCAACTTCCTACAGGCGTGGCCTTGACTTAATGAAGTCGGTTTCGACTTCATGTAGTTTTTTTTTTTTTTTTTTTTTTTAGTTATACCTTAATGCGTGAAGTCGTTATCAATATGATGCAGTCGCTGTCTCGAATAACGACTTCACGAAGTCGAGATCGACTGCATGCCGTTAATGCGTGAAGTCGTTATCAACTGCATAGTCGAGCTCTCCACGGTTGAGTCGATTACGACTTCACGCATTAACCCCAAATATGCAGTCAATCTGTTAGCAGACTTATTTCAACATAGTAATTTTTCCGACCGGTTTAATGTGTTTTGCGTGACCTAAACGTTAGGGAACTTAATATAAGGGGAAATTTTGGAAATGTTGTTTTCGAAAACTTCGATTGAAATTATTTTGTTTCCACTACCATGACTTTCATATACATTTTGTTAAAATATCCCACTTGTTCGGTGTTATTATTGATACAAAGCTCGAACAAAGACAAAGATAAGTTCCTTCGATCCAGTTGGACTTGAACCAGTGTCTGTTTGCCAAACCGAGGCTAACCGCTCTCCCAACTGATTCCAGGTAATCAACTAGTATTTTATTTATACTGCATTTGGCCACAAATGTGGGTTTGGAAATGCCATTCCTATTACTTCCAAGCTTAGGCACGGGATACAAATAATATTCACGAGACTACGTATAATTTGGATACCCTATTGCATACCCCTACAACATTTTTAATACATTTTTTTTCAAGCAAACAAATCTTTTAAAACAACAAAAACTACAAACAAAACAAAACAAAAACAAATTCATCAAAAAACTTTCATAATGTATGAAAGTTTTTTGATGAATTAGTTTTTTATCTACTTGGTTTTGTTTTTATAGTTTTCTGACAGTATACAAAACCAAGTATATCACGAAATTTCCCTCACTTGTAAAAAAGAACAATATAATGCTTGATCCTTGTAAATGAGATCATTATTTGGTTTCCAAGGACCAAAATTGTGCGGTCCAAAGCTTAATGAGCTCGCAAATTTTCCCATCCTTTAAATTGACGACATTTTTTACGCGAAACTTGCTTGTTATAAATTTGTTACAATTTTAGCAAGGTAAAGTTTAGCATTTTAAAGAAGTGATATTCATATTTCTTTTGATATAATGGATCTAGGTCACTTTCTAAGCTTTAAAAAGTCAGAAAGGGGAAGCGCTGTTTGATGTCTCTCTCTCTCAAGTACTCTTTGGCATCTAAAATAATATATTTTTAATGACGCTACCAGGCATCTATAGTATTCTCAATCATTTGTTTTTTCTGCTTTATTTTAATCACACATAAAATTACTCAAGGTTGCCTTTCACGTATAGGTAATTTGGCGGCGTGGTCATTTAGTGCCAGTATAGCTCCTTCTGAAAGAGTTCATCCAAGGAAATACTACCACCTTGAAAGCGCGCTGCTGGCCCTGTTGGTATGTCCTGTTGGTTGTGATGTAGCCAGGAGAGTAGTAGTAGCCTCCGCAGCCTCCGCAGCCTCCATTTATCTTGCTTAGTAAGTTTAAAGTTCAAAATTCAAAAGGGTAAAGAAATAGTGGTAATAAATCTAGTTTTATAAATATTATTCCCGTTTTATTAATATTTGTGATCTTTAAAATGTTTATCGCACAAGAGATTTTTGGTAAATGGTAAACGGTTCAAAAAATTAACGCGAAGACGTGTTCGCTGCCGCGATCGGGCAGGGAGTGACTATGGAACTAAAACAAAATCAGAATGGCGAAGAAAAGGAATTATTAAGGAACGATTTAAAATTTAAAAACGAGTGGCCAGGAACCGGAGAAAAAGCGATAAAAAGGTGGGATGACGATGTAAGGAGGTCACATCATCATAACCTTACATATTTCTGCTGCCAAGCAGTATTATGAGTGTAGCGGACTGTATAAATGGGTTCGGGTGGGTGCTGAGAACGAGTGAGCAAAGCCAAAGTAAATGTACTTACAGTTTATTAATTTATTAAAAACACGTACAGCTATCAAAGCAAAACAGAAAACAATAGTAAGAAAAGGCGCCAAAAACAATCACATTTAAATTTAGAATTTAAATATAAAACGATCTAGTGGATTGCCGTATTTTCTAAAACGTGTACGTAGTTTATTTTTCTCATTCAGCTTTCTTATTAGTTTTCGATTGTACCAGCAAGGAAATGACTTTGATTTAGGTCGTGTTGTAGGAATTATGTTATGAATAATTGTATGTAATTCATTATAAAATTTGACTACCATTTCATCAACGCCATCGCAATCCGCAAACATTTCATCCCAGCCAATACTTTCAAGCGCCACATTTACCTGATCATAATCTGCCCCAAAATAGTTTGGCTTTGGAGTAATAAGCGGTAATAAATTAAATACTGCATTTTGCAAGCTTTACTGCATTTTGGTTTTGAAGGGTAAAGGTGCTGGTGAAATTACAGGCACAAAGGACCTTTTCACTTTTCTATCAGGGTGCAGTGGCGGTGCCCCTCAGATCGTTGCAATTTAAAGCTCTGAGTGGCACGGTTATAAACAGGCGTGTTTATCACCAGACGCACGACTTTTTCATTCCGTCAACTGGTATCATAAAAAAAACCATTGATTTTAGTTCCAGCTGTTTAAAAAATTGTCACAGCATTATTATTAAACTTTCACCAAAGCTTTCACAACAAAGTCCGTTCAAACCTAAAAATAAAGATCTGCAACCAGTACGTAGAGAAATTTGTAAGGTATTTTTTTTTAATATAATATCAAGTGTAGAGACGAATAAGTCGTGCGCTTGATAGTAAGCTACAAACACACAACAAAACAAATTCTTAAAGCTATCATCTGCCCGTAGCCAATCAACCCATGCCCCTGGAGCGTGTAACCGTTCCGAAATATCGGGAAAATAAAAAGAAATCATATCCTGGTAAGAAATCTGTAATTTAGTGATAATCATTTAGTGAATAACCACGAAAGCCTTAAAATCTATATTCTCATTCTCTAGTTTAAAAGTCTGATCCAACTCTAGTTTAAAAAATTTGAAAAAAGTATAATTCTCTCGAAAGACGCTAGATGGCATTAACCAATTTTACACAAAATAGCTCATCGCGATGTTAAGTTTTCTATCGAATAGTGCCTATTCCGACCAAATTTTGATTAAGACACACAAACAACGCAGCTATCAGACAGAACCCATCTGAGAGTCGCGTCATTTTGAACTAAACGAAACCTACCGTACTAGTATCATACATTGTCACGTACGATCTGCCGTCTCCTTCTTTAGGGGAAAGAATGTGTAGGACTTCGTCATAAAATATACCGAGTAACCGACATTGCAGATTCGGTGCATTCGATTACATCACCGAAACACTCAGGAACTCTTTACATTATTTATAATTTTAAAATTAAGAGAGCAATGGAAAGATCTGAATATTTCTTCTAGATTTGGCTGAACAATGTAAAAGACGAGAAAGTAGAAAAACTTAGTCTTATAGGTATAACACAGAATCCATTAAAAAACTTATTTAATATGAAAACAAGGTTAATTCCCAAAACTATAATGCATATAAAGCAAACTTTTTCAGAGTATAAAGTCTATGATAAAAATAAATGATATTCTCTTCGTTCCGATTTCAGTGTGTAACACTGAATTGCTGTAAGCTGTGAAAACATTTTTATCGTTTGGTTTAAAGTTAACGAGAAGAGACTTACTAAAGGCAATGAATGTATAGGGACGTACTTTAATGGTACAGATAAATATGAATAAAAATTTTACAGAATTTATTCGTTCAATGACAAAAAAAATTATGTTCATGTATTTATTTAATTATTTTATGGTTATATTAACACGTTCACATTACATGAATCCACTTGGAGTCGCAAATTGTCTTCAATATAAGTCCACGCATACCTACTATGGAGTGGCAAACACATATTAATTCAATGTCAAATATTTTGGTTAAGCTTGTAGATAAAAACCTTGATTTTTTTCAATCTGTGAATTGTGTAGTCTTGGTGTATTTTTCAAAAATAAAATAAAATAATTTATATATTATAGATAACGTGAGAGTAAAAAACAAAAACGACGCCATTTCACAAGAAATCCAATAAAATTACGTGGTGTTCATTTTATTGAATATCATAATGTTTATTATCATAACCACCATACTCTAATATTTTTTGTGAAAATACTCTTCTAGTTTGTTGTTATAATGGACACAAAGATCGAAAAAAAACTCCTTCCTTGGACTCGAACCAGTGGCTTTCGCCAAACCGGCTATCGCTCTCCCAACTGAGCTACGGAACGAGTCAACAGGTCTTACAAATTTCTCTGATTCATTTATAACAACATATAATGTACCCAATAATCTTAGTACAGAGTACTAAAAAAACCGACCTCAAAAGTTCGTGGATTTCACCAGTTAGCCACGTTTTATTGTAATCGCTTACCGGAAAGTGCGCGAAACCAGATTCATCCCCTACTTTGCCACCCTTAGAAGTGGAATATTTTATTCAAATTTAAATTGGATCACTGCTGAAGTACCCTTTTTCCAACAAAAAAAGAATCATCAAAATCGGTTCACAAATGTCGTTATCGCATAACATACTTATTAAAAAAGCATACAGTCGAATTGAGAACCTCCTCCTTTTTAAAGTCGGTTAAAAATATCATGGAAGAGATTGTTATAATATAGCAATTTGGTCGCTTGTTATACGTTCTTTTGCATGTCTCTGTTTTATTTTTATGTGTAATAAAAAGTATTTGTATTTATCAGTATTGTATACAACTATTATTGACTAATATAAATGACTTAATTAGTATATATAATGTGTAAAATATAATCAAACAATGAAGTAATGTGTTATTGTAAAATTTTGCAAATATACAATAAATATTCGAGACCATCCATGTGCCCGTCATTTTGAGTTACTATAAAATTTCTATTCCAACACCAATGTACCACCACTGCCGGTTCCCTTTAAAGAGCAAAGGCCTAGTAGGGATTGAAACGTCTCTTCAGAGGCGTGACAATTCCTTAAAACACATTGACAGAGCATGGTGAATGTTGCCCTAAAACCTTCTGCTTAAGAGAGAGCTATGCCCAGTACAATGAATATCGATTGATGACGATATACATCTATCTATATCGATCTACTAATTCGTAAAAAGCACGCCTAAAGTCGTATCACCTTTATGGCTTAGTAAGAAGCGAAATCAAGAAAATTACATCCAATAGTAGGAAGTATTTCAATTATGAGCAGAGATGTCATTTATTTACTTTAAAAATATTTCCACCAAAAATTATTACGGTCCGAGACCACTCGATACGAATTAAAATGACATGACCCTCCGAAACATTTCCAGTCGTTCCCACAATAATTTTTATTACGAAAATCTAACCCTTCGTGTGGCAAATTCCCGCTCCGGGACGTCAGGCGAATGCCTTCAACTAGCGCCGCCATTTTGAAAAATTATGTGTGTCTGGTAGGAACTTAGTTCTAGTGTCTGTTGTTTAGAAAAAATATAATTTTATTGTTTTTTTATATAAAACCTATGCACACATACTATATTTTACAAAAATCACAATGTGTTAAGGTAACAGATTGCATTGCAGAAAACACATTTCTGGTGTGAAAATAAAGTTATGCTATATTTTTCACCAAAAATGTGTTTGTTTGTGTCTATTTAGTTTGACTAAAACTTGAGTTAAAAAAATTCCCCGTTGTCGGTATAAAACCCCCTCAGAATTAATAAACAAAACTATTTTCCGTTCAAATTTGTATTTTATTTAAATTATAATTGTAATATATGCTTCTGTAACATATAGATAGATAAAAATGCAGCACCCCATTTCTTTCGACATTAGGAGCTTTACAAAAACTCGATTATAACGGGAGGCCTCGCGACGGTCTTGTGTATTGGCTCAAATTTTATTATAATTATTTTTAAGAATTATGCGATTGAGCAACTATACTTGTCTTATGTTGTCGCTTTAATATGAGTTAAAGCAGTGTGAAATGAGTTTTACCCGCCTAAATTCACGTTTAAAAGTCGGGACGTTGCCATATACGAGGTTTTTTCTACCGTCCCGGTGCGGGAATTTGCCAGACAAGCGGAATTGCGAAAAATGGCACCGCCAGACATAGGGTTAAGAAAACGAGTCGTAGTATGACAGTTCTTATTTGTTGGTAATAAATCAGCAGTTTGGGCATTAGATAACTGACTTGCGCTAGACTTTTGTTCGTAGTATTTTATTTCCTGTATGCTGTCAATGAAACACGCTCTATCTTTTAACTTGAATAGATAAGTAAACAGCGCGATCAATCAACTGGTTGGCGCGCTCATGAATAATACCTATCCTGTAGAGAAAACTTTAACAAAAGATTTATTCCCCGCCCCAAGCGATCGGAAATAGGAGCAAAGATTGATTGATTCTAAATAAATATGAATGAATACGAATATAATAGCTGGCCGGCAGACCTTTTGTAAAAAAATATAAATCAAAAATAGGGAATCGATTTCAATGAAGATCGGTAAAGGTAACGGAGGGGAAAATTATCGGACACATAAAAGGATACTGAAACGGGGCACTCGGTAACTGAAACATGGGTCAGAATAGTTTTTTTAAATACACTATGTACCTACTTACAGGGCGTATAAAGAGAAGATATATATAATGTTTTTTATTTATTTTTTGTGCGTACAAGGAGAAAATCCTCAACTTCACTAGGATGTGAAGCCAGTGACCTATGGACTAAAACCTCATCCCCTATCAGTTGCTTGCTCCTTTTGTTGTTGTAACACCCTAATATATGTTACTATATATGTTACCCTTATAACTGTTTTAATATCAATATTAGTAGTATATGTCAGGTAAGTGGAACATAAGGGAAACGTTGAGGGAAACACCCTCATTATTAGCTGATTTAGTCATGAATCAAATAAGAAACGTTCGTGATTGGCAAATTTTCATTTCATTATCCATTAATTCCATTCATTGGTGATGAAATAATATCGTCAGTGGATTACAATTTGTTCGTTTATTCACTTTTCAAAGCAATTAGTTCGATAGTACAAAAGACGAATCCGATTAAAACGGATTTTAAATGTCACGCGGCAAATTCAAAGAAAGCGGCCGCGCGCTGTCGTTTATTTTCAAAGTAGCACTTCTCGTCGATGCGCGCTATTTTATAAAGCATTGCCTATCGAATTAACTCCTTATTTTCATATGCCGACACTGCCAACGATCATCGTGTGATAGGTCCACGTCAGACGATTGACTAAACTGAACATATACAAACGACTCCTGCGCCACTGCGACCTCACCCAGCTTGAGCTGTCAAACTGGCGTACTTTCGTAAACAAAGAAACCATGGTTGAGACTAATTAAAGTGATTCGTAGATAGCAGTAAATCATTTTTCCAATAATTAGAAAGCTACACGTAATAATATTAGCTCTTACCCTTTTGGAAAGCACATTACGTAAAATTAAATTCAGTAAATCAAATTCTATTACATTACGTTTTAATTGATAATTGCCTCCATTATATAATACACTCGTTTTACCAACCAGGGCACCCGTTCACGATTTGACGCGTGTACCAGCCATCGCTTTCCTCAACCATATTTGAGAAAATACTAATTTGTAATGATAAAACAAATCATGTCACATGAGTCCATGACTCAACTTTATAATCATAGCTAAAGTGGTAACACAAAAAACAAAGGCACAAATTATAAGAAACCTGCGCACAGCCGTTGTGAATTTTTTCGTCTGAACGATTAAGTCACCATCCTCGTTACAGAAGAAATCAGGTTATTCCATATTTTCAAGCAACTCGGCGTAGCAACTGTATGTGTGTGTGATCTGTTTTTAACCGACTTCAAAAAAAGGAGGTTCTCAATTCGACTGTATGGTTTTTTTGTTTTTTTTTTGTATGTATGTTACGCGATAACTCTGGTATTTGTGAACCGATTTTCATGATTCTTTTTTATTGGAAAGAGGGTACCTCCATAGTGGTCCCATTTCATTTTGAAGAAAATCATCCACCTCTAAGTGTGGCTGATTACGCATGAACATTCATTTTTATAAATAGCGCCATAGCGAATTTTACTTAAGGACCAATTATTGTAATGGTTGATTTTGCTACTCTCCAATTCAAGGTGTTTTTCTCTCTCAATATGCTTTGAGTATTGAGAACCGATTTTTATTATCTCCTGTGTGAAGTCCTGGATAGTGGCGAACTAGGGGATATTACAATAAAACTTGGCAAATAGATGTAAATCCACGTACTTTTGAGGTCGATTTTTTTAGTACCCTGTACCGAGATTATTAACCGAGAGACTTGTATCACAATACAGGCATATCGATAAGTCTCAAAGCATGTGTTTGCTTTACAAGCCCTGGTATATTACTACACATTTTTATAAATATCGATCAGGTGTATTATGATCTATGTTTGAATTCAAGTTAGTTTATTCTTTTCTTAAATCTTTCCATTTCAGAGCTTAAGATGTATGGAATAATTGAATTCTCATTTAAAAAAAATATCCTAAAGGTGCTATTCAGAATAATTTTACTTATTTATTACATACCATAGACCGCAATTGGCAACCACAAGTTATGTTTAGTTTCTTTGCACAAGCGCAAACGACTTCGCTTTGCCTCAAATAACATATTTTCAAGCATTTTTCTAAAGACTTGTAGCGGTCTTAATTAAAATTTTTAATAAGCCACTATAATGTAATGAAACTTCATTCGAATTTACTCAGTTTATTTTAGCATTTTATTTATGATTGTATTGTATTCAAATACTACCACGCTTGTTTAAATTCATTAACCACTACCTCACCATGGTCGACACAAAATGTCTGTCTATCCTCCACAGTTATTCAGATCTAAACTGTCAAAAAGCTCAAGTTATTTAGAACACAATCTGTGCCACACAAACACGGATATTCCACGCTGCCGCATCAGTGATCGCTAGCGACGCGAAAATATACTGTATGCAACGCGCTTAGGACAGTAATGGATTCAGAAAAAGGGCGACAAAAGTGAGCCCCAAAAACCTGAAGCAATTTTTATCACATTTAAAAATCAAAATGACGGCGGTAGTATCATTTTGTGATCCTCGTGATAATCATTTCATATTTAATGTTTTAACCATGAAACGGATCTAGTTAGCTATGAAAACGTAGCTTTATATTTACTCTAAATAAATTAGTATTCGACTCTGTAAACTTTAGTAGCATACAACCCAGGATTCTGATTATTTTGTGTCGTAGAATATGGCAGTTTGTAGTTAGAATATCGGCGGGCTTGTGATATAATACTCCGTCATTTGCAGAGTCAAAGATCTTATATCCCGTTACTACTTTACGTTACTACTGTAATACTTTATACTCATAATACTCAATGTGCAATGTGTTTGTATTTACTTTTTAATGTCCTGATTTAAAAGAATACAATAGAATACAATCATTTATTTCGGAGCATGATCCATAGTAATGTTATTAATACAGTAAATTTTTCTTACGTGCTATGGTTAGTACAATACAAAATTACTTAATTCTAGAGAAATACACGCAATGTCGTTGGAAGGGGCTATCAAGGCTGTTGGCAACAACGGCTAGGATGCCATTAGCGCTGCCTGCCTGTATTTAAGTAAAAGATTTTATTATTATTATTATCATCATTATTATTATCATATTCTTGCTATACTACCGTGGCAAACCGTAACACTGCAAGTCTCAGGAGTGTTTCGTAATTTCTTTACAATAAGAATATGTCGGCTGTTATTAATGCGAATTAAATTTATTTGTTCCGGCTTATTTTGCAAAGTATAATTAATGGCCAGATAGAATTCTTTGATGTCTAATGTACAAAGTAAATGAAATGAGTTTATTTATATTATTAATTTGAAAAATAACAAAAAAACGAAAATTCTTACTGTTTTGAACAGACTTCAAAAAAAGATGTTTTTAATTTGACTGTTTTTTTGTCTGTGTATATTATGTAACGCGATTGCTTCCGACGTATGAACCGATTTCGATAATTCTTTTTTCTTTATTGGAAAGGGTGTATCTCAGTAGTAGGTAGATGTGAAATATTTTCTTCATATAAGGGGGAAATGCAAATTGCCTCAGTGGCCGAAGGGTTACCATGCCAGACTGCCATGCAGAGATGTGCGTTAAAAAAATTAAGGCATGAATTCGGTATATTGGATTTCACCCACTTTTCGTTAATCGATTTCGATAAAACTTGGCAAATAGATCTAATTCCACAAACTTTTGAGGTCAGTTTTTTTTTTCATATAACAATCAATACAGAGTATTAAAAAACCGACTTCAAAAGTCATTCATCCCCTAGTTTGCCACTCTTGGAAGTGGAATATTTTTTCCTTCAAATTTAAATGGGACCCTGTTTCCAACAAAAAAAGAATCATCAAAATCAGGTCACAAATTATCGTTATCGCGAGTTATCGCGTGACATACATACAAAAAAACACAGTCGAATTGTGAACCTCCTCCTTTTTTTGAAGTTGGTTAAAAACCAGTTACAATTATCAATATTACAATATATTAGTTTGACACTGCCACAGATTAGTACACAAAATAAGCAAAGTTGTATATAAATAAGATTAAGAAAAAGCGACGGTACTGACAAAATCAACGTTCTTAAAATGTAAAAATAAAACAGAAACTTTTATGACTCGATTCCTTAAACCGATCCTGTATAATCCTGTATTGCCTGGTGCAAACACGATTTGGAGTGGAAAACGCGTTAATTTCCGAGGCGCACGTGCGCAATGTTACTGACCTGCAGTTTTGAACTAGTTGCAGCCTTCAAAGCTATCTAATGTAGCGAAGAGCAAAAGGATTTCCTAAGCTTCATGGACATTTTGCGGGACACGTCCTCATTTAGTCCGCACTGACTACCGTTTTGGGTATTTGATTGCGTGCAAAAGTCCCTTTAACGGCATTATGTGCGACCTGAGTATTTTAGGCGGAGTTGTATTACTAACTTATATTATACTATAACTTATATTTCATTCCCTTCAAGGTTGTACACCATTTAGATTCATTTAAATACAATACCATACATTTAAATAAAAACGATAGGGATCTGTCGAATGCGCCACTAACGCTCTGCATGTGCACTGCGCGCGCGCTGCACACGCACTGGACGCGTGCAGCATGCGTGCAATTAAATACAAGTTAATATACACTACGTAATGCATGTGTGCAGCTCGCGAGTCTTTTGAGACAGGCGCATTCGCGGGGCATTCGCCAGATCTGTACGCACCCTTAGACTATTCAAACTTAGTAATAACTCGATACACCTACACAGACATAAGTATTCATGTATACATAGTATAGTCATGAGTAACAAATAATTGAAATAAATCAAGAATTTACAAATGACATAGCTCAGTGCTCACAATCGTCAAAAACTTTAAATTATATACCTAGTAGAATTACTTTAAATTTAGAATATAAGGGACATGTTACAAATTAAAGACTATCATCGCTGTAATCAAGCTTGGAACGAGACCAAAACCCACAAAGTATGTAAAGCTGGAAAGAAAATGACTGTCATGATTATACTAGTTAAACTTGGGTAATTAATAAAAAATAAAGTATAATTAATTCATTGTAAACTATTCGTATGATAAAATTATTTAACGCCCACGAATATATTTTCGCCGAAATATTCTTTCAAAGAAAATAACATTTATTTTTTATGACGGTTTCTGACTTATTCACAACACATAGACATTCAGTTTAATTAATTAATTTACTAACAGTCTACATTTTATATTACATATTACTTATGAAACTTAACAAAACAAACATTTAATAAAGTCGTTTGATTAGATAATCTAGACAACTCCTACTTTGAAATGAAATGAAATTAGGAATAAAAATAGATTTTTATCCTTTTGGACTACGCCTATTCGATCTGTGTCGGTATTTACTATTAAATAACGGTGTTACAAAACATATACGATACGCCTAAGGATATTATCTAAAGAATGTGCTAATGTGTTACACGATAGGACGTACTTTATCCGATCATATAAAATCCTGAAAACAGGCTAAAATAAAAATCTAAAACGAATTATTTAGGAATAAAATATTTTCATCTTTGCACATAAATTTTATAATAGAGACATATCTCATAAGTAAATTTGAGGCCCTATTAGTTATACAATGCACATTTATCCCAAAATTTGCAAATTGCCCAGCTGCTTAAAGACAAGTCGTCGCTTATTTTATTCATATTAATTTATAGCGTGCGGAATACGGGATGCAAGGGGCGACCTCCCACACCTCACCTCCTAAAGTTTAGGCTCACGTTGAAATACCTCGCCTTAATAACAGGTGACTCTCCCCCGCCCCATCAGTCTCCAATTACCTAATTATTAAAATGTAGAATAAATAATCTTCATCGCTACGTGGACATAATTAGAACCTAGGTGTTTCTTTTGAAAAGTGTTTCTTTTTTTCGCACTCTCACGACTGCAAATACCCTACTACGGTTATATCCGTACTTTCTCATGCACAAGAAACATTTACAAGAACTATTAACAGTAGGACTATGCCTATTGACCGGATCAGTCGTCAGTGATTAAGCCATAATAATTATATTGAATCTATTCACTATAAGTTTCCGGAATGAATAAAAAAAAATCTATAAATGGTCAGAAATGAATTTCATCCTTACGGCGGTCACACGCGCGGTCTCAAAGACTGCAGCGACCTCATGTTAGTCATTTCACAAAAACTATGAACAAAAAACGGTTGCGCGGCCGTGATATTCTCGAAGGGATGAGGTACTTCCCCTTAGTAGCCCTGTGATGTTCGTCGCAAGCGCAAGTCTTTATTTGTGTTTGCGGTCTCAGATTCCGCGCGCGACCGGTCGTGTTCCAGAAAAATTCATGGAATGAAATTGAAACCTGGGTGAGAATTTCATGTTACTTGTACTATATTACTTACTAAATTACATTAATTTATGTAATATATATTAATTTATTCATTATTTCACTATTCGTTGTAGACACAACATGAGTTACGAAGAATCAGAATGGCTTAGAGAAGAGGCGGAAACAGAAGATGAAGATTTTGATGATGTCAAACCATTGCTACTGATAATTAGTAGATTATCATACTACCTGCTCCTAAAAAAACTTAGAAATTTTTTATTTTGTTTTCCTTTTTTATTTTATAAGAATTGAGATGTTACGTAGAACAACATGAAAAAAACATTAAAAAATTACTATGATTTTGGAGTTCCTATATATTGTGCCATTGATGACAATATTGCTTGATCTCGATAATAATCTATTATAGTGTTATACTTATGAACGATAAAGAAAGTAAATTTCATCTGGTTTTGTTATTTTGTTGATTTTTAAAGTTGTTTGTGTCATAAGACTAAAATTTTGAATTTTTATAGACTGTTCAACTAATAAGTACAAATTAAAAAAATAATAAGTAAATAATGTTTTCTTATTTTCATTTAAATAGATGAAATACTTTTTTTTATCATGTACTACACAACGTCATGAAAATATTTAATTGTCTTCTCAAACTGAACGCGCAAAGTTGCGGTCTCACAGACCGCACGCGACTGCTTATGTTCGGCGCAAGGGTGCGACAACTGGAAGGATTGTTTCTCGAAATATTCTCCGTTAGCGTTAATGCACTTTTCATACGAATGAACCAATTTTGAAAACATTTATGCCCCTCCTCCGTGACAATCTCTGAAACATATATTTTTTACACTCTTTGACAGCCTCTTTAGGTGATGAAAATCGTTGACCGCGTAACTGGTTCTCAATTTTTAGAAATAAATAAAAGTCACAAGGGCCAAGTCGGGACTGTACGCGGGATGGCTCAATAAGGTCAATGTTGTTCACCTTCAAAAATTCATTTGTCTGTCTGGCCGTGTGAGAATTTAAATTTAAATTTAAAATAATGCTCACATATGAGCCCTTTATTAGGGATAACAATAACAGCAGAGGTAGGCCGAGGTTTCAATTATTAATTAAAATTGTTATTTATCAAATAATAATATTAAAAAAAAATGTCATAATAATAAAGAAATTCGTCATATTATGAGTAGAATTATGTCACTTGAAAGTTTAAATTTAATTAGATTACAGTAGCATAACTTTATAGTATATAATTAACATTTATTTATTATTCAAATTTATTATAATATTATTATTTTTATTTGTCATCAAAGTATTCATTTAAATTGTAATAGCATTTATTAATAAGATGTAATTTTAATTTATTTAGAAACAGTGAATACTTTTCCTCGTTTTTAATAATGCGCGGGAGCTCATCGAATATCCTCACCGACATCGAGTTGAGACTTGAGCTGTGTATGTGTAGCCGAGATCGTGGCAGAAGTAATCTATTACGTGATCTAAAAGTGTGTCGTTGAGGCAGGTCGTCAGTGTTAGTGTAAAAGTCAGGGTGTTGCTTAATAAATTTAGAAATTTTTAAAATATATGTAGAACACAAAGTCAAAGTTTTAAATTGTTTAAAGTGCGGTCTGCAGCTATCCGTGTAGTATAGTAGGGGGCCGTCCCATTGAACGCCTTCCGATGCACGTTGCGTCCGACCTGCGAGTCTGCCAATCTTTGGGGGAGGCCTATGTTTAGCAGTGGACGTCTTCCGGCTGATACGATGATGATGATGATGATGAATATATTATAAGCACTACGGCATAGAGAAAAGTAGTGACATTTTTGAGCGCAGCATAATTTCGGTACTGTGCATGAATGGCTTAAGTGTTTGGCAACGCGTTCCATATTTAACATTAACCATGGACGATCTTTACGATCACCGGTAAAAGCTAAGTAAAACCAGGAAGTTTGTAAATAGATAATTACACTGCTTTCAAAACGAACCAGCCGAGCCAAGCCCTAAGTACCAATTATTATTTAATCTTTAAAGTTTTTAACGTGCTTCAGAAATGCTGTAGAATCCAAAATTAAGCTTCGGTATGAAAATTTTCAGCACATTTTTTGACGTTAGCATATTTTATGCATACGTTGTGTATGCCATGTCCTTTCACTTTATTATAATTACAGTATAAACAAAAAAAGAGAGATAGATACAGATAGACAAATATATATATGTATATATATATCGATGCCTTATGTTCTCAAGCTCGTATCTTATAAAGATTGATTATTCAGAAGATGGTAAAACTTTCTATTTATATTAAATATCTTATCAAAGATGTTGATTTAGATGCATTACTTTAAGAATAGGTAAAAGTTAGTGTGTAAATATGTTGTGAAATCAGCCTGCAAAATTTTTATACAATCCATTTTTGGCATTTTAGTTCATGTGCTTTAAGATACGAATTCGAGAAAGTAAGGCGACGATATATGACGCCTCTGTGGCCGATGTCTCCATAGAGCGGGGCTATGAGTGTGCGTTTAAAACAAAAATATACTAGTTTCCCGTAGGACAAATCTACTTCTTACTTTTTTAGATCGAATTCTCCTTATCGTATTGATGACATACACTATGCTATTGTGGCTCAGAACTCATCCACGCCAACCACGTCGCCAGTAGCCGCCATTAAATCCTCAATCGTGCTGGTATTAGAGCAATCAGAGCACCTTATGAGGTGAGGCATTGTTTAAATCGCGCCGCACAAACAATCCAGGTTAAAACACCCGAAAATCCTCACCTTAACAAATTGTATTTACCCCCGCCCACCTTAGTCCGACGCCTATTTAAAGATTTCCAAATCTACTATGGCGATTCGTGACCAGGAGGAAGACTCTCAGGAATTTACTATTGTAGTTATTATTACTCAATTTGATTATTTTCATGTCTCATTTTTGTATGTGTCAAAATCAATTTAATTTATTTAGTGTCCGACAGTGTTATCTCTAAAAATTAGTAATGATTTTTTTTTTAAATTACGGTATTCTATTTTATGACAGACCATGATAGAATATCAGCGAGGGCTACGTAATTAGCATAGTCCTCAGATGCCGAGTCATGGACTTTTAGACATGCTTTTTTTTGTTTATTTGTTTTTATTTTTTTATTTTTTTTTTTATTGTATTTATGAAGGAATTATTTAATATTTTGTAATTGTTTCTAATGTATTTTACATGACAAATAAAGACGATTTTTTTTTATTTCATTTTTAAATCGACAACTCAAGATGTCTAGGCATATATAGATTTTAAGACTTTCGTGGTTATTCACTAAATGATTATCACTAATATCAGGTTTCTTACCACGGTATGACTTCTTTTTATTTTCCCGATATTTCGGAACGGTTGCACGCTCCATGGTCACGGGTTGACTGGACGGCGGCAGATGACAGCTTTATAAGCAGACATATCTGTCTACCCTCTTGCGCTGTCGACGACTACCTTCATCGCGATTTGTTGTGGCGTTACCATTGTCACTCATTTTTATTCACACAAACCACACTCACTGTATCCACACGCGAAACTGAACTCGAGGTGTTTTTGTTTTTATTACTGCACGCACTAAGGACCGGATTCCATGCACTGGAATCCGGTCTAGGCATATGTTTAAAAAAGTCCTCACTTACATGCAATCGTTATTTGCATGCTTCTATTTAATTGTTTCAAATCCTACTAATGGATAGTGAAATAAAATCGCGGCCGAAGATTGGCGGCCCGCCGTCTCGCTCCACGTAAACTCTGATTAAGAACGAATGATCCGCGTAATTAACTTAGTGCTACGCTGCTACCACCAAGTAGACAGCCCTACCTCAGCTCGAATTCAAAATTTTCCCGTACTAATACGGTTCATTTTGCTTGGTTCGAGCGGCGGGGCCACTGACTTTATTTCATAATCATTTTTTCACAAACAAAATTAAAACCATTTGAAAAATGTATATCGTATACTATACGTGTTCTATTTAGTTGAGTTAATATTTTAAAAAATCATTGATATATATAAAGTACCTATTGAATACATCAGTGTTCTTGTAAAATTTCGAGGTAAGTTTGTATATTTTTTCAATGGTGAAAATTTTAAGGAATCGTGTTTTCAGACCATATAGTAATCAGTGTATATCCTCAATTGCACTATATACTTTTTCCAAAATGTTTGATTCAATACTTTCAGTGTTATGCGAAATTTGGTTGACTCCGCATAACAGTGAAAATGTGGAAGAACCATTTGAGGTAGTACAGACCCTTAAGAAATCTTTTTCAGTTACTGAAACTGCCTCTGTGGCCGAACGGTTACCATGCCGAACTGCCGCGCAGAGGTCCCAGGTTCGATTTCCGGACCGAGAGAAATATTTGTATGGTCTACATTTATTTCTCTCTAGAGTTTGGGTGTAATTTCAGGTTGTTTATGTGTGTGTCCATGGCACCCGCAATACAGGGTTTCCCTAATGTGCTATGTTGAGTGTGTGCGTTATTATTATTATTATTATTATTACTGACAATGGTACATGTCTAAAATTTGATTATGTACCCTCAGAATTCGCAGTAATGGCCGACCCGCTATCAATTTCTAATTTTAGTTGAACCCCCGATATCGATAGCGTTTCTGTTATCGGTTACGAATATTAAAACACTCAACGTCATCGTCATCGCCCTACCCGACACTTGTACGTTTCCCAAGTTTGGACTTTGTGCTCAAAAGCTGTGAGGAAACACAAAATTGAACCAAATGTTTTTTATATAAGCGGTGGTCAATCGTCGCACATACGAATGAGAGACGAATGAAACACCCTGCTTATAACGTACCTACTGACGTGTATTCAAGAAAATAGGGGCACACTTACGCACACACATGCAATTTCAGCTCCACATAAAGTTTAAAAAAGCCCTTTGACGTATTGGTCCTTATTATATGATACCCTATAAGGGCATAGCAAAGAAGCACAGAGGGTGCCTATTTTGTAAATAAAAGCAATCTCTAAAAACTTAAACATGCTATAATTATAAGTATATTTATTATATTATTTCTAAGAAAAAGGAAAATCCTTTTATATTAAATTTTTAAGGCTTTAAAGGCCTAAAAAATTGGAATGCGTAGTAAATCGTCTTGCATTAAAATAAATTAATAAAGTTGAACAAAATCGAGACTCTATTTAAAATCCTTGCCTTGTAAACAATAGGACGTTCGGTAACTTTGTTCTGAATAACGTTTGTAGCCTTTGCCGGTCGCATCGTCGTAATCGTATAGGTGTGACGTCATTTTGGTTCGGTTTCGAATACGACACTTTTACGTTCGATTCGGGTGTTATGAGTAAAATGGAAAAGAAATTGTACGATATGAAATCGAAACGGTCGACAATTGAGTTATCGTAAGGTTCTGGATCGAGCCCCAGCACCCTCAGGAAATCCGTGTCAGATGCTCTGCCAATAAAGCCATGGATCGAACCAGCCGACCTTACGAATTCTTTCAAATGATTGTTGCAGATCTTTGTTTTTGTTTTTAACGACTTTTTTGCCGTAGCGCCATTTGTGAGAAATTTATTTCATCGTGAGTTCTTCGAATCCAGCAGGATCTTAATTAATATTTCCTAGTGTTTCGGTCTTATAATAATTATTAGAAACTAGAAAAGTAATTTCACGAAACAATAATTGAATATCATATAGTAGTAAATGATCTTGATATTCCATAAACTTAAAAATTAAACATGCTAGCTATTAATTAATAACACTTAACTACTACTTACTTTATTTTGTAAATAGTACCGAGTGTTTTTTTAATGGGACATTAGGGAGAAAAAAAATTGGGACAGCAGAAGTTGGTCAAATTTAATAAAAAAAAACTATTTTATACGAAATTTAATAACATTTTTCTTACATTTGACCAACTTCTGCTATCCCGATTCTTTTCTTCCAATACAATACATGTCTTCCCTCCCTCTTATGATATGGGGTCCTTCAAACGAGGCGTGAAGAGGCATATTGTAGGCAAGCAGGGTGGAGGTGGCTAGTGCAGTGATGGTTTCATTGCTGCACTAGGTTCCTTCGCGTTTGGATACCACTTTCCACTTAACATCAGGTGGAGTGGAGTCATTTATTTTATTTATTTTATTTATCAATCAGACACAATAATGTTAGTAATACTTAGCCTATATTAGTACTTAATAATTAAAAATGACTTTGTCCTCTGTGCCAGAGTCCACATAATAGGACAATCGTACCTACTACTTATCATCTTCAGGATGCTGTTACTGCTGCCCCGCACTCTGTCCACAAGTGAGGCCGTTTTTTTGCGCCATACGGCATCGAAGCCGTCTATGCGTGCTTCAACAAACATGGTGGAAGCACTACAGAAACGCGGCAGCCGCAACAGCATCCTGAAGGCGTTATTATATTGGACGCGCAGCGCATTGTAAGCCTTTTGAGTATATCCCACCCACAGACTCGACGAGTACAGAGAAGTGCAGAACGCTCTAAATAAAGTTATTTTAACTGCATCTGTACATCGTGTAAATCTGCGGGCCAGCATGTTCGCTCGGACTGACAACGCTCTGCGCTCCCTCTCCATATCTGCATCATCTCTAAGGTTTTCGGTAACCAAATGTCCAAGGTATTTGAACTGGTGCACTCTCCTAAGGGGAACACCATTGAGTACAATTGGTGGAAAAAAGAAAGGACATTTGGTTCCCGCCTTAAAGATCATGTACTCAGTTTTTCATGTACCATTTGCCTGTCATGTATAAAAAAAAAAAATTGTCAATTTTATTCCTTTTGTACGAAAAATCATTTTAGTAAATTTGAACAACTTTTGCTGTCCCGATTTTTTCGTCCCATACAAAGAATAAATTTGAATGATCCTTACATATAATTGGGTTGACCAGCACTAAAAAAAACTTTGATCAATTTTATTCAATTTTATATAGAACTCAGCCTTGACCAAAAAATTGACTATTCCAAAATTGTTTTCACAAAAACATAGCCCCGCACTAGGGAAACCCTGTGTCGCGAGTGCCATGGACACACACATAAACAACCACAAATTACACCCAAAGTTACGAGAGAAACAAATGTAGGCCATACAAATATTTCTCCCGGCCTCGGAATCGAACCTGGGACCTCCGCATGGCAGTTAAGATGTATTTCTTTAGACCATAGTGTAATTACCTAACTGGTTTCAAACATGTCAACAATAAACAAACTAATATGTACCACTATATGAAATTTTACAATATGCAGCCTGTAAGAATTCATTCAGATAACAATTGAACAAATCGATGTCGTTTGTCACCGCGTTGAGTGCACGCAGCGCTCTCATGAGGGCCGCATTGTGCAGTAGGTTGGTGCGCGCGCGACACCCACACAGCAGAGGCGGATAAAAAAATTGCAACGCCTAGCACCACTAAAACTAATTGACAACACGTATTTTTTATATTAACACAATAAATCACGAGGAAAAAAAAATATATATTGTAGTATATTTTATACAGATAATTAATGCTTTTCTTTTTCAAATGCGTTAGCACCCCCTGCGACAGCATCAACGCCAACGCCTATTGCTTCCGAGGCCCACCGCCCTGAGACTTTTCAGCGCCTACTGAGGGGTTGTAGGGACCACTTTGAGAAACTATGGTCTACATGAAACAGTTTGTTCAATGTTTGCAACAATTCTCAAACATCGCATTTACATACTACCTACATACATATAATACCTACCTTGCAATTATCTTTATTTTACATAATGTGTACGCGGAATAGTATGTTCAAATTGATTGCTTACTGCTAAATGATAGTTTTAACAAAAACATATTGATACGTATCGGTCAGATTTTCCGCATTATTTGTCATGATCCCGCAACGCTTTCTTTTCTTTCTAAACCCTTGGAACCTTTATTACCAGCTATTTGTAATACACAGGATTTTCTTTAGAAAACACTCCTAAAGCCATTTGCGTGAATTCAACCATTTACCATTGTTAGGACTAGATGAATGGCTCCGAATTAGTGGTTGGTTGCTCGGTTTCTACTTCGCTTAACAGATTTTTTTTATCTCAAAAAATGTTCTTTGAATTTCAAGCACTCCAAATTAAGATTGTATTGTTAGATAGAAACAAAAACCAAAATGTAATTATGGAAATGATCAGACTCTCAGGAGTTTTCTTAATAAACAAAAAAGTGTTCTTCTGAATTTAAGTTCACATTCAATAGAGTTTCAAGAATGTTTAGGGTATATATTCATTAGGGTAGCTCGAGACGGGAGAGGGTGGCGAGAAAAGTTTTTGGCCGCCTTGTTGTTCACCGAATTATTCATGACTCGTTCGGAAATTTCGATTGATTATACTGTTTAGCGCAAATTAACTCGAATAAGCCTCCAGGGACCAGGGTTGCCAGCATCGGTTGTTTAATCAGAATGTCGAAAACAATTATAAATCGCAAGTGTTTCTTCCTGCTTACATCTTTCTTTTCACTAAATTATTCACGAAGCTTAAACCAGATAATTGCTGCAGAGAAACAAAGTCACACGAAATTAGATTCCCTGGCGTACTCTGAGAAATAAGCTTTGAAAATAAATTCTAAATGGTCCTTTGTTTTGTATATACAAGAATCGAGACATTTTTTAAATACATAAACATACATACTCGAATGAATCTTATAACAGAAAATTTTAATAACAGTCATTGCAGTGCCTTTTTTAGTAATCTTAATGTTAGAAGATTCATTCTTCTAATCCAACTGTCTTTTGGTATCGGAAGTAAGACTCTTTTCAAGGAAGAGAAGTGAGAAATTACCTATCTAGTGGCAACCAACCTGTTATTATTTCGTTAAGTATGGTTCTCACTTTTGCACACAATGTACAGAAAACAGATATGTAACATTTGTAATTGGCAGCCCTGTTTACAAAATTAACTATAGCGAGACGAATGAAAGTTTAGCGTTCGTTTATTGCATTGTTTCTCCTTTACCCCAATGTTCCGCCTCAAATAGAAGGATTTTAATGTTTGGTTGTTAACTCTTCTTCTAGTTTACATCTTTATTTGCACGTTTTTACATGTTATAATCTATTTTTGATTGAGACGGACTATACAGTTACGACCTCAAAACAATCCTTCTTGTTACGAAAGGAATAGTATGTAACGTCGTGCATCCAATTCAAATCAAATTACACACAAACTAAGGAGAAAAATAATTATAGACCATACAAATTTCTCCCGGCACGGGAATCTAACGTGAGACCTCTGCGTGGCAGTCCGGCATGGCAACCGTTCGGCCACATAGGCAGTTGACATGGATAAGAAAGGTGTGAGTATGGGACTGATAGGAGAGACTGGAAGAAAAATAAATGTTGTGCGTGGGATAAGAACAGGAAGACGAAGAAGAATTATTGCTTATTTGTAAACCAAAATATTTTTTATATTATTGGTTGCCGATAGAGTAGACTTATTCTAGAATGGCGACCACGTCAAGGAAAACGTAGTGTGGGACGCCCTGCAGCAAGATGGACGGACGACCTGAGCTAAGTGACCGACAATGACTGGATGTGGGCGGCACAAGACCGGGAGAGTTGGCGTGCTCAAGGGGAGGCTTATGTCCAGTGGATGCGTGTAAGCTGATGTTGTATTGATATAAGAAAAAAAAACTAGTGTATTTGATACACCAGATTTTTTTTCTTATTGACAATCCATACTGAACAATAACAATCATGATTGATAATAAAAAATTATTAGCTTTTAACAAAAATGTGCAGACCCATATCCAATATAATCAATTAGGCTATTGAAAAAAATTATACAGTACGAATTTTATGCCTTAATCTGTTTTAGTATAAAATGGAACGATATTTTAACACAATTTAAAAAGGCGGCAATGTCCATGTATTAAACAGCGAACATACATTTTGAAATATGAAATATAGCATTTTGCACTAATGAAAAGTACTCAGCTAGTAAACAAGACTCGACTCTAACAACAAAAATAATAAACAATTCTAACAATTCTTCCTCTCTAAAAAGAATAAGAAATTTCAAACAGGGCGCTCAAAGAAAATGAAAAACAAAATTAGTAAACAGTTTGAGCAGAAACAGAAACACCCGAAGAGCGGCGGCAGGAAATTTAAACATTGGCTGTAAGAGACAGCTGTTCGCCAATTAGCGGGTCAACTCATTAAATTACTTCGCACCGACTATGCTGTTATGGTCTTGTGGAGGTTAGGAGTTTCATTGGTATTCAGCTCACCGAAAATTTTACTATTTCAGAGACGAGAAGTTTTCCTTGCTAATTACAATAGTAACTTAGTAAATTACTTATATACACTGGCACTGTTTCTCAAGACACAGGTTCATCAAGTTTGGAAGATGTGATCAAATTGTTTCTGCTTTTTGTGTCAATATATAGAACTGCCTCTGTGGCCGAACGGTTACCATGCCGGACTGCCACGCAGAGGTCCCAGGTTCGATTCCCGGGCCGGGAGAAATGTTTGTATGGCCTACAATTATTTCTCTCGTGAGTTTGGGTGTAATTTGTGGTTGTCTATATGTGTGTCCATGGCACCCGCGACACAGGGTTTACCTAGTGCGGGGCTATGTTGAGTGTGCGCGTTATTTATTTATTTGTTATTTATATATACTCCCACCCGAATGAATACAATTAATAAACGAATGAAAATAATGAAATATTGTTTATTACACGTTAAAAATTCCAATGACACCGATCAGAAATATCTCAAAATCAGACAATGCACAACTGAAAGCCTTATTGGTAAGTAGTAATTTCTCAAAAGGTAGAATATCCTCTGTATGTAGTAATATTTTAAATATTTAATATTAATAACACAACATCATGAGTAAGCTAAATGAAGAGGGGAGACAAGTCGAAAGTCAGAAGTTAAGGCAGTGTTCCTTCCTTGCCACGTCGTTTGAAAGAACCAAAGGAAGGGGAGGTAATTCTACAGTCAATAACAGAGACGCGATAAAAGAGCTGGAGTGAAAATCGGAGTTATGAGAGGAAATGTGCAGTTTAAGAGTATCAGAAGAGCAAGGGGATGGGCAGAGTGTACAAAAGTGAAATACAAAGCGGTGTTTAATGTAGGGAGGTGTAAAGGAGAATAGTATAGTGAAATAAGTTAGGAAATGGATGTGAAGGTCCCTGTCTCTGAAGGATGGGAAATATTTTAAGTTGTGCGCGAATTAGGGACATATCGTCAATATTTACGAAGTGTCGAACAGGGTTGACTATCAAATCTTGGTAGTAAACATCAGCATAGTCGAATATACGATTTAGAATACTTAGCTAAGGTATATATAACAAGGTATATATAACATACTTATTATACATACATAATAAACTTAAATAAGTTTATTATGTATGTATAATAAGCGTGTTTATATTATTTATTGCCATAGAAATTAACGATTAGCTCTCTAGTACATTGTTCTTCTTGCTTAAGTGTAGCACCAACCTATTGAGTTTTTTTTCTGTTTGGCCCAATGGTTGACTGGTAGAAAATACCTTATGGCATTAAGTCCGCCATTTGTACTTCAGTATATCGTACAATAAAGTTTAAATAAATATTATTTGTCTTAAGCCGCTAAAAGTTATAAAAATCTTTTAAGTCTTAAATGCGCACCAAACACTTTTTGCCAATCTCAGCAACATGCAGTGTCCATGCAAGATAATAATAATAACGCACACACTCATAGCCCCGCACCAGGGAAACCCTGTGCCGCGGGTGCCATGGACATATACATAGACAACCACAAATTACACCCAAACTCACGAGAGAAATAAATGTAACCTATATAAATATTTCTCCGGCCCGGGAATCGAACCTGGGACCATTGCGTGGCAGTCACGGAGACAGGCATGGAGAAGACACCGATTTGATAACGCTCATGTATTACACATTGATTTAAATAAACATTTCTTACCATAATCGAATTTTAATTTTATGCGTGCAAATTGTGTTAGTCACAATATTTAACAAATTTTTTTTAATCAAAAGTGATACCTCACATCATCGTTGTTTAGCATTCACATTTACAGTATTCTACAGTGACATGACAGCCTGTATAACCTAACCGGTAAAATGTACTAATGATTTACCAACACCCAAAATGTTAATTGTGTTTTTGAAAACTGGTTTTATCAAACTTTTGGACCTAAAAAGTACTCAAAACTAGTTTCGAATTTGATCCTTACTTTCAAAACCCATTTAAAAATCTGCAAATACGATGTCAAAATGTCTAACCGGCATCGAGTTCATTAAACTTTTCCATCGGCTAGTAATTTATAGCATACCTTCTATCGGATCCAATCTAAATTCGCGCAATTTTTTAACATAATCACCGATCGGGTAGTGCTGATATTTGCTACACAAGAACAGGCTGAAAGAACAGGAAATTGTAATAAACGGTTTATCGAAGAAATCAGGGAAGCTTCCTTGGAGACACAAGAATTAAGGGAGTCCACTAATGAGATGTTGATTGCATCCAGCGCTCCGTTTGTCGCTCTTCTTTGCATTCTTTCTTTTGTTAGGGTTCCTTTGCCTAACAACTAAATGTAAACCTCATAATATCAATCAGGCTATCGTTATGTCAAAGAGCTACATTGTTTTTATAATATACAGTGGCGGGACGAACAAATCGTGCGCCTGATGGTAGGCTTTACGCCTGTACATATAACAGTTGCAGTGCCAGTCAGAGCTTTAAATCACAAAGATCTGAGGTCACCCTGAGACATAAATTAACAAGTCCCATGTGCCTGTAATTTCACAAGTATCCTTACTCTTCCAAGATGGAACTATTAATGCTGACATTACTGCTTGGCGGCAGAAATAGGTAAGGTTCTACTTCTACTTTACCTACAAGGAGCTCTAACTACATGAGTGGTCTTCAAGGACCCCCTAGCCAGCCGACCTTTTCATTCTGAGAGCCAGACAAGTGTAAAAAAATCCCAGTTTTTTGGTTAAAATTTGTATTTATGTAATGTAATATATAATAATTGTAGATCAAAATGCCTTAAAAAGTTTCTTAAAATGTCAATCACTAATAATGCAATACGAAAGTCATACCAAAATGAATTTTACGGTTCACAGGTTAAAGGTTACGATGTTGTACTCAGAACCAAATAGACAGGTAGCAGGTCAGGTATCTTAAGACATTGACTGAATATAAAATATTGCATATAAAGGTTTTAGACAGTCGCTGCCACCACGATGTGTTCTGAGTGGTGAGATCTGGAAACACACCGTAGGAACATTTCTAAAATTGAAAGAACCTACTTATTCGATATTATGATGTTTTGCTACCATAATATTTGATTAATTGCCCGAGAATAGCATACAGACGCAGGTTCAAATCCTATCAGATAGAAGGAATTCTTCTTAGCATTCGCTTTATATTAATAATTATAACAAATTAGTAGAATAATTTAATAATAATATTCAATAAAATCAATGTTACATTGCTTTTATTGAAGCAAGGTTGACAAGAGATGTTACAAAACATCTCTTGTCAACCTCTGGTAGCTGTAAAGGTACCTAGTTGAGTAAAGAAAAACTTTCATAGATTTCTCACAGATGGCGCTATGGCAACAAAGCCGTTAAAACCAAAAACAAAGATCTGAAACAAACACATAGAGAAATTCTCAATTCAATTTCTGTCAGGTGGAAGGAATTTTTCTATGTGTTCGATCTTTATATTAATAATTAAGAACTTACTTTATATTTTTTAAGTTTAGCACAAAAAATGCAATATTTAAATCACTACTACAAGGAGGCCGACATGCGCTTGATAATTTTTTTCTTTAGCCTCAGGGCGACAGATGAAATGCAGAATGCGTCTTCGCCAGCTTTTGTTGTTGGAAGACTATGCAGATTCCGTTAAACGTTTCCTCCACTTTCAGTTAACCAATTTGCGAAAAAAGAAATATAAAAAACTTTTAACGGGTGTTTTTTGATCCGTAATTGATCACCGACTTATAATTACAGATTGATTTTGAAAGTGCCTAATTGGATTTTTTTCGAAAACTTTTAATTGTTTCCGTTGTTTTAAAAATCAAAAGATTGATATCAAAAATATCTATTGATGAATTGGTGACATACAGGTGTGACGACGTCAGATATCACGACATTTGATTGAAATTCTTATCCAGATGGAGGAGTATATTGTCACAAAATTACAATCATCTTATAGGAATACTTGATTACAAGTCCTTTCCTCTAGGTTAAAATATAATTAAAATTATGAATTTTTATAATTGTGCCGCAAGACCTTGAATTTTTTTAGTAACTCATGGTGTAACCTGCTCATATGGACGAAATAAATAAAATTTATTATTATTAATTACGGCTTAATAATATAGGGTGCTGGTGAGATTACAGGCACATGGGACTTGTCAACTCATATCTCGGATTGACAGGCGCAATGGCAGTGTCTCTCAAATCTTTGGGATTTAAATCTCTGAGTGGCACTATAACTGCTATGGACAGGCGTGTAGCTTACCTGAGGCGCACGACCTGTTCGTCCCTTGAAACGTCGTCGACTTGAAATTATAAAATATAAAAAAATATTACAAAAATATTTGAATCAGTAATGACACAAAGACTCTATTCGTTCTATGATGGTTCATTTTGGATGAGAATCAACATGGATTCAAGAAAAAGAGGTCAACGACATTAGCAGTATACAAATACATTCAGAAAACATTAAACTTCCTTAATGACAGATAATATGCGGTAGGTATTCTTTTGTCTTGACCTTATCTAGTTTCCCTATATAACTACGCCATACAATGGCAACAAGATATAAGCTCTACTAATCTTCGTTATTAATATTTACATTTAATATTAATATTACATTCTTTGGTCTCTAGATCTGTATTATAGAAACACCCGTACATTCCAAAATGATCCTTAATTGAATAGTCCTCTCACTTTACGTTAACACCTAGCTCCAGAACTAGACCTCCTTGTAAAAGAGTTCGTCAAGGGAAGTATTGCCGTCATATCTATTTCTGTTGTCAAATAGTACTTACTACGTGTGGCTGAAACTACAGGCACTAGGGAATTGTGAACTTCATGTCGTACTACGATAGGAGTAATTTTTATTTTCTCGATATTTTGGAACGGTTACACGAATATTTATGTGGTCTGTGGTTAAACGCTACACAGTCACGGGTTGACTGTCAACCTGTTGGTGTGATGTCAACCAGTGATCATAGCGTGTAACCGTTAAATATGAGATTCCTCCCGTCACTTGATATTATTAAAAATAAATAAAAAGAACTCATACCGTGGTAACAAACCTATAATAAGAGATATTTAGTGAATAATAAGTGTTTAGTAGCAGTAGAGCTCCGTGTGAAAGAGTTCGTCCAGGGTAGAACTGCCACATTACATATTTCTGCCGCCAAGCAGTAATGTCAGCATTACTGTGTTCCGGTTTTGAATGGTGTTGACGAAATTACAGGCACATGGGACTTGGCAAGTTATGTCTTAACGTGACGAGCGCAGTGGCAATGCCCCTCAGATTTGAAGCTCTGAGTAGCACTACAACTATTATGGACAGGCGTGTAGCTTAGCAGCACTTGATGTAATCAAAAAAAACCACGAAAGCAACATCTATATGTAAAGAAATTAGATTTCTTTAGGTTTTTATTATGTTTCCTTTGACGTCTATCGGTAAAGTAGAATCTTTTACCTTAAGGTACCGATAGATGGCGCTGTTCGAACAATATGGTGTTAATGTGAACTGTGGATAAAACAAGAGAGATTTTAAAAGATGGCAGTTTGTGAATAAAATGCAAATTATGTAATAAGTAATGTAAAGGAATACCCTAGTAAATAAACTTTAAATGTCGTTTCTTTGTATTTTCAGGTAAATAAGTTTTAAGTGTAATTTGTACGTTTAGAAAGTAAAGTATAAAATAAGTTTGTAAACTTACGTTAGCTAATAAAACTTTGTATTTTCAGAGCAACACAAGAAGTTTATTTATAAATTGTCTTATATATATTCAAGTCTCAGGTTGACGAATGCAGTGGCAAGCCCACCAGATCTTTACGAATAAAGGTTTCGATGGACTGCACCTATTATAAGGTAGGCGTGACGCTTACCACCCGTACACCACTTGCTTGTTCCGTTACTTGGTCTCATAAAAAACAAACTTACACATTCTATAATCATGTTACCTCGGTAAACTAGTAAGTAGTGGAGCCCTTGATGCATCGCTTATCATTGCTTATACAACATAACTTCTATACATCATAAACATATTTATACGTCCCGTTGCTGAGCACGAGTCTTCTCGCGGGTGCGGGTTTAGGTTAGGTTAGATAGGCGGTCTACCGTCCGCCACGCTGTCTCAATGCGGGTTGGGGACTTCACACGTTTTCCAAAAGCTCTGTAAGTTCTTCGACATACAGGTTTCGAGTTTTCCTTCACCGAAGAGCTCATGGTAAATTTCAAATTCAATTTCGCATATAAATTCCAAAAACCTCAGAAGTACGAACACAGATTCGAACCCACGGCCTCTACTTGACAGGCTTTATAGGTTTTGACCTAATGGTTTACCAATATGCTAGTACAGCTGCAACTATACCAATATTTATTTATATTTTTTATTTATATATTAATATCATTTTAATATATTCTACGAGATCTTAACAAAACGCATTAAAGAGTACAGCATGAAAAGAGTTACCTCGACTGTATTACAATTTAACGGTAAAACCAACCTTAGGTTAAACCCCACTTGTCCCTGCATTCTGCTGCGAATCATCGCCGCGTTATTACAAAAGTGCTTTTAATATGTGTGTATAATCATCAACACGTTTAATTACTGCCACATGTTTTATATGGATGAAGTGCTGATGCTTGTTGACAAGTGGGACCCAACCCGAAGTAAATAAGTTTCAAAATCCGATCGCATATCGTCTTTTAAGTAGCATATTGCCGCTGATATAACACTGTTATATAGCGTCAGGGTCTCTCCATCCACAAATCCTAACATTATCGAAATACTTTCACGTACGCTCGCTTATCGCAGCGTGTCATGCAACCTATGCGGCATGGATCAATCTAGATTGTGCTAAGTGCTATTAAGTGCGAAGTTTAACGGTGTTAGAACATTATAACAGCGTTGTTTTATACGGCTTTAGGGTTTAGAAAAGACTTATATGTGTGATAAATAGAAAAGTACGATAAGTAGAAAATGGTGCTACAAATAAAAAATAAGGCGGATGAAGTTAACTGCCTCCGTAGCCGAACGGCTACCATGCCACGCAAAGGTCCCAAGGTCGATTCCCGGACCGGGAGTAATATTTGTATGGCCTACAATTATTGCTCTCGTGAGTTTGGATGTAGTTTATAGTTATCTATGTGTGTGTCCATGGCATCCACTACACAGGGTTTCACCAGTGCGGGGCTATGTTGAGTGTGTGCGTTATTATGTTATTATTAAGTGGCATGTATAATCAACCAATAATCATGACTTTTTATTTTAAAAAAGTTGACCTCAAAGTTTGTGGAATTACATTTATTTGCCAAGTTTTATTGAAATCGGTTGCGGAAAGTGGGTGAGATCTAATAAACCGGATTCATCCCCTAATTTATCACACTTAGAGATAGAATATTATTTTCAAATTTTTATTGAATTGATATTCAATTATTTTTTATGTGAAATTACTCCACTAGTTTGTTATAATTACTAATACAAAGATCGAACGATATACCAACTAAGCCACGGAACGAAATTTATTTTCTTCACATTTGAACAGGTCCACTACTAAAGCACCCCCGTTTTGAACAAAAAAGTATGTGCGAAATCGATTCACAATCGCAGGAGTAACACGTAACATGCACACAAAAAAATATAATCGAATTAACAACCTCCTTCTTTTTTGAAGTCGATTAAAAAGGAACTACTCACCTATTATTCTTATTCCAAGAAAAACTGACTCAATAAGAAAAACTTACGACTAATTGACGTTACAATATTATAATCAAGAATATAATCAGTGGAATTTTTCGCTGACTGTACTGTATGTATGCAATCTAAAATATAAATGTGTTTTGCTCATTAAATGCATGGAGCCCTGGAGAAAGGAATGTGTATTGTGTCTAAAGGATTAATGTGCGAGAAAATAATGAAATCTAATATCGGACAACTTTCCACTACAAACAGAATCATTATTCTGAATAACGGCAGTCTCCATTTCCGTCTGCAGAACTTTTAAAGATCCTAATTATCTTTATAACATTTTCCTTTCCCATATTTTCAGTGTTCTGTTGAAAAACTCGTTTCAGCAAGTTACAAAAACGGGTTTTAAGTTAATGTATCACTAACACTCCAACTCTTTTTTATTTTAATCAATACGAAACTTCAGACAGCATGTCCTTTTTTGTACAATAAATTTGATGGATTTTTAAGCAAGTAGGCGTTAATGTTGTTTAGAAACCTTGTATTTGCCTTTTATACAGTCAACCAACTTTTGCTGTGTAGTTCCAAGCTGCCAGCTTGACAGGCAAATGCAAAAAAGAGAAACACTTTAATTTTTCAATTGTTTTTATTCATAATTTATTCATGATCTGCACTGTCATTTCGAGAATTTCGCATAATTAAAATGTCTTGTTGTTCTAATTTAAACGTAAACTTTGTTAACTTAAGGTTTTTGCCCTGAACTACGTCTTTTGTATGTGTTCAGTCGGTTAGAGAGAATAAGCTAATTCTTGAAATCACTGTTTTTCAAACGTCCTTATCCACCTTACAACAATAATTTACTGATAATTATCAATACATAAAAATAATTAATATCAGGGCTCATTGAAAACCAGCGCCACAGTCAATTCTGGCTGTGGTAAAAGCTGAATGTAGTCCTTTTGCGTACGCCACGACTGCACAAATGACTGAACAATTTGTTGTTATTTTGCTTTTTTTTTCCTTTTTTGTTTGTTTTGATAATTTTAATGTTTTCTTTTTTCATTTGTTTGTTTTACGTATGTCTATTTTGTTTATTAATTATTATTACTGTTATTATTTTTAATTTTAATGTTCATCGTACTGTGTTATAATTCTTTTTTTTTTTGTATCATGTGTTGTGGCGTCGCAATAAATGTCTATTCTATTCTATTCTAATAATCAGAATGATAATGTCATTATATTATATTGAAGGTATATATTGAATTTTACGATAATACGATTTTTTCGAACGAACTCTTTCACAAGGAGCTCTACAGCTATTGAAATTGTTATGTTACGATATCCTACCAGGGTTCACGTGTAGGTATGGATTTTTTAAATGAGTCGTACATTTAGAAAAAAATATCCACGTATACCACATAATTGCAATAAATGCCTTAAACTTTTACATTTGTACATAGGGCGCACTATAAGTTTAAGTTTAGGTTAAGCGACTATTTATAGCTGGTTTGCATAATTCAAACGCGGTCGTGTGAATCTCAGTGATGAATTTCGTGATGGTCTCCCGTCCACTGTTGTGAACAACAAAAACATTGATGCTGTGCGCCGTATGATCAAAACAGACAGGCATGTGACATACCAAAAGATTCGGGAATCTTTAGGCATAGTCATAAGTCAAATATAATCAATACTACCCAAACATTTGCGTGTAAAAAAGCTGTTGTCTCGGTGGATCCCGCACAATTTGACTGAGGCTCAAAAAACGGATCGCGTCACTTGGTGCAATGCCATGCTTACGAGATTCAACGAAGGGGTGTTAAATTTGGTGTGGGATATAGTAACAGGTGACGAAACATGAATTTATAGTTATGATCCCAAAACAAAGCAGCAATCGAGCGTATGGGTCTTTCGAGATGAGCCGAAACCAACCAAAGTGGCGCGCGTGCAAAGTGCCTCTAAGCGGATGATTGCTTCTTTTTTAATAAAACTGGACACGTGGCTACTGTTGATTTGGAGAATCGTTGTACCGTGAATAGTGATTGGTACACGATCATTTGTTTGCCGAAAGTTATTGACAAACTCCGTAAAAATAACCGTAAACGCCGTATCATCATGCACCACGATAATGCCAGTTCTCACAGGGCCAGACAGATAAATGAATTTTTGAAGGTGAACACCGTTGACCTTATGAGCCATCCCGCGTGCAGTCCCGACCTGGTACCTTATGAATTTTATTTATTTCCAAAAATAACCAGAAAGACCCAGTTACGCGGTCTACGATTTTCATCACCTAAAGAGGCTGTCGAGAAGCATGAAAAATATGTTTCAGAGATTGTCACGGAGAAGTGGCATAAATGTTTTCAAAATCGGTTCATTCGTATGCAAAAGTGCATTAACGTTACCGGAGAATATTTTAAGAAACAATAAATTTATTTCTGACCATTTATAGTATTTTTTCTTATTCATTCCGGAAAGTCATTGAATTATGTTATGTACTTATTTAACTCGCGTTCACATTTTTTACGTTAATTGTTTAATTTTTTTAATCGGCCATTTTGAAAACGGTCTACTGAAAACCAGCACTGTGGCTCCGCCGCTGTATTTGCTGAGTTTGGCCCTACACTTTTAGTAATAAAATCATAATATTGTAGTCGTACATATGTATTGTGCTGAATAAATTTCTTTTCTGTCTTTCTTTCTAAATACGTGTAATGCCTGTAAGAAATACAACACAACATAAAGTTAACTCAAATAACTCTGTCTTCATGGATTTTATGTTTCAGATTTATATGAATAAAATTGCTCTAGGCGTGCTTTGTAACATTAACATGTGCTCCTTCAGTTTGTTTTTGAAGTTTAAACGGGTTTAAACTAGCAATTTAGAATAGTGTCTTTCCCGTTCTAACAGAGGTTACTTAAATTACAATTCACCGGGTAAGAACGAAAATTTACTTACTTGTTTATCTTCCTTTCCATGACTCATGACAGGTGTCTATGGGGTGAAAGAGATCTTTTATTATATTTAAAATTAAAACAAACAATTCAAAATTATTACGTTTTGGAAATAAATAAAACATAGACTAAAGACTGCATATTATATCATACATACATATGAGCCTTCACCGCGATATCTATAAAATATTTTCAGAGGCTATGGGAATCTAAAATTGTATTTTACGATATTTCAGGTGTACACTAAACAGGAAGCAATAAATGTACGAAAACGTATTTCAAAGACGTTCAGTTCACAGAAAGAGAAATGTAATTTCCTTCAGGCGCACTTAGAAAACTTGCTAATCCAAAACTAGAGTCAGGACAGGGTATTTCGACCATTTTACATTTACAGTCAGCAGCGGCGTTTTCGTAAACTTTTATACTACAATGAGTTTACTAACGACGATAATGTCAAATTGGAGATACTAATAACATAGATTCATCATCATCATTAATATTTATATGCCCCAATTATTATTGATAAACAGTTTTAGATGGTAAAAAATTCAAAGAAATCTTAAACGGTGATCATTGGGTCAAAATTTTATGCTGTTGCTTTTGAAAATCTCACAAGAATCGCCTAATTAGGTTTTAAATTGACTCAAAGGACTCTCTGTGGATCAGACTGGCAACATAAATAAAAGGTATTGGATTGGGTATATGGTAATCTGTAAAGTCTTTACTTACATAAACTTGTTGTACGAAATTCGTGCTGAAGATAACTTACTTATTCTGATACCTAATATTATACAGAGGACTAATTTAAAATGCACTGCAGGGACAATACACGACATCTTTAATTGCTACAAGTTCTCTACAACAGTGATCAACTTATAATTTAGTTGGAGAGTATGATAGTTCTATATTTTTCCACCAGCAAAGTAAACTTAGCGTTATTGTCAAATGCGGACCACGTACAACAACCATCTTTGTTGTGCAACACGCTCTCTGCCCGGGTCGTTTTTTTTCTGACTCCTGCTTAACTTTTCACAGTAATTACATAGTTCGCTTTGATACATTTTTTCTGATAAAATCGTCGTTTATTGCCTACCGCAACCTGCCAAAAGCACATTGGATTAGAGTCAATAAAAAAAAATCTATTTTTTTTATCATTATAATGCTCGGCGTACGTGGTGACATCAATATAACGGAATACTATAATAATAACAATTTGTTTCACTGATTACTTGATTACTCAAAAATGAACTAAATACTTTGGTTCTACTCTGAGAGTTCTGGGAGTGCCTTTAAAGTTAGTGGCAATTGAGCTCCTTATTTCTGTCGTCAAGCAGTAATATGAGCATTAATGCAAATCCGTTTTGAAGGGTAAGGATGCTGCTGAAATTACAGGCACATGAGACTTATCAACTTATGTCTTAGGATACCGGGTAGTGCTCCTCAGGTCTTTACGATTTAAAGCTCTAAGTGACAGTGCAAGTGGTATGGACAGACGTGTTGCTTACCGCCAAGCGCACAACTTGTTTGTTCTTTGACATCATAAAAAATAGTAAATTTTTCTAATGATTCGTTTCTTAATTTGGGATCATTTGGCCTGGTATTACTCAATGCAAAAACAACTATTTGGTTTTTGTTTGCTTTTAACCCTTTTAACTACCACTTTAATAAGTAACAAGTATTAAAGACTAACAACAAAATAACATCCCAATTGAAAATTAAAGCAAGGTCACGGAATGCAAGTTTCTCTTTAATTATTGTACATGCTTAAAGTAAACAAATCCAAGAATACAATGCAAAATAACTAATTTATATAACGTAACAATAAATGATAGAACTTATTTTTATTGACATTTGCAATGTTTCTTGCGTAATTCAATACACACTTCAAAACATTTTCAAACTCTCGCAGTGAAATATTGAAGTGTTAAGGACCGTCTCAAGTTAAGAATTTGCAAACTGAACATTTAAGTCAACACGGTGTAAAATTTCTAAGAACAATATTGTAAAACAAAATCCTTTAAGAAGAATTTAATCATAAAGTTTGAACTCTCGTGCCCATAATATTCCATTCTCGTGAGTTTAATATTCAATAATCTACTTTTATCTACAACTATTGGGGGTAAGGGGCTCTAAAATGCGGGCCACAACTAGAGCTGAGCTTTGTAACAGGTACAAAATAACTGCGCTGTGCGAATGCTTATGCTCTTCGTTATGAAAAATTTTCTTCAACTTTCATTATATATTATTGAAGAATTTTTGCAACTTTACCCAAATACTTAATTTTTTTTATGATACTAAGGGATAGAACGAGCGCCTGGTGGTAAGCGACACGCCTGCCCATAACAGTTACAGTGCCGCTCAGAGCTTTAAATCGCAAAGATCTGGGGGCACTGGCACTGTACCCGTCACTCAGAAACATAAGTTGAAAAGTCTCATGTGCCTCCCTTCAAAATCGAGTTCAGTTTTGCGCGCATTATTGCTTTGCAGCAGAAATAGGTAAGGTAGCAGTACTTCGCCGGATCGACTCTTCCAAGTAGCTTTACTGCTATATAACACGCATGTCGCACTAAATCATTAATTCTGCGAAACACAGGTCTCCTATAGGCAGGTAATCCACGTTTGCTACTATAAACAAGCTTCTAAGTTAGTAAATCAATATTAGTTCGCTGTACCTGCCTCAAGTACATCTCTACAAGTGTCCGTATTCGGCTCACGTACAGCTCTGTCTTAACATCTGGATTGTTTTGTAGCACGCTGTATTGTCTCAGAGTTTGTTTTTAAACTAGCACTCCTTGTAGTTTTAGGACTTGTTCACCCTTTACGTGCTTCGTAGTTTTCAGACATTGCATTTGCATTTAACAGTATAGTATTCTATTTGATGAGACAACATTTGGAAACGGCTGAACAACAGAGTCCTAGCCAAGCGTCATTTCAAAAAGTTCTTCAGGGAGCATGTTTTTTGTTATTCACAACTATCTTAAAATACTTGCGTCCTGTTTTAAATTCAATTTTAAAAGTTAAACGTAATTAAAACCAAAATTAAATTTTATAATCTCAGTACAGAGTACTAAAAAATCCGACCTCAAAAGTTCGGGGAATTACATATATTTGCCAAGTTTCATTGAAATCGATCCCCTAGTTCGCCACTATACGGGACTTAACATAGGAGATAATAAAAATCCGTGCTCACTGCTTAAAGTATATTGAGAGAAAAACGCCTTCAATTGAAGCATTGCAAAATCAACCATTAAAATAATAGCTCCTTACAAAACGTACACGTTATTTGTAAAAGTAAGTCTTCATGCGTGAACAGCCACCTTTGGAGGTGGAATATTTTCTTCAAAATTAAATTGGGTCACTACTGATGTACCTTCTTTCCAACAAAAAAAAGAATTTATCCAAATACCAGAGTTATCGACACGCAGTCGAATTGAAAACCTCATCCTTTTGTGAAGTCGGTTAAAAATAGGACGTAAATATTTTAAAACAGTCGTTAAAACCTAAATACCATGCTCCACTCCACTTCAATTGTTGGAAATGGCACTTCGCCCTTTCTACAACACTGACGTTACCTAAAAAATATGAACCAAATGGGAGACTTGAGCCGGCAGCGACCTCGCTCAACGTGTTGGCATCAAAGCTGCCAGGTTGATCGAAACCTAGTTTCCATTTAAATTAACCCTAATCCTACAGGTGTGTAGGCGTCATGGATGTGCGTCCTTATTTAATATTAATATCAGTATAATATACTGCCACAAATTATACAATATTTAAATATTTTTACTGTGTTCACCTGCAATTTCAACAATAATACTCATAAAAAGAAATAAGCATGACACGAACAAGAAAATAAATTCAGTGCCTTAGTATCAACTATATCTTTTTAAATGCGTTATGTGTCCATAAGTCCTCATTAATGACTACATGTAAATTAGCAAAGACACCCAATCTGTATATAAAAAAACATAGACGATCGATATTGCTACTACTATAATCGCCTGAAGTCACGTTTCACTTCAATACGTGGGGGTTTTATTTTGATGCCATGACTGTAGGTGGTCGAACTGTTGCCAAAAATAGGTCACAAGGGCACTCAATGGCCGGCCAATAAATGGCTGTTGAATGAGATTGCTCTACTGGAGCAACCGAAACTTGAGAAGCTCGGTTTAATTTGTCGGATCGAAGGAAATCTACGAAAATGTTACAAGTAGGTCAGCTGTCAACAATAATTTCGTAACGCAGGTTATTGTTTTGACTGCCCAAGCTTGTGTATAGTTTTTGAGTTATTACTTTATAGCAGTTTTGACGAAGGGTTTATCTAAATTTAAACTTCTAACGATGCCTGCTCCATCGTCATTCCACTTTCTTATCACCCCATTCGCTGGTTCCTGGCCACTCACTTTTAAAATTTTGAATCGTTCTCTGATTCTTTTTCCTCGTCATTCTTACTTTGTTTCGATCCGACGTCACTCCCATCAAAATTTTCGGAGAGAAAAGACGTGTTCTCCAATCATGTAGACCCAACTCCTTACAAAAGTCTCTAACCGACGAGACGTGTTTTTCTCTAATAAATATTTTATTTAATATCAAATTTTCTTAAATAAGTTTTATAACGATGTGTTTGTGCACATACATCTTACACATTTATGTGTTCAAAATGTCGAGGCTACCGTAAACAGTTCCTAATACATCAAGAAAGTTAATGACAACCTTTTACAAGGACGACATCAGGCTCTCAAGGTTACACTACAACCTATAACCTCCAGGACGATACCAGGCCTGCGTGGCAAACTTGTTAGCTATTCTGTTACCGATAACAAGTACTCTTGCTTATTATGATGACGAGGGCAATGAAAACTTCACTCAAACAATTACATCAGCATATAAAACAACTATATTCATATTAATAACGTATTGTATGCTTGTTGCAGCGGCCGAGACAAAGTTTACGGAAGGATCAGGCGATGTTAAAATTTCGCACGTTTCAATAAGCAAACTCATAGCACGGGTAAGCTAGTTCCCGCAGTTTTTGCACCGTGATCTCCGTGAAAAGGCTGAAAATTGCCGTGAGGGAAGTCGGTAACAAAGTGAGGATGAAAGTTAGGCCTGTTACAGGCCTGGCGCCCAGTCGCCGAAGCCATTGGAGCGGCTCTGTGGAGTTTTTAATTTCGTTCCGCAGCCACTCGCGGCAAACCTCGTTACAAGTTTAAATTGGCATTTCTCGGAGTAATGGTTAGACGCCGTGGGTAACTTCCTCTTAGTGTCTCTTTTACTTGGCGGGGTTATTCTTATTTAAAATGTATGAGCGGTGGTGCAGGTATTTGACGGAAAAATCGAGTGTGATAATACCATTGTAAGCTGGTCAGGTGTTCTAGCGCCCTGAATTGAATGTTTTATGGCACATGTGTGGTGCACATTTTCTTCTCGGCGATGCACGCCGCATACACGACTCGCTTATTACTTTACAAGCTAAAATTATAAAATTTACGCCCCAATTTAGCTAACATGTAGGTAATTTTAAAGTAACAAGATTGGAGATAATGGATTTAGTGGTGAATAAAATATTAATAATATTTTATATTAATATTCAGTTCTTAGGTTTTCTCGATTACAGGAAATGAAACTATTTTTCCGGATTTAAATAGCGTGAATTGGAATGTTCTTTGTAAAATTAAAAATAACGTATTTAATTAATAACTTTTGTAACTATAGTGAAAAAATAAGGTAGTTTGCATTAATATTAGACATAACTGGTTGATGACTTTACCAACTCAGTCAACCGTGACCACGGGACCTGTTAAGGACCCGAAACGTTGGTTTGTTTGAAAAAACAAATATACGCGATTTAAAACCGGAAAAGTAGTTTCAATTTCTATTTTGTATTAATGTTTCTTATAAGTAACGATCATATTATACCTTGATACTGTATTTTAAATTGTAGTAGGTTTTTTTCATGACACCAAGTGACGGGACGAATAAGTCGTGCGCCTGGTGATAAACAAAGCGCCTATCCATAGCAGTTGCAGTGCCACTCAGGTCTTTACTATTTAAAACTCCTGAGAGACACCGCAACTGTTACAGACAGGCGTGTTAAAACGGCCTTCCCATCGGGGTAGGCAAATACCAACAGCCTTCCACTTGCTACGATCCCGACACACATCGTTCGCCTTATCAACACGCTTCATGGCTTTCATACATGCTCTTAGGCTAAGGGTGTTCTTGACAATTTGGTCATAATAAATATTACTTATAGTTTAATGAAGATACATATTCTATATTTCACATAACATTAATAGGAGGCACTAAAATAAACTGACTGACAGTCGTCTTCACAAAGTCACAACTTAGTGAACAACGCATAATATTTGCTCATTAAAATTAACAATATTAAAGGTTATTTTATACATTTTCTACGTACTTACAAGTTTGACAAAAATGAGTGGTAGTGACCCGTTTCGCTCTTGCAAGTTGTCTCGGTCTATAATGTTTGAAATAAATATCATAAATGACTACTTCCGCGGACGAGTGGCTTACACACCGGCTTTCATGGCGTCGCCTTCTCTGAAGTCCCGGGTTCGATCCCTGACCGAGTCTATGTAGAAAACTAACTTTTGTATATTGTCTCGACTCTGGGTGTTTGTTGTACTGTTGTTGTTTCCAGTTTCCATAACACAAGTGCTTTAGTTTCATAGTAGCAGTAGAGATCCTTGCGAAAGAGTTCGTCCAGGGAAGGACTGCCACCTTACCTACTTCTGCCGCCAAGCAGTAATGTGAGCATTACTGAGTTGCGGTTTTGAAAAGTAAGGATAAGTCAACTTATGTCTCAGGGTGACGGGCGCAGTGGTGGTACCCCTCAGAACTTCACAATTTAAAGCTCTGAGTGACACTGTAACTGTTATGGACAGGCGTATAGCTTACCATCAGGCGCACGACTTGTTAGTCCCGTAACTTGGAAAACTAAAAATTTGATTTTGGCTTTGAATAATAGTATAATGCATTATTTAAAACGTTCTTACTTTACAATGTTTTAAAATTTTGAATAAATGTGAAATATTGGAATAGAAAGCACAAAAAACCGCTAACATAATTGCTTTATTCAACCGCTCATATTCCATTTAACTAAGTTAGGCAAACCAATTCCTCGATTACACGAAGCTCCGAACTCCCAATTATGAGCTTCGCCAACTAACACTGAAATCTAATTCCAGCTAGTTTCGGCCAGAGTGTTAATCTCACTCCTTGCAATGACCGGGTATTAAACAAACAGCTGTAATAATGCGACCAAATAGTACTGACCCGCAGCAACTAGCTTGTATATAAGTACATCTTCATTACATTTATTATTTCCGGGTTCTCCATATTTCTGGTTAGTACTTATAGAGGCAAATAAAATTAACAATCGTAATTCATAGAGAATTGTCTAAATCAGCAATAAGAAAACCACTACCGTTACATCTGATGACTTAGAAAATTAAAGCAACTTTTTAATTTAATAACATTAAAAGTTACTTTTTTAATTTAATAGATGGCGCTAAACCTAGACAAATGTCTGCAACAAGCACATAGAAAAATTCGTGATGTCCGCTAGTTCGTTCCGTGGCTTAGTTGGCACGGCGTCTGGCACAGTTTGCTTGAAGACTTTGGTTCGAATCCAGCCGGATCGAAGGAACTTTTTTCTTAGTGTTCGATCTTTGTGTTAATAATTATAACAAACTATTAGAATAATTTCACAAAAATAATTGCATATCACGTTGGTCAAACATAGTGACATTCAACAATTCTTAAAAATAACATTTTTATTGTTAAAAAAGCAACAATAGTTAGTAAGCGGCTAAGAATTGCCAAGAATTGGCTTCCGACAATGGAACTCGATGATCTTGTGTACGTTTCATGGAACAGTTGCAGGTGAATTCATGGATGTACCCGCATGAGTAGCAAAATTGCTTTTAAGTTGGTCGAATAATATAGACGGTGTTTTGTGTGTTGCTTTAAAACGTATGTCTAGGTTATAAACACGCAATAAGGCCAGAAAAGATCAAGATATACTGGCAGTTTTCGTAAGTAGTACCCAAGCTATTTAAGAACGCAATCAAGCGAAAGGTAATTGTATATAATAGGTTCAGGTGTTAACTACTCCCGAAACGTTTCCATTAGGCTAAGGGATTTGCAATTTATTGTTTCCAGAATTTTACGACGCGAAAACAGTTTCGTGCTAAGAAGGTTTTTATTGAAGAATTATAATCATTAATGTTTTTTTATTTATCAAAATACAGACAATTTACAGTAAACTTATTAAAGGAAAACGAATGATTCAAGATTACCCTAAAATTTATACGCTAAAATTTCATTGCTTTGGTAGTTGTAATTATTGGTAATTAATAATAAATAATAATAATTGGTAATTGAATACTGTAACAAACCTATTTTATGCCATAGCCTTTACTAATCAACTTTGTTTGATGATGTTGACCCTTTTTACTTAATTTCAGCATCGCGGTGTTAAGATTTTTTCCCTCGAATGGTGACTACTTCAACCGAATTTTATTTATACGTGAGAAACATAAGAATTGTCGACAAATTTCTAGATTGAGTCCTTGTGGGAACGACTGAACCTATCTTATAGGTTCAGGCAGTCGTATATCTATCTTTTTGCATTTCTACGTGTATTTCAGCCGCCGCCGCCCGGTTAGAATTAACTTGGCACCTTGTAGGATACTTTTTTTGGAAAGAAAACCTGAAACTGGACTGGAAGTTTTCACTCAATTTGGTGACGACATCAAGTACGAAATAGAACCCCCTCTACAATACTTTAAAACCACTTTTACTATTATTACACCACTTTTGTTATTATTACAGGTGAGAGACAAGGCTAATGGTTCTGTAATAATTGATGTCGGACTTGTCACTTTTTTATGTAAATGAATAATGTAAGAATATCAAAATTGGTAGGGAATAATTCCTGTTTCTAAGATTATGATAGACAAGTTGGTAACGTAAGGTTCACTCACTTTGAGCGCCTCAGTGCTTATACTATCTTCTCCTGGTACACGATTGTATTTCATGCTTTTGAATATAGCATGAACTTCGGTGCCAGTAATAGGACGTATTGTGTCCGGACATGAATACACATTTCCGAAGGCTTATAATACAAGGCTTTACAAAATTCAGTGCAAATTTGTAAGATTTTCTCTCTATTTTGATTTGATCTTTTTTATTCCGTTTTAATTTTGTATGTTAGTATCACGTCTCTATAATAAATTGCCTAAAACAAGATCAGTTATTAATTTATTGGTAAATGTTTACAATAAGCCTGTCAAAAGAGAGCGGAAAATTCAAACAATTTGAAAGATATTTAAATATATAAACATATAAAAAGGGACAATGATTCAGGATTACAATAGTAGGCAATTCGAAGGGGGAACTTAATTCTAATCTCCGATTATGGTTAAGATTCCTCTGTGATCCTACTGGAGACGTTAAGATGCTGCTTTTTGTTTTCCTATAAAAGAGTATACTTAATGTTTGACAAATAAATTATATAGTCTCTAGGAAATGTGAGAAAGAGCTAGATGAGGACTCGCGAGCGTAAGATGAAAGCTTCGAGTAAAACTTAGATAAGATCTTTGTTACACCGTCTGTGTGCGAAACTCCGAGATGCCACTCTCGTGTTAAATTACTTGCAAATACTTTAAATACTTTAGCAAGTTGGGTTGGCCTATAATTATTACACCTGTATGTGTTTCGATATAAACAACTGTCGGTAAAATCGAATTTCATTAAAATAAAATAAGTATAAAAAATCTCTTCTTAGTACCACTCATATGCATATGACTGTTATATATGTCGGAATATAACTGTAAGGGAGACGTTGGGGGAAACACCGTTATCACTGATTTAGCCGGGAATTAAATAAGAAGCGTTCGTGAATTGGCCTATTCTACTCTTCGTTATCAATTCATTCAGTCGGCGATAACATAATGTATAATTTATTTATCAGTTTTCACAGTAATTAGTTCGAAAGTACAGAAGGTGGATCAAGTTCAAAGACACACGCGGTAAGTTCACAAGGAGCGGCCGCGCTTGTTCACTTTCCAACTAACTCTCACAAAAAGCCTATCTTGTCAATGTGCGCTCGTTTATAACGCATTGGCCATCCACTTCATTCCTTATATATGGCAACCCTGCCAGCAAACTTCATATTACAGAACCACTTCAGATGATTGATTAAACTGACCAGACTCAAACGACTGCGGCGCCACCCTTACAACCTCATCCAATTTGAACTGTCAAACTGACGTGACATTTATAAACAAAGAAACCATGATTGAGACTAGTTAATGTGATTAGTAGATAGCATAATAAATAATTTTTCTAATAATTAAAAATCAACAGTAATATTATAAAGCAAGATTTATCCCTCTGTAAACCATATTACGTGAACAATAAATCGAATTTTGTTTCATTACGTTTGAAGATGTAACTGACTCCGATATATATGTATGCAATAATGGCAAACAATAATTTCTAATCTCGTAGTTTAGCTGTACGTCCTACATCCACCAAACCGAATATTGGCTTGATTTAAAAATAATTATAATAGGAGCAGTAAAACTCCTTGTGACAGAATTCGTCCAGGGAAGTTCTGCCACCTTACCTATTTCTGCCGCCAAACAGGCATTACTGAGTTTCGGTTTTGAAGGGTAAGAGTGCTGGTGAAATTACAGGTACATCGAACGTGTCAACTTATCTCTCAGGGTGACAGGCGCAGTGGCAGTGTCTCTCAGATCTTTATGATTTAAAGCACTTACTGGCACTGCAATTGTTATTGATAGGCGTGTCGGTTTACACCAGGCGCACAATTTGTTCGCCCCGTCACTTGGTATTATAAAAAAAATTCGGAATGAATAAATAATAAATGCTAAAATTAAAATAAATTGAGCGTAATTTTAGCGAATCCTTAAAACATAATGCCTGAAGCAGCAGAAAAGATCTGATAAACAATTTTCTATGCCCCCGGCACTTTTGTCCCGCTTTGATTACATCCTCGAAATTGTTTGTTGTTGTTCATTTCATTTGGTGGCTGATTAGAAGATAAATTGAAAATTTAGGAAAATACCTCAGACAACCCCTATTGCATCCACGATTTTAATAGAGTTAGAAATATCATAGTTTTGGTATTTACAACATAGATTTAGTTAAACCTGCTGTTAACTATACATGTGTGTCACATTCGTATCTTAGACCGAGCGTAAGTGGGTAATTATTATTGACGATTTAACAATTAATAATAATAACATTGTTAAAAGTGAATCTTTGAGTGAATATCGTGTCCCCGAAATCTTCATTCAACAAAAACTACAGTTAGAATTTAGGTTACAGTAATAATGTTGACCGTGTTGAAAAGATTTCCTTCATCAAAGAATTCCCCGTGTTTTCTTGTCTCTCTTTATTTAACAAGCTCAGAAAATTCAAATTTTCTGTTAAAATTCAAATTTTCTGCTAACCACTACGTAATATCAGCTACTAATGCAGTAAACAACCTAGGCACATAGATAGAGATAGTAATTTAGTCTAATCACAGTATTCGCGGTGCATCGTGTTGGGCTTGAAGGCTCATGTGCAATTTCAAAGTAGTCTCCAAGGCGCCTTAAATTTCTGTTAGAAAAGACACTCCGTGATCAGCGACCGCCAACACCGTCAAGGTAAAATATAAGCAAAATATTAAAAGTATTTTGCGAAAGTTAAAATCGTATCGCATATTCCCCTACACAGGGGTATGCGAATTAAAATACTCCTCAAAACACCGCGCGTTTTTACGCGACTAGCAAAAAATTCCACCTACAAAAATAAGAACACGGTGTTACATTTTGTCGGTGGTTTGCGCAAAATATTACATTATGTAGATGAGGAATATATTAAGCACACGGCACGTTACATGTGAATATTCAAAACTCCGACAAATTGTGTCGGTCGAAGCACGCGTGAATGGCGGAATAAAATTCAGCCGCACGGGCCATAACGGGAGATCATATTTTTGAAAAGGTCGCTTCGGTTTGTGTTACGTGTCAAGTATACAGAACAAATACAGCGCTTCAATGTTTTTCATTTCGATGGTTTCGGAATATTGCATATTATGGAACCCAGATGTGATTAAGAATGCTCTTTTCAAAAAATAGACTCACCGACAAACGTAATCATCAATATAATATATATCTTTTTTTTTCATAATATCAAGTGATGGGACGAACGACACACAGTCTGCTCTTTGTAATTAATTTTATATTCCAACAAAATATACCATTTCTGGCCTTACAAAATCCCACTAGACTATTTCGTGAATATGGCTTTATTAGGGTGCTATACTCACCGGCAGCTTAAGCCGGTAAAAAGGAGCTTCAGCCATCCGAGCCGAAGTCTTTTTCATTTATATTCCGCGTCGACAAGTATGGTAATTTCCTTAACAAGTTGATAGGCTGCGCCAAAATAATCATAATACAAAACTATTATTTCTGTGGCGATGCTATACTCGGCTATGAAAGCACTCTTTCAGTATTTACAATTTCAATAACTGTCACTCCCGTATCGTGCATATTAATCCGGCAGGAAAATGAAAGTGATCGCTTTAAATAACTTTCCAAAAAATGGAATTCGTTGAAGCATTTGAATTAAATGTATCTTGCCTGTAATGGCATTTGAATTAGATATTAATGATCATTCCAGTCGAAAGGATACGTAGACCTTGGGTAGGTTGTCATTGGATAAGCTTGCATTTATGAGCGCTTTCGGCTCAATTACAGTCCAGTTAGAACGTTAAAGCTCTATATATAGTATCTACTTACGGTAATTCATCATTTATTAAAACTTATTAACCTCTGGCTGAGGTATTTATAACATTAAACTGAGACACCTAACGACCTTAATCTATATAAAATCACTATTGGTGTATTTCTTAACCATTACTTATTGATAAAACCGTTCACTCCACAAATCCTCACTGATGTGGATCTTAAAGTTGTATTCAATTTTATTCCATAAGTCCCCACTAACGTAGTACTTGCTACACAGTGGGGATATAGGTTTGTGGTTTGCCGGAAACACCTAAATTGATTTTCAGCGTCAATGTCACGTCAATATCGTGACACATAAATCAATTGTTTTGTTCGTAAATTTAAAATAGGGTTTTGAACTTCTATATTATTAAACTAAAAAAGGAGCTCTGCCGCTACTAAAAACGATGTTTAACTGCCATGATATTAAATTTTTTTTGTGAAATTACTCTACCAGTTTATTATGATTATTAATACAAAGATCGAACATTTATTCGCCCGAAAATTCCTTCGATCCGACTGAATTCGAACACCTTCAGCATTCTATTCCTTTTTTTCTAATTCTTCGTTCTACTTCCTTTAAATTTATTTTATTTTATTTAAATTGAATAAAATTTTACGATCTCCATCAGTGGGGATATGCGGAATAGCAACAGTGGTAATCGATTAATATTTCTTCATGGAATTCCTTCAATATTTTGCGTATGCAACTGAAAAACGAAAACTGATTGTGTCGTGAGACACAAATCAAAATGAGTGTTACCAAATACAATCCACATTTAACACAAGTGACGTAATGTTAAATTTCTGAAAGGATTATTTTAGGTGGCAAAGTGCCTAAAGTATTTGAATTTTGAAAAAACTTTTGCTATATTTTGTTATCTTGGTAAACCCACCTTTGTAAAAGATACTTTTTTAATATTGCAAATTAAATCGTTGGTATAAATATTGATTGGAATCACAAATACTACTAAATACTAATTACATAATATGACGTAGATGAATAATTTTCAGGTCAGTTTTTTCTATCTAATTTCAGTGCCAAATTTTATTATTTAAGTATTCGAGTATATAATCGTTAAATATGATATCATGTTACTACACGCTAATATAATAAATTCCTTCATGATAATATTTTATAGATATAGGATAAAGTAAGGTGGCGTTCCGTGGTCTCTGCCTACCCCTCCTGCAAGACAAGTGCGTGAGCTTAAAACTTGTTTAAAGTTAAAATATTTTGTCCAATATTTTGTGCTTGTATTTTGATGCTCCTTGCGTATCAAATAGCATCACATCAATAATTAAGATGCGCTATTAGACTCAAAGAATAATAAATAAGACAAAAACAGTATAAAGTCCTTTGACTAAATGAATTATTGGTTCAAAATGATGATTTGTGCACGTTCGCCCGCTACACCATGCACTGTTCATTTACTTGGAGTGGTTTTTTAAATATTTTGTTGATTATGGACTTCTAAATATGTATATTACGGAAAAAAACTTCATCGTGGCGTTCCTCTCCTACCTAAGGTTGGATAGCATGTCAATCCTGATTTTAGAGGCTGCCGCTCTAAAGATCAAGGTGCTGCAGCCGAAGCATTTGCCCGAAATTCTGTAATCAGGAGTGTCGCCTACTACCGGTACTTCGTTTTCCAGCTATTTTGCACTTGATGCCCTAGAGTAATTTATACTTATTGTTCCTCATTACGCGGCTGACAAAAAACACAGATTGTTGTTTTCTTAAACAGTTTGTAAACATTGGAAATAAAACCATATTTGTATGCAAACCAACTTTGTGCGACAAATAATTATAGTATTTTCAATACATAGCAATCGCAACAACCTCGTTCATCAATACTCGATTCATCTGTACAAAATTTTATCCACAAAATTAATAAACTGTCTGGGAAACCCAAGAGCCGCGGCAGCTACCCTGCCCAACGCATTAGCATAGCCATACAAATGGGACACTGCCAGCGTCTGGGGCACCTTGCCGCGGGGACCCAATTTTATTCATATAATTTAATCCTAGTTTTACTTTCTAGTATTCAAGCTTTTTGTACCTTACCTGTATATTTTAACTTATTGTCATAATGTACAACTTGCCAAACGGCATTGGGGCATTGTGAAGGACATTTAAGACAACCCAAGCAGTTAAAATGTGTAATTTTAAAAAGGTATAGCTTCAATTAAACAGTGGCTCTTTAATTTCCTTCATCAAAACCAATTTAAAGCATTGAACTCTAGTAGTTTGGTTTCAAATTAACAGTTGAGCGAACTATTGAAATGGGTGACTGGTTTTATTAATTAAATTAATTTGTTCTGTTGATTATAAAGACAAGGAATTGTTTGCGTATTTTAATTAACGTTTAAGTGGAGTGCAGTAAGTGTGTACCTAGATATACTTGAAATGTTAATAGAATTTTGTTTAAGCTTGTGGTATTTACTTTTATAATCCTATTTGAGAACTGTTACAGATTTTTTAACATTTTGAGGACCAAGTGACGTACCTACACTTCATTTCCGAACTAGTTTAGACTGTCCAACTTTAAATGCTAAGCTGCATACAACCTACCAACTAATGAACGACGGGTCTAATACAAAAACCACGAAAAAGTTTAATTTAAATTGTAACGTCATTGCAGTAATGCTTCATTTTGTTTGCAACGATTTGAAGGCCCAAAATATCACCAAACAAAATTCACAATATTTTGCTTCTAGTGAAAACTACTTGAACACAAGAGTAATGAAGTAGCCATTACTGTCAATAATAATAATAATGTTTATTAACATAGAATCACAACAAATAAATTGGTTACAATATTTTGTATAAGTATTTGTAATACTAAGTAATTAACTTATATAATAAAGTTACGTAGAATTTTGTACAAAATTACTTAAAGAAATAATAAAGGTTTTTAAATAATAAAAATTGTACAGATATATATGTACATACAAATACTATGAATGTGAAAATTACTGTCTGCTGTTTGTTAATTATGACATGCTATAAGAAATGTCTGAATGTTTCGAATTTTTAGATTCCAATAAAACTAAAATTTTCATAATCTCAAAAACCGATTTATAATAAGGCCGTTATAGTTTCAGAAAATTGTGGTGGCTTATCAATCACAAAGAAAAAAAAGGTTAGCGTAAGTTTGGTTTGTAATATTACTAAAATAAACGAAAAAGATACATTTCTGTTTATGAGAATTCGAGCAAATATAGTTTTCGTTATTTCGGGCAAATGTATTTTCGGATTTCTGATACATCGGGCGCACTATAAGTTTTCGGACCTGGGGGCCAATCGCGCTAATTGTCAAAGGTTAAACCTAAACCTTCAACCTCGCCAATGTGACACGTTGCGTACATTTCGTATAGCGCTAACTGTCAAAACAAAAACCTAAGCCAAAACGTTAGACGTGTGACACGTAACGCACATTTGGTATCACGCTAATTATCAAAGGTAAAACCAAAACCTAAAACGTTGCCAATTGGTATCGCGCTAATATTTTGACGTTTTAACCTCACATGTAACCTTGAGGGAATAGATTAACATTTGAAAGGTTAACGTTTGTGTGGCAGTTAATGGAGAGTAACTTTTCACTACGTTTATCGTATATTAAAGATGTTCCATGGTTACTTAAATGTTTCGGAAAGTGTTTATGAGGTGGATGTGGCCTAAGAACGGGTTTTAAATAAAAGAAAAGCATAGAAAGACGATCACATTTAACATATCTGAGGAGAAATTCCGCAAACGATATACCGTTTGTCCACGGAATTCATTTCAAGATTGGTGGAAGAACTATGCCTACATATTCTCGTTAAAGGACGGTCTGTTGCATTGGATGTGGAGACAAAGGTAAGGGTTAAGTGGAATCCGAAAGTTCTCAGTTTTGCATAATAACCAAAATTTCTATACTGTGTAAATCGTTATTAATTTTGTTACAGATTTTAATAGCTCGTATAGTTTTAAACAACTGGGGCGTACCAGACCCCCATTGGCAAGTGCTCATCACCCTTTCCCAAGCCAGTGTCAGAAAGGCACAAGCGGTAGCTGCTTCAAATAAACCAGTTATTATGAATAAATATGCAGCTTTCCTAAAAGGCATGCCGAAAGAGATGGTATTAAAAGGCGGTGAGAAAATAAGCTTTACAATGTACATCATCTTTATTAGTTCTTGTCTTATTTCCTGTTATTATTATCAAATTAAAATTACGGATATAGGTAAAATATGTATAGTTGTATAAAAATATATTCATTCATTTTATTTAAGAGCCATGCTCTTGTCGGTGTAGCCTCCTCCACTCCTCACGGTTCAAAAAATATATTACAAGGTTACAATTTATCTCTTTTAACACTTGACTTTATACAACATATCGTCCCCTTACAGTGAAGCCTCACATATGCATTTTCAGTTTGTTTTTACTGATTTTTGTTGAATAAAAATTAATAATGTAATAATATAGTATCTAAAAGAGGTATAATTTAAGTAATTAAAATGCTAACTACACACATTATTGCATTTACTATACTTCACACCATATTTTTATCTTCATTCTAAAAAATTACATAGAAATATGAGGTATTCATTCTAAGATGACGATGTATACTATATATATATATACTGTAATTGTTTATTATCTTAATATCTAAATTGATGTATACTTTTAAGAGGTTGAAATAAAAAAAAGAGCGTATTTTTATTTAATTTAATGCCTCAATCTACCCCAAATCATCCTTTATTTCCAGAGCGATCTTACTTTTGATTCTTCAAAGAAGTCTGAAACAAAAATATGTATATAGTAAGACTGGAGACCTAAATTTAAGACTGTGCCATACCTCTCATGAGAGTAGTGACAGATAAAGCAGGATGGGTAGTTATATATATACAGTATGAAGCCAACATAAACGCCAGAATGTTTAGGGGCCTTTTCAAAATACATTTAAAAAAATGTTTATATCACTGTGGAAATATAAAGGGGACAAAAGTCTACAGATTAGACCTTCGTTCCTTACGCTCTTTCAGATTTCCACAATTGAACATATCATCAGCAGGAATTAAGAAAACATGTTGAAAACAAACCTGTCATTCTTGTTAAATATTCTATCAAAAAGGTTAACTCGGTAATTGCTTTGCAAATGGCAGCTACGGATTGGGCATGCAGATCATCTGCTTTGGCAGAAATAATAGCTGCCTCAGCCTGCACCCTGCCAGCATTCACTTGCTGCAAGAATGCTTCGCATGCTCGCAGCTCCTCAATGCATAAGAATTCTACCCGGCTCTGCTCCAACGCTCATCAGCTCGCTGTCAATGAAATAATAGATGTGATGTAATAAAGAGTGGGAAAGAATTTGCTCAAATTGAAAGTTACTTTGTTTTTTAATTAATAATAAAGAGTGAGAAAGAAACTTTGTTATTGAATTGTATGTTTGAAGTTATTGAGTTACTTTGTGCTAGAGTTGGTGTCCTTTAGGAAGGTTGGTAGGGCCTCTGCCGCAGTCGATGTGGCGTAGATTCTCACCCTGCTTTTCATACCATTCCATACCTGAATAACAATAATAACATTGCATATTATAGTGATATGAGTTCTGGTAAAATAACAGTGAGTGATCCACTCACTATATCCTATTACCTCTCATTATAGCTCACCTTTTGGGATCTATTGCGGGGCCACAAAATAGCCACACACTCGCACCAAAGGCGTGCTGATAACACGCGCGAACAACGCCGAGCGAAGTCATTCTCAAGCCACATCTCTGTGCGATTCGAACTCCAGCAAAGATGGAGTGGTCTCTCGCCGTCCGACCGCATCCACACTGGCTGAAATACGAGCATCATTATTAATTCTACATTGCCAACATTTCGAAATTAATAGTAGTTAGCGTACCTATTTGATTGTATAAAAAGATACTATTTTATTAAATAGAATATTAAAAAAGGAAAACAATGTGTAGGTACTTGCCTCTGCGTGTTTTATCTACAACAACAACACACTAAATTCAATTAATTTGGTTCACTTCACTTTTTATTTTTATGGCTCCATCAATATGAGAACTGATGATTTAAATTAAATCACAACACATATATTTGTTTACAGTAGAATTTAATGACATTTCTTTTACACACTTTTTTAAATCGCTCTTTTATAGACTTGAATTCGTAGATATTGACATTTTAGTGCGTTTTACGGCAAATTTTATCGGTTTTCAGGTAGTCAAGCCACGTCTCTTGACGAGGTGATAGTTTGAGGTTTAGTTGAGGTTTTGGTTCTTTAAAACAGATAGCGCGATTGCATTTTGTGCGTCGGTAGAACCATTTAGTTACCAAAACCAAAACCTCAAACGTTGTAAGGTTAAACCTTTCGAAAATAGCGCGATTGGCCCCCCGGCCACTACATAAACTATATTTAAAAAGTAATTACAACATTTAAAAATATAAACTCTTTGGCTGTAGAATACAGTTTGTTTTATCTGACTGTCACTTGTTTTTACATTGTGGCGTCATTTTAGAAATTGAGTGTCTACATCACCATGGATTTAACTCGTGAAAATTTTCGTAGTATGATTTTCTACGACTTTAAGTGTAATTTAACAGCTCAGCGGAACTTCGCTCGACTTCAAACTGCTTTTGGCGATGAAGCACCATGCAAGACGACTATTTATAGATGGTTTGCAGAATTCAAACGCGGTCGTGTGAATCTCAGTGACGAATTTCGTGACGGTCGCTCGTCCACTGCTGTGAACAACAAAAACATCGATGCTGTGCGCCGTATGATCAAAACATACAGGCATGTGACATACCATAACAGATTCGGGCATCTTTAGGCATAATCAATACTACACAAACATTTTGGTGTGAAATAGCTGTGCTCTCGGTGGATCCCGCACAATTTGACTGAGGCTCAAAAAACGGATCGCGTCACTTGGTGCAATGTCATGCTTACCAGATTCAACGAAGGGGCATCAAATTCGGTGTGGGATATAGTAACAGGTGATGAAACGTGGATTTATAGTTACGATTCCAAAACAAAGCAGCAATCAAGCGTATGGGTCTTTCGGGATGAGCCGAAACCAACCAAAGTGGCGTGCGTGCTAAGTGCCTCTAAGCGGATGATTGCTTCTTTTTTTTAATAAAACTGATCACGTGGCTACTGTTGCTTTAGAGAATCGTTGTACCGTGAATAGTGATTAGTACACAACCATTAGTTTGCCGGAAATTATTGACAAATTCGTAAAAATAACCGTAAACGCCGTATCATCTTGCACCACGATAATGCCAGTTCTCACACGGCCAGACCGGCAAATGAAGTTTTGAAAGTGAACAACGTTGACCTCGTGAGCCATCCGGCGTACAGTCCCAACCTGGCACCTCCTGACTTTTATTTATTTCCAAAAATTAAGAACAAGTTACGCGGTCAACGATTTTCATCACTTGAAGAGGCTGTCGAAGAGTATGAAAAATATGTTTCAGAGATTGTCACGGAGGAGTGGCATAAATGTTTTCAAAATTGGTTCATTCGTATGAAAAAGTGCATTATTAATGCACTTTTTCTAACTTTTGCTAACGGAGATTAGTTTGAGAAACAATAAATTCATTTCTGACCATTTATAGTATTCTTTTCTTCTTCATTCATTCTCAATTAGGCTTACACTACAAACACCGAAACAAAAAAAATATCAAGATATACATTATTATTTGATAGTGGAACTAACAGGCATCATTTGTTTAAATACTTTCTTACATTGAATCGTCAGACATCTACTTGCGCTATCAATCAGATCAGAATGTGGTGCCGCTTGAACGGTGTTATGGCAGAAATTCATCATTTTGTAAAAATATATCATTAAGAAAAGAACGTCAGAGTTTGTTGAATGAATTGAGTGATTTTACTCAAAATCTTGATAAACTATTATGGTAATAAAACCAAGGGTTATTACGCAGAGGCAAGTTTGGTGTACAGAAACTAGTGTACAGAATAATGAGCCTGAATTTATATATATAATTTGCAAGTATATTATAAGATCGTAGCTAACAGGGCAAGTTAAATCTGTAATTGACATTATCAGAGTCAGTCGGACCTTTTGTTCAAAGTCTTTCGCCGTCAAAGTGAAATATCTCTTAGTAATCTCCGTGAATAATATTGGATTAAGAAGACTTTGCTGCTAATCCGTTTTCTTCGCCGGATTCCTTTTATTCTCATTGCTTGCTAAAGCCCTAATGATTGTTCAAGCTCAGGTCAGGATTATGAGTTAGCGAGGACACGTTAATCCACTTGTTTCATATGATTTATTTTACCGAGAGATTTTTTAAAGTACGCAGATCATTTCAAAAAAAATGTGAATGTTCTTGAATGCACCCATATACAATACAACAATAAAAAAATACTGATTTTATAGAATTCAACAACACGTACTTTAACTTTATAACCAAATATAAAAGATCCATCAACAAGCACATAGAAAAAGTCGTGAGGTTCGCAACATTCATTCAATTCTATTTAAATGGCTAATTTACAAAGGATTTAACAAAGTTATTATTTTTGTAAAGTTATAAAATAATTACATTTGTCCATATTAAATGTAAAAAAACTTGAAACGACCAAAAACAACAGAAGCATCTATACACAATGTCTTTTGTGTTACTTTACAAACGACAGGTGCAGTCGGGTAAAACATTTCTAAAAGATTTTTGTACTGTAGTGAAGATGTCGAGGAGTAAAGTTAAGATTGCCGTAAGCCGTGTGACAAAGGAACAATACGCCGGATATCTGAAAGGAGGGACAGTCGAATTTTTTGAGCGGTATTCTTGTAAAGATAGTGACAATGGAAATATGAATGTTGGTTGGACTTATTTCGATTATGTTACTTACAATTATAAATGAGAAAAATGTTGCAGAAAAGTAAATTGATATAAACTTTACGTTTTCATTCGTTAGAGACCCCCCACACTAGTGTCTTTCGAGCGTCAGCGTCTTGCCAACGTACGTCGCCACTGCGTCGACATGGCGTCCGTGCGGTGGCGGCGACGCAACAACAGTCCTGGGGGCCTACTATGAGCTTATAAGCAACCAGCCAAGTTCCTTAAAATTCACTTCACGTGGTAAAACTGAATTACTTAAACCCGTATCATGACCTATAAAAAGTTGAACGGGAATGGCATGGCAAGATGATGAGTTTTACTTTTTTACAGACTTCAAAAAAAGGAGGTTCTCAATTCGTCTGTATGTTTTTTTGTATGTATGTTACGCGATAACTCCGCCATTATTAAACCAATGTATTAAACGTTAATTTTTGTCTCTGGCTGGCTAGCTGACATACGCCGCGCTGGCGTTGCGTCGTCGCCGCGCGGACGCCATGTCAACGCTGTGACCCCTGTGCGCGCGTTGGCAAGACGCTGACGCTCAAAAGACGCTAGTATGGGGGGGTCTCTTATTCTGAAAATCCGCCAAGCAGCAATGTGAGCATTACTGCGTTACTGTTTTGTAGGGTAAAATGACAGGCATCTGGGACTTGTCAACTTACGTCTCAGAGTGACGAGTGCAGTGGCAGTGCCCCTTTGATCTTTGCGATTGAAAGTTCTGTATGGCACTTCAACCGCTCCGCACAGGCGTGTCGCTCACCATCAAAGACAAAAGTGAGTTTGTCTGATCTCAATTCTACAACAGTTAAGTTAATAATATGACACTGAACGGAAAGACAGGAATTAATTTGACAGAATCTACTTCACTGGACAAAAAGCAGGGGCACGACTTGTTCGTTTCGTCGCTTGGTATAATAATAAAAATATATAAAAGATCACGCAAACGAGATTATTATATTACATTTAATTATAAAGTTAAAGTTATACTATTGTAATTTAATTAAATCCAAACTTTCACAGTGACATATTTCATGTTATATATTTTTTGATAGTGAATAATAATTTAAACTTCGACCTACCTCTGCTCTTATTGTTAACCCTAATACAGAGCTCAATATGTGTAACATTATTTTAATTTTAAGACGGACCATATGAATACAACTCAACGGTAGAATTCAGAAAGTAGACATACATGGAGTGACTTCTTTGGGTTCTCCAGTAAAAATGGGTGTTCCGCAGGGCTCAATACTTGGACCTTTCTTATTTCTGATTTATATTAATGATCTGCCATTCTTTGTTAAGGACCATTGCGAAATAGTGTTGTTTGCTGATGACACATCCTTGAGTTTTAAAACAGACAGACATGACATTAACTATGACCGTATTAATGATACCCTCTCTAAGGTAGTTTATTGGTTTAATGCTAACAATTTATTGCTTAATGCCAAGAAGACAAAATGTGTTAAATTTGAATTAACTAACGTAAAATCGACTAGTCCAAGCATAGAAATAAACGGAGAAAAGTTAGACCTTGTTAATAAAGCAGTCTTCTTGGGAGTGACCTTAGATAGTAAACTTCCGTGGTTTCCACATATATCGTCTCTGGCCAGCAGATTAAGCTCCGCTGCATACGCAGTCCGCAGAATACGTGAGCTTACCGATGTTAGTACTGCTAGACTAGTTTACTTTAGTTACTTCCATAGTATAATGTCCTACGGGATTCTCATGTGGGGTAAAGCGGCAGATATTCAAACCATATTTGTATTGCAAAAACGAGCGATTCGTTCTGTGTACCGTCTAGGCTCTCGGGTATCTCTCAGAGAAAAGTTTAAGGAGACTGGTATCATGACTGTGGCATCACAGTACATTTACTCAAATATTTTATATGCCCGTAAAAATATACATAATTTCAATAAGAAAGAAGATATCCATAATATTAACCTTAGAGCTAAGTCCAAACTCATGGTACCACGATTTCGTTTAACAAAGGTAAACAACTCTTTTATGGGGAACTGTATACGTTTTTACAATAAGATTCCGGAGCATATATTAAGTTTATCATTTCCTAAGTTTAAAAACTACATTAAAAATATTTTGATCGAAAAATCATATTACAAAATTGAAGACTACGTGTTAGATAAAGATGTATGGAAAGACGACATGGCTCCAGAATCCACACAAATTTGATTCAAAGTGTATTCCATAGCATTTAAGTTTGTTTGAAAAGAGCAATCCCTAGAGTTTCTTGGTCGTTCTTCTCAGGGAGGTCAGCGTAGTGAACGAGCAGTAGCTTAAATGTGACGTTTTCAAGTGTAAATTTATTTTACCTATGGAATAAATAATCTTTGACTTTGACTTTGACTTTGACAACAAATATATTGAGTATTGCGAACCTAGCCAGTCTGCTTGCCGCAGCCTGTACATCCATTAGGCGTTATTATGTACTTCGCCTACTTATAACGCCTACCTCACAACATTTAATACCATTTCTTACAGCAACAATCTCCAAGGAAATTAACCGTCAGCAAAATGCGGCATGTTTAAAGGGCTGTCTTTGTTTCTTTCGTTTTAACGCCACTGGGGACGTGGGCACTTTATTTTTAGACATTCGTGAAAATTAAAAGCTGAGTAAACACTCAGTTCTCTACCCCGCAATAGTGACGAGGATTGTGTATAACGCAGACTAATTTTGTAGCCAGTAAATATTTAGATGCTAAAATTACTTGAGGCTGAAAAAAAACAGGGTTCATTTTAGCAGTGTAGAATTTTGAATGCGTGCAATATTTTGGTTCTAGATGACGATGCTAGGGATGTGGTAGTTCTTCTTAACGTGTCGATGGCATAAAAATGCTTGCCGTCGTGGTGAAAGGATTTACCAATAGGCATACGTTGTACCATTCACACAAGATGTGTAAATGAAAGATGGGGGTTCAGGGATACTAGTCTAGCCCGATGTGACTGCGGTGTGCCTCAACGCAGTCCATGCAGCATTTGCCCGCGTGTCTCGCGTGCTCTATACGAGGAAAGATCATACTTGGCCACATAATATACTGTTTTGAAAGGTAAGGTTGCTAGTGAAATTACAGGCATATGGGATTGTGAACTTGGGTCTCAGGATGACTGGCGCGGTGGCAAGTGCCAAGTGCAGATCTTTGTTACTTAAATCTCTTAGTGGCACTACAACTGTTATGGACAGACGTATCGCTTACCACCAGGCGCACGACTTGTCCGTCACGTCACGTGGTATCATAAAAAAAGTCAAATTAGTCCTAAAATAAAATAAGTATCGGCACGAACAGAGTACTAATTTCATAATCATTATAATGATGACCAATCCAAAATCCCAATATGCATAGGGTACGATTATAACTCTATAGGACTCTTCGAAATTGTGCACACATTAAGGATAATAATATGCAATTAATCATCCATAAATGGTAGGCTTTTCCAGAACATTCTACATGGAAACGATAAAGATGTTAGGGCACATGGTGCGTTCAGATTACTGGCGAAGTTCCAGCCGCCGACGTGGCATGAGACACGGAAGCCAATTTGTTGTAGTGGAAATAAGGTTTTATTATAATGGGGAAATTGTCAAATTATGGAACATCTTTATAAATGGTATAGGAAAATATCTAAAAATAGAGGTTATTCGAGACAAATGAATAACGCCAACTAATGTATTACTCGTATTCTATTGCGCTAGACGTACAGAAAACCAATGGTACGTCATGCGGGGAAGCTCCTTTCATGCTCCCGTTATTTTTAACCGACTTGAAAAATATTAGGAGGTTCTCAATTAGACTGTTTTTTTTTTTGTATGTATGTTACGTGATGACTCCAGGATTTGTGAACCGATTTTGATAATTATTTTTTTATTGGAAAGAGAGTACCTTTGTATTGGTCTTATTTAAATTTCAAGAAAAGTATTCCAGGTCTAAGGATAAACTAGGGGATGAATTCAGTTTCGCGCACTTTCCGTTAACCGATTCTATAAAACATGACAAATAGATGTAATTCAAATAAAAAAACCGATAAGCAAATTGTTGAGGTCCGTTTTTTTTAATTAAAATTTATAATAATTTTGTTGGATCACATGTGTCACTCGTTAAAAAACAGAGTAAACGTTTAGGCACCTTCATACAAATACTAATAAAGTAGAGGTCCATTTAAATTTGAACAAAACATTTCGCCTCTAAGGGTGGCAAACTAGGGGATGAATTACTTTTGAGGTCGGTTTTTCACTACTCTGTACTGAGATTATGTTGTAAATAACTCTACAAATTCATTTACAGAAACTGCTCTACGTGCACCAAACTCTAAAACGCATACTTAGTTGTCCAAAGTGTGAAAGACATACACAGGGCAAACTGGAGCATTAAAATTCCACTTTAACTTGTATCTCGTTTTAAACGTCAAAATCATAAAACTACACGCTTTGAAAGGACGCTGCTGCCTCCATTAGACCGTGAATAAGTCGGATAACTTGAATAACACGAAATAACCCTAGAATTCCTCCCGAGTTCCTCTTTCGAATGTCCTCTAATGCTAGAAAATGTCATTTTACAACGTAATGGTCGACAAAATTGTTAGAATGTTTTAAATAACTGTTTCATGGCTTTGTATTCAAACATTAGTGTTTTATAAAGAGACCGATGTTTCAGTATAGAAGTTTCCACTTTGTTTTCAGTAGGAATATTTACAACAAATATATAAGTTTCACTTCGATATTATCTAAGCTTGAGAACTTTATTGTTATTGTTAATCCTATTTTAAAAAAGACAACGATTTTTTTAAATATTTTGTTTACTTTATTACGATCGCAATTAATAATATACACAGGTGGCGCTTATATCGATAGCCTGGAAGTAGTTTATATAGGGTATCAATTAATTCATCTTTAATATGAATTATAAGTAGTCAGTTTAACTGCTTCCGTGGCCAACGGTTACCATGTCGGACTGCCACGCAGAGGTCTCAGAAATATTTGTATGACCTACATTTATTTCTCTCATGACTTTGGGTATATTGGTGGTTGTCTATGTCTGTGTTCATGGCACCCGCAACACACGGTTTCCCTAGTGCGGGGCTAAGTTGAGTGTGTGCGTTATTATTATTATAGTTTCTTTTTTTCTTGTAATATTGACCATTATTGAAATATTGACCATGAGCTAAAATTTATTTCTGAACATTGACAAATATGCGTGTCAATTGATGGCATTATCTGCTACAAACTAATTTTTAAATTATCGCTTTCTACTATGGACAGATAATACTAATCCTAAACAAAATAAAACAATACCTGGAGGTATCCATAAAAATCGCCACAGATAAGCGCCATCTAGTAGATTTGTTTATTATCACTAGGAATTCGAGTAGCTTTGATAAATTGTAGTTGGTCAATTATTTACAAATTAGTTACAAAAATAGCTATTTATTACTCGATCGTGACTGAACTTTAATTTGAAGAAGGAAAACGTGATGAAACCTGCATGTTGAAGAAGGTTCACAACCCTTGGAAAACGTGTAATGTCCCCAACTCGCATTGGGCCAGCGTGGCCGACTATGGCCTAAAGCCTCGTCTGAAAGGAGACCCGTGCCCAGCAGTAGGACGCATAAATAGGTTGATTATGATGATGACTCAACCGTGACATCTGGAGTACCGATAGGTACTAAATTCCCGATTACGCCGTCTGGTACCGCAATAAACAGTCCTCACGAATGATTGGTCCATAGTAAAAAAATACACAACATAACATACGTTGCTCCGATCTCAAAGTAGGTAACTAAAGCACTTTTGTTATGGAAATCGGGAACAACGACGGTGCCACAAACGCCCAGACCTGAGATAATATAGAAGAGTTAGTTTTTCTACATTGACCCGGCCAGGGATTAAACCCTCAAAGATAAAAACCATGAAAACCGGTGTACAAGTCACCCGACCACAGAGGGCGTCAAAAGTATATTCCAAGTTTGTTCTCTGTTGACGTAGAAAGCTTTTAGGCCAATATTATTATTTTAATAGTGCTTTATACATATATACACATAGTTTAAATAGATCAACTAAACATTTTACAGTATGTCAACACATATGAACAAATTTTACAGAGCAGAGTCCTGTATTTGTAGGTGCATCTAGAAAAGAAACCTTTGCAGCTGGTGATTGCAGGTACATACCATTTATACACATTTAGGATTCCAGGAAAGTATACAGTAAGAGCACTGACCCTAAATCGTGTGTCGGCTATGATTGTGGTAGCTATTTTTTTTTATAATATCAAGTGACGGGACGAACAAGTCATGCGCCTGATGATATACGCTACACGCCTGTCCATAACTGTTACAGTGCCACTCAGAGCTTTAAGTCACAAAGATCTGAGGGGCACTGCCACTACGCTCGTCACCCTGATACATAAGTTGACAAGTCCCATGTGCCTGTAATGTCACCAGCACCCTTACCCTTCAAAACCGGAACACAGCAATGCTGACATTACTGTTTGGCGGCAGAAATAAAGAAGGTGGCAGTACTTTCCTGGACGAACTCTTTCACAAGGAGCTCTACTGCTACTAATTAGGTAGGTACTAGTAGTATATAGGTATACCTGCTTTGCAATGAAAATGTGCTTGATTAACGTATAAAAACAATTGAAAGTGCCCTTATGTATGGAATATTATGGGAAGGTTGGACACTGGCATCAAGTTAACGCTCACTGTACTTACCAAAGTGTGTTTAGATTGAGAAAAGGCTTTGCTATATATTTGATATACTGCATCTTCAGTAATCTATGGATAAGCTTTTTCGGTCTTTGTATTTGGAAACTTGTTAAATATTTCAACGTGACCAATACGTGTTGTCTGTCTGCCTCGTCGGGTTAGTTGTGTATTAAAAATAAATAGAGGAAATTTTAGACACACAAACAAATGAAAGTCTGGTTTTGTTGAGTATTTATATGGCAATAAATGACCGATATAATAATACTAAATATACTTGGTATAGAAGAAAAAAACTGTTGCTTTAAGAGTGCCGTCGAGAGTCAGAAACAAAGAGTCGCCGTGTGTTACCGCTCAAAGACTCAAAAATGACCATTTTAGGATTTCCCCTTAACATTTCTCCCTTAGGTAAACCACCCTTTGGCGGAATTACTTGCTAGCTTTCTGGTCGCCGGAAGCTTCAACTAAGTGAACTGCAAGAACTGTAAGTGAACACCACGAAACCCTAGTTTTCAACGCGTAACGCGTTTTCAACGCGTAACGTACGAAGATGTAGTACTGGCTGAGATTAGCCTATGCGCCTTTTGCGGTTAGTTGGTAGTCTCTAGATGAAAGGAGTCGCAGTGTCCGTACAGGTCGCATTCCTCACTAGCTGCCTGCTTAGTTTTCCAAGGCCTGGCTTTACAACTTCAACATCATTGTTTTAATATCACCCTATAAACTCGTGTGTCTTCGATCAAAATCGTTATATCACACTATTAATTATGACTGATTCCATAGGGCGCATTTATTCGATACGAATGTCATCGCGCTCACCCCGCGCGACGTCCGCGTGCGTCTAACTGTCATGGCAAAATACGCTATTCGTTTCGCTTTTACGTTTTAACTTAAATGAGCATCCTGGGCACGCGGGCGAGCCTGGCTTGAATTTGGTCAACGCGGCGGCCCGCGCGGCGACCGCGCGGTTTTATTGTTCAGAGGAATTTAAATGTTGTTGCCTAGTAAATAGAATTCAGATTCGTCATTAATGCACATGCATACGTGGTAACTGGGCGGTCGCCGCGCGGCGGCCGTGCGAAAAATTCTCCCCGTGTAACTGGGCGCGTAATGTGTATAATTTCAGCTTCATAAATAAATAAATAAATATTAAGCAACATCACATACGTTGCTCTGATCCCAAAGTAAGTAGCTAAAGCACTTGTGTTATAGAAATCGGAAACAACGACGGTATCACAGACACCCAGATCCGAGACAATATAGAAAAGTTAGTTTCTACACTGATCTGGCCGGGGATCGAACCCGGGACCTCAGAGATGGCGACACCATGAAAACCGGTGTGCAAGCCGCTCGACCATGGAGACCGTCAAAATGCTACGTTAGACATCTTTTATTAAAAACTTTACTACAAAGACTTTATCTACAATACACTCCCGTATACACAATTAGAGCCACCTTGCATTTTCAGTATTAAATACCAAGCTTAAACAATGTTTCATTGATCAAAAACTTGGTAGCCTTAAACTTTTAGTAGCAATAGAGCACCTTGTGAAAGAGTTCGTCCAGGAAAGTACTGGCGCCTAACCTATTTCTTGTGCCAAGCAGTAATGTGAGTATTACTACGTTCCGGTATTTTTGAAGGGTAAGGGTGCTGGTGAAATTACATGGGACTTTTAAACTTATGTCTCAGGGTGACTCAGATCCTTATGATTTAAGACTCTGAGCGACACTGTAACTGTTACGGACAGACGTGTCGCTTACGAACAGGCGCACGACTTGTTCATTCCGTCACTTGGTATCATAAAAAAAAACTATTATACAATTTTGAAAGCTCATTTCCATGAGTCCCTGTTGAAAATTTTAATTTGTGAAACCGCGGAAAACTTTCTTCGGTATCAACATTTTTATATTTTAACAATAAAAATGCAAGAGAGCGGCTCGAGTTATGTGTCCGTGGGTGTAAATTAGTTGCCGTTGTGACTCAGAAGTTTCAAATGTACAAAATACACTTTTACAGTTGACCAGTAAAGTCTAAGTAAATTTAAATAACATAAATAAAATTCACTTAACTCATCTTCCATATAATATAATCCATAATTAATAACTCACAATTGCATGTCATAAGCTATGGATATGCAATATGCCGAAAATTCTTAATTTTGTGGGTTCATATTCAGGTCATCATAGAATGTTTTAAAATTTAGTAAATAGAAACGTGTCCATATAAATTTTATTCCGCACACTTAGTCAAACATACAAAATAAAGTACCGATGAGGAATAAAAACTCATATTCACCCACAAAGCATTTAAATTTTGCAACTCCATTTTCATCTATTTTACAAAAATAAGCCTATTTTAAGCGTAGAATTTTAAATTGGAAATAGAACCATTTCTCATTTATTATATTCATGCACGCAATTTGCACCCTAGACTATGTCTTTATTCAAAGTAGTACAAGTTGAGGTTAAAAGAAGTTAGAAATATATATTCTTCGCCCCTGTATGTACAAAATGCCACTTTCTAACGATGTACAACAAACGTCGTTCCTCAGAGAGAAGTCAATACGTTCTTTCTGTTCTCTCGACGGGAAAATTGAAAAATTCCTAAAGAAAAACCGGTTTTTCTACGCCGGCGTAAACTAGAAAATTCTAGACAGGGGCGGTCCGTTTCCTCGCATTAATCTACTCATTTCACGCTAGTACAATGAGTAGAAAAAGTGCCAGTGTAAATATTTGAGAAAAAAAATAAATAAACAAAAGCGTGTTTTATAAAAGAGTTTCAATTTTTTTTTATTAATATTCTCTCGCTTCTACATAAATTCTATTAAAAAAAAAATAGTCAATCCTCAATGAAGGTGTTGTGACGGATTTTGAAGGGAGTTTATTCTTGCACTAAACAGTAATAATAATATGGCAGAAGATCACACCAATTGCCTGATCTCAAACTAAAAAATCATCTGTACTATGATACCAGAGCAATGTAATCCACTCTGGGGCACGTCCCCATGCTTACATACTTTTTAGGAGCAGTAGAACTCCTTGTGAACGGGTTCGTGCAGCGACATACTGCCACCGTACCTATTTCTGCCGCCAAGCAGTAATGTGAGCATTACTGCATCCCGTTTCGAAAGGTGCTGGTGAAACTATAGGAACATGGAACTTATCAACTTTATGTGACAAGATGACGGACGCAGCGGCAGTGCTCCTCAGATCTTCGCGATTTGTATATGACTTTTCGTCCCGTCAATTTATATTATCATAAAAAAATCGGAAAAATAAATCATTCCTACCGGGAACCGAGATCATCAAATGAAGATCAACAATCATAATGAAGATCATTCATATTGTGAAAGTGTGTCATTCAAAAACGACCACAAAGTGTCATTGTCTGCCAAAGGACACAATTATGTTAATGTTAAAATAATGTATTCGTCAGAACGTGTAAATAATAGCGTTGGGGTAATTGTAAAGCTGCATGCAGTATAAAAGTACATTAAAAGTACGTTATAATTCTGGGTCACGATTAATAAACTCATTCTGTTCAAAATGGTTGAGCATGGAAGCGATAACAAATTAATATTTACTTTTTTATTTCGTTTTGGCTTTTACTTCACCGAGTGATGCCAAGATGCTATACAAATTGGTAGAAAGAGACTTGAAGTTAATGCAATTAAAACCTGCTTCGATTCTCTCTCTACTTTACTAAATAATTATATGTATAGAGCGGCGTAATCGCATTTAGTGATAAAGCTCTTTAGATTAAAATAAAAAAGACATATTTTTATTATTTTTTAATTTTAGGATTTAAAAAAGGGTAGGTACTTTATTTTCTTTGCTAAACATAGTCTTACAAAACAACATTTACAGTTTGATTGCGGGATCTAAACGAGTCTCAACTGAAGAAATAGTTACAAACTAACGTTTAGTGTGGTTAAAAATTCTAAAATGAAATAATTACTATTTAAAAAAATTTGTGAAATAATAATTCTCAATTTTTTTTTAAAACATGAAACTTATTCTTCTAGCTGTACTAATGCAACTCACCATTTCCGAAAAGATACACAAAGAAAAAAAAGCATGTCGCATTAGAAGAGATGAATGGAAACATTATCTAGGATACCATTTCTTGGACATTTAAGTTGAGACACGTAAAGTGTTACCATTTGTTCCCATGTTAGTTCTGTTTTTCTTTTCCGGGTCCTTTTAGGTCGGTTATGAATAGGGTTACCATTTTATCATTTTAAAGGGATGTTGCGTGAATCCGCAAAGCCTTTTTGGGAAATGGAAGTTCATAAGTAATCCAAATATCGGGAAAAAGTTAATCCTCTGTTGTTTCATATTCGTTAAATCTAATATTATCATGTCTACAATGGCCCTGGATTGAATTAAAGAGAAACCATAAGCGTGTTAGGTTTATAAATGTTCTATTTTAACGTGACAAACTAATACACTGTAATGTGAAAGAATGTAATAAGAAACGCGCGTGTGCGCGTGTGCGCGTCTGTGCGTGTGTGCGTGTGTGCGTGTGTGCGTGTGCGTGTGCGTGTGCGTGTGCGTGTGCGTGTGCGTGTGCGTGTGCGTGTGCGTGTGCGTGTGCGTGTGCGTGTGCGTGTGCGTGTGCGTGTGCGTGTGCGTGTGCGTGTGCGTGTGCGTGTGCGT